>NC_081409.1:583331189-583703689 GCF_030272615.1 Cryptomeria japonica
TTTTATAACCAAAGTATTTTTTGTTCCTTGCTGAGTGTCCCTGCAATGCTGTGAAGACTTCTATTGACCATCCTATTCATTGCAACATCATGAAGAGCTACCATCTGTACTGAAGCTTCCACATGTCACAAAATGGGTGACCGAAAAAAAATTTAAAAAGGCTTTCAATATTTTATTTTGTCAAAGGTCAGTAGGAATGAGTTAAATCTCGGCCAACTAAATGGTAAATCTTTTTGCACATGCTGCAAATTGATGGAGATGTTTTAAAAGCCAATCAAAAGGTGCTTGAGCATTAGTGGCCTAAGATAAATGGTCACCAAGGTGGACATGTTAAGATTTCCCTGATTGGATGGTCCTCACAATCCTGCGATCAAGAGGTGCAAGGGCGTTAACCACCGTGACATCACAAGATAATGCCATGTGTCCATGCCAAGAGGTCAAAGCTAAAGGTGGGGCCATAGGGATGAGTTTTAAGGTAGATTGGCATAGAGTTTTCTTATTGGATGAAGGTGGGGTCAAATGCCAGCACAGACTTCAACGTCAGATTGACTAATGAAGACTATTTGATTTGCCAGCATGGAGGAAGATCTAGAGTGAAGATTCAAACTTATTTCAAAAAATATTTGTAGTCATCTCATCACTCACGTGAATAGTAATGATGGATAGAATGTAGGTCTACCAACATAGGGATATTAAAAGAGCAATTCTACCCATTTCCAATTACCAGAGATTTCTAAATAGAAGCAGAGAGTATTTTAAGAGCTGAAGGAGATTGTTGCAAGATTTTGAAGCGCAGAATTAGGGTTCACGGTGTGAAAAAACTGCAAGTCAAAGTCGTAGCTTTCTCTGGTGAATATGAAATTTCCAAGCATAGGGATTGCTTTCAATTTGTAGGGAAATTGTTTTGATACAAACTAGGGTGGGGAATTCGAAGTAGAATTTTAAAATCCTAGTTATATTGTGGTAGTTGTAAATTTTTAGAAAAAGCTCCTATTTCCTGTATAATTTAAATCAAGAACCCTAGGTTTTCATAATGGTACCCTAGAGACCACACTCTAGTAATATTGAATATCAAAGGAGGAATCTCTATGATGACTTCTTGGATCAATTGAAGTCATCAACAAATGATAAGTACCAAGGGTGGAGGTTTGCACTTGGATAGACCCTAGGTGAGGGTTTAGTCGACAAAGCTTACAAGATATCAGATGCAAGGGTGCCTATGTCAAGGCTAAGCATGTTCAAGTTATGGTTCAGTCTAAGGAATCTCCCAACCTCATGTTCATAGGCATGAGACTATGATTTGGGAAAGTTAGTTGTACCTACTATATTCATGGATATATATTAATTGAGAGTAGTGGTAGATAAGTATGACCCAATCTCAAGGGTTGTGAGGGGAAGCAAAGGAGAACATCTTTGAGCATCCAGAGGGAGGAGTTTTTGGTGGTATGATGAAAGAATAAGTATCTGGTAGATTACTGAGAGGGGGGGGGGTGAATCAGTAAATAGAAAAACTGATACAAACTTTCCCAATCTCAATCTCAATCACAAAAAGTAAACTTATCAATGAAATACCACTATCAAGATAAATAATCATAAGAAAACTGGTTGACTATTACAACAACTTAATAGTAAACAACATTAAACTTGTAAACATCCAAATGCTTTATCATATGTCAACATACTTCATTTATCAATGCTTCTAGTTATCATGCCTTATCAGAATAGTTAAGTAGTTAATCAAATAAACCATAATATCATAACCACAAAAACATCCACCACATGACACAAGTATTTTTGACGTGGAAACCCAAATAGGTAAAAACCGTGGTGAGATGGGACTCACAAGATAATATATGAACTCTTTTGAAGTTCACCCCGTTAGGAGCCAAGCCTGTTAAAGCTTTTACAAAAGTCCTATTAAGAACTGATCATGTTAGGAACCACCCGATTAAGGGATTGACTACAAATGCTTTGTTAGAAGCAAATACCCTATAAGGAGTAACCTTAGTAGAGGATTTAAAAATCCAATCTAATGGATCACCTTGTTAGAGGATTTAATAAGTAACCAAGCTTGTTAAAGCTTACCCAGTTACGAGATTTCAATTCTGCTGTAATTGTTAGAAAACAACATGATTTTTCTTGATCTGTCTGAATAACACTAAACTTGCTTGATCGAATCTTTGTAAGTTCCTATCTGCCTTTACTCAAAATGCAGACTCATTATCTGGTTTGGCAACCACACACTCAACCAACCTCTGCCAACTCTTTCAACTAGACAACATCAGTGACCTTATAATTAAATCAATTAGGTCGGTAACACAATAAAAACCTAATTCTCTCATAGAGATTACAAACAAGTCGGTTCAAGTATGACCATTGGATTACATAGAAATATATACACATCAATCAAGAAAACCTCAATGACTCCTTGATTACCACTTCATCGATCTCGGTAACTCATCACGTGCTTTGCATTAGATGCATTACACTTTGCTCATTCCCTAGACAAAAAAATGCGCCAAAATATTTTGAACTTGTCTTCATATAATGACCATACGTGTCACCATCATTATCGCTCAACATCAAATCATAACCCAACATAACCAATTTAACAACCTTAATCGATTAGGGTTTAACAAAAACAACTAGTAGGGTTTACCGATTACATTCATAGATAGGGTTTAACCTTTTACACCGGTTATCGGTTTAACTCACAAACTTACATACTGGTTTACAATGTCCTTCACAAATCTCTTCCTATCGGTTACAAGACAATATCAACAATAACAACAATATCAGCAATATCATTACCAATTAATTGACATCAATGATAATATAACATATCATTAATGCAATTTTCATGCAAATGCCAATAGTTTTAGGAATTTTTTGACTTATATGAATGTTTTGCATCCCTGGAACCTATAGATTTGGAGGAACTGAAGAAAGAATATGAGAAGACAAGGTATTTAATCAGAGAAAGCTTGCTCCCATCTCATTTGGTTAAGGTGGCAGATACTTAGTATTATATTGGCCTAAGTGTTAAAGAGCCTTTTCCAATTGATGCCTTTGCACATTATTTCTGGGCCACCTTTTTCACACTGTGTCAGATTTTAGGTTTCCACCTAGGCATAGTAATCCCAAAAGCATATATGGACATGGGGGTTCAAACTCAGCACCCCCATTTTTCAGTGATTTATGAATTTTCTCCATACTTTGAAGACAAGATACATGAGGGGTTGCTACATATTAAAAAGGGTGACATTAGTACCTCATTCTATTGGTATTCCATGCTTATGTACATGATCTTGTACACAAATTTATATTTCTTTGCAGAAGAAATGGAGTTGAGAAGGGTGGTGGATGGAGAAAACATGCCAGTACAAGTTTGGAGCATGGATATGTCATAGGACATAAATGATGCAAGTGATATAAGATTTGATAATTTCTTTGGATCTAGGCTTAGGGATCAATTGATAGTAAATCCACTAAGGATTCCAGTAGAATTGCATGATTTTTTGAGGCCAATGGAAAGAAATCCAGAATTGAAACTTGAGCATAATTGGGGGGATATCATTCCCTATTCTGTGAGCACAATTATAAGAGTATGTGGTTTTCATGGACATGCCTTTCAATGTTCCAGTTAGATTAGGATTTGCAAAAGTTATGTGGCAATTGGGCTGCATATAGGAAGATGAGATGACAAAGAGACGTAAAGGCACCTTTTTCCCTGATTACACTTTAGTCCCATATTTGGTGATTCTTAAAGGGGGATAGGTCCATTTTGAAAAGATTTTTTCTCCTTATTACTTGAGAGTCAACACAAAGAGGCATAATGACCCAGAGGGTTTTTATGCAATGTTTAGAAAAATAATCAAAGGAACCTAGCTACCTCATTATTTCAATTTTCTAGAAGACTTGATCAAGAATGAATTTGATTTAGATAAACAAGAGGTCAAAAAAGAAAGATGGATGGTTTATAATAATTTTCTTGATAAAGTCCATAGATTGGAACAAAAGTATGATCCATTGATAGAATTTAGACCATTTTTATAAAAATGGATTATTTGATAGGAAATTTTGATGAAGTTGTGTATGACTTAATGGATGAGTTGGAGCAACTGGAGATAACAAGCGGCCAAGAAATAAGAGGAGAATCTCCAACATCAGCAGCCCAACAAAGGTAACTGTTAAAGCCTACACAACAAAGGCCCCAAGTACAAAGATCAACATCACTAAAAGAAGGGGAACCAGAGGAGGAGAGACCTATTCACATGCCTTCAAGAGGAAGGGTTATTTACAAAAAAGTAAGAGATGAAAGTGATAGTGAAAAGGAATAAGAGATAAAGAGGAAGGGGAAGGGGATAATAGAACAAGAAAAAGCCCTTGAACCTCAGCATGGGCCTCTTAGGGGGTAGTGATTATAGATGTTGAATCTCCACCTGAAAGAGTCTTTTCACCTCTCCCTTCATCTCCTCCATCTAAGAGGCAAAAAATTGACAAGCTTGAAGAATAGCCTACACAAGAACCAAAGGAGGAGAACATGATCATTCTTACTGATGAAGAGTTGTAGTTTGGAATCCCATATCAACCAAGGTTATTAGATTGGGACCTTACTCCACTGGTCATACAAGTAAAAGCCATTCAGGATACATGAAAGGAGGCATGTGACAACTTCCTCGAAGATGAGACATTTGTTCACAACTAGACATTTTTATAGTTGTTCTGGATAACTAAAGCTAAAGAGTATAAAAGTAGATGTGCTAAGAAGAAGGACCAAAATCTTGAAAAAAGAGATAAATAAATTGAAGAATAAGTTCAAAGTGATTTGGTGAATAAATTTAAAGCCATCACTCCTATAGAGGGAAGAAGAATTGTTGAGCAAGCAGGGGTATCGATTCTTCTAGAATGGGATATTGCAGATGTTGTAGATTTTGACGCAATAAGGAAATATTAGTAGCCTTTGTATAGTTTAGAGGAATAAGTTAGATTAGCATTGCAAGGGTCTTCCTACAACCAAGAATATGCCACATTGGCAATATGGTTGTTAACTAAAGGGGCTATAAATCCTGACATATTAGACATGAACCCCAATTTGAGGGGAAGTATGATTATAAAAAGAGCTCCAAAGACTTCAGTGGTGGAAGCAACAAACCTAACAATCAATGTGGCAAGGTTGGCACAAGAAACACCTAAGGGGGAAAAGGTGGATAGAGAGGAATACAAAAGAAAATATGAACATGTATTTGCAAAGTATAGCAAAGTTCAACAAAAGAATATTGAATTGGAAACTATAGTTCAATTATTGGATCAAAGGCAATTAGAAGCCCCTCCTGATTTGCCCTCAGCGTCTAGAACACCGCCAGCCACCCCCACTAAGTTAGCTTCTAAGTCTCTTGTTGGAATTGGACCCTCTATTTCCACATTGAAACCAATTATTGAGAGCCTACATATTTAGTTAACCCAACCAAGGCTTAGATTCTTGAGAAAATAGAGGAATTGGAGCACCAAATAAAAGACATAGAGGAAAGAGTTGTCTTAGAAAAGAAAGAGATTGTGAATACTATTTTGAGACATTTAAATGAGAAGATTGATAGTAGGTTACATAGTATTCATTCATTATATTCTTCATTTTTGGAAGCCATAAATAATTTTGACAAGGATCAAGAGGTAGTTGCACCATTATTTGGTAAGTGGGTGCATAGATCTAGTGAACTAAAAATGATGTTCATGACTTCCGAGTTTCATGCCGATAGACGTCAAGCAATTCAACCAACCTATTTGTTGGTAAAGTCATTGCAATAGTTTCAGACTCTGCCAGAGAATCTAGAGAAGAAAATCAAAGAATTGATGAAAGGTTTCAAACTACAAGGCACATTGTTTCCTAGGATTGTGGAAGAGAATGGAGATGTTAAACAATTGTAGTAGTGAAAGAGAAGGCAAAGAAGGTAATTAATCCTCAAGTAGAATTAATATTTGATAACCTTGATACAGAGATGCTTGAGGATAGTATGGATAAGATCATAAATACAAGCACATTTTTTGAAACTTTTGAGAGGGAAGCCAACCATGTAGCCGTGAAATATACTCCATATAGGATGAAGGTAGATGAGGTTATGAATTTTGAATGGCCATCAGAAGAGGAATATAATAATTGAATGAAAATGTACGTAAATGAAGAGTAAGGTAAAAACAGACAGTTAGCTACCTACCGTCAGGAAGAAATACTTGTTTACCACTTTTGGCATTTTGCAATGGTTATTACCTCGAGAAGTGAATCCAGAGCATCATGAGCCAGCACTTGTATCATTTGCACCAGTTTCTAAGAAGGCCAAGCATAAAGAATATTTACAGAGACAGTTAAGATATTTTTACCCCTAAAGAATTTTGTTGTAACAAGAATCACAAGTGGTCCAATTATCTTGTGAGGTGTGTTATCTCAGACATGAAGCTTGTTGGCTCTCATGTTTTATAAAAGGGAATTCAGGGACATGTATAAAGGGTCTTTTCTTTTCTTCTAGTTTCTAGAATTTTTGGGTTCTAGAGAGAGTCCCAATAAAGAGTCAGAAGTGAAGTTTAAAAAATTTGTTTAAAGTTTGATACAAAGCAAATAGATAGATAGTTCAGTGTCAAATCCTGTGAAGTTGTTGAATCCTTGGAATGCATACTTATTTTGGCAAAGATAGTAATTGAATTTAAAAGCACAAAAGTCGGGTCTATCTCTCTCCAATATGCAATTCTATCACATTTTGAATGAAATAAATCAAGGGTTTCATTTCATTCATCTCATTGTTGTGGTGTGTGTAGTTTTTATTTCATGCTTTAATCTAATAGATTACTTAAATGCTTGAATATAATTACAGATTGATAGGACTTGTGCAGGGATTTTGATAAGAAGTTTTAGGTTTTCTTACAAATGAGATTTATTGTAAGGCAATAATATCTTAGATCTATTGGTGCAGAGAACCTTCTCTTTTCAACAAAGGTTCTAACCATAGTAGTGTTCACATGTTCTTTTGGTGTTGCAGTAAAGGGTTGGATCAATGATCACCCTTTATGTAATAGAGTTCCTATTTTTATGGTCAATAATCTCTTAGGTGAGCATATAAACCTAGAAGTCTATTAGACCATGAAGGCTTGGAATTTGGATTTTAGTGTTGATAGGTCTAGGATATTTTTTTAGGTGTTTGGAGTCAAACATTGACCTTGGAGATGTTCCCATAAGGTCTAAGTTCTTAATTCCCCAATATTGTCCAAGTTGCAAAAATGTTGCCGGTAGGATGACAACTACCTCTCCAATGTTCATAACTATTCAAAATTTGGTTATGGACATTGAGGAGGGTTTATATATGTTTGAACAACCATGGGGAAGAGAGTTGGAGATTTTTTGTGAAGTTTGGTGGAGAAAGTGAATAGAACAAATCTGATTTTGCCATAATAGTGATAGTTTTCAGTACTGTCTGTAATGCCCCGCCAGGAAACCCCGAAGGGATAAGCCAAAATTACAAGAATAGAGTGCAAATTTTTTTTTTTAAAGTTACAACACATAAGATGCAACAAGATACCAAAGATTCGGATTGCATAGCGGAAGACTTCAACTAACACCTAAAGAGTTTCCCAACGAGATTACTTAAATTCCACAATTCATTTAACTCACACAATCAATCCATTACGCTGAATATCTTAATAACGAGATAATTTCATAAACAGGATAAACTTCCTTCAAAGGATGGAAAAATAAATCACAAGCAAGATTCATCATTTAAGATCCATTCATAAACTTCATTCAATCTTTTCATTTAAAATTACAAACCATACATATAACATCCTAATACACTAGGATTTCATCAAAGCATAAGAGATCTTTCCAAGCATATTTAAATTCCTAACAACAACTGAGTATAATTCGTTACTCTAAGTTACATTCATTCATATTCTAGCTTACTGCATTAAAAGGACGATTTCACACATGCATTACGATAAATCGCATCTCAAGCAATTATGCATTCGATCCACATGGCATTCAAGATAGAACTGAATATAAGCATTTAAAGTTAATTCCATTATCCACTTAACCATTCTAACATAAATTAATCATACATGATAAAGCTGAATAAAGGAACATAAGAGGATACACCACATAACACCATAATGATCTCGGAGTTCACCCCTAAAGGGCTACATCTCCGGGTCTGCTCAACTGCAAGACCCCCTCTGATAAATAATAAGGTTAAGAATACAAGAGGTTACACCAATTACAATCCAGCCATCAAGGCGATACATAAGCAATATACAAATGACCACACCGGTCAATAAATACAAAACGATCCTTACAAGGAACAGGATCCAGCTGAACATAATCAAAGCTAATAACATAAGAGTCCATGAGAGCATCCATAAAACTGAACCATCCCCACCCAAGGGTCTAACATGAAACCGATACTCACAAGGGCAGCGACAAAGGACGACTCAAAACAGGACAAAACGACAACACACTAGCGAACGTAGGGACAAGTGTCATCACACAACCTGGTATGGATACCATGGCAAGTCTTCATAGGTCCCGGCCCATACACTGGTAACCCTGGCAACCTAATCCGAACTTCCGGCCCATCCAAGCCTCATGTGGACCCACACATCCTCTCGTGAAGACAAGGAAGATGGTTTGCCATTTCAGGCCTTCTCACAGCATGCCGAATCTATGATAGCATTCGTCCCATGTGTGAGGCACATTATCTTATTTAGAGATTATTTTCTAATCTACTTAGGTTATCACTTATTAGACTCACTTTCGACGGGTTACCCGGCAGCCACTTTGGGCGCGGCCCCCAATCGAAAGCCACTTTCCCATACGACACTAGACCAACTCAAACGAACTCAAACCAAGGAATACACATGGTCAGACAAACGGAGTTCAAGAAGAGAGAAACATTCATCTGGTCAAACACGACTCAAAGGTAATCACTTACTGATGGTACTCTAACTAGAGACCTGACAACTAAGGTTAACCACGAATCATTATTCGACTCACACAACAAGGATATGACCAACTATGACAACATCACAATTCAACAATCAACTCGGAATTCGAGGACTGATACAGGAACACCAAATCATCCATACGATAGGGTCCTACTAAACCAAGCAATCTTGCCATTTCATAAGTAAAGCTAATACAGTAATTAAACTCGCAATGCAATAATCAGAAAGGACAATATTTCCACAATTTGATTTAAACATTAAAATCGATCGAGTTTTCTACAAGATCTAAAACATCTACAGTTATCTACCTCATCAAGGGATAAGTCGATCTTGGTTTTCTAACTCCTAAGGTTCAAAGCATCGAACAGGCAATTTAAGCCGTATAGAGTTTTTAACCAAATCATATTATTAAAATTCAGACAACCATTAATCAACTATAATAAGATAATTAATCTCCAACAAAACATCATTAAGTAGAATTTACAACGTATTCCAACGATTTCCAATAACATATTATTCTCTATTATTTTTAAACAATACTACAACAAATAACCATCTTCCCTAATCAGCTAGAAGGGGAGGTACAATTTTCTAGCACAAGATCAATCAGAATGTAAGCAACGATATTCAATTGTGAGAATCAACAGTTTTTAAAACTTAATCAGGAAAGGAGCATAGGTCGAGAAATGGGATTGAATAATTAATTCACTTATAAACCCATTATAAGATAAATCCATATCTAATTATCATTTACCACTATATGCCACCCTAATCCAGATTAAAACTAATTAAACTTAACATTAAAATTACTCTCCTTTAAATGATATAAATGTCATATGTTTTTTTTTGAATGATAAACAAAATACATAACAAAAAAAACATTTTTAAAAACTATGTTAAAACAAAGGGAAAACGCATAGGAAAACGCAGCTAGGGCGGGCTGTGCCCTAACCCTAGCCGCAGGGTAAAGTGTGGGCAGCGCCACTGCGGTGCCCACAAGCTCCGCGGCGCCCTGCGGCCACCGCGGACCTGCGGCCACCGCAGTGCCGCGGCCACAGCGCTGCGAGGGTAAACAAAGGAAACAGGGGCGGTGAAAGGTGGGGGCGAACGGGGGAAGGGGAGGAGGAGCGGGTGGAGCTCCGCTCCCCGCCCTCCAACCCCAAGGGTTTCGTTTAAAACAAATTCGCCCGGTTCGTTTCCATTAACCAAATCAAAACATCAACGCACAGTTGCAAGTTAAAACAAACGCCCAACTTCAGTTTTAATAAATTTCGCCCAGCTCGATTCGAACGAAAATGCACAGTTTGGTCCATTTTAATAAATTTGCTATTTAAAACACACACACAGTTCGTTTTCAAAAAGGGACGGAATAACCATGAACTGGTTCGAATTCTAATTTCGATAAAACCTTCAAGAATTCCATCTTTCTCTAAATAGGGATATGAGTTTAAACACTTCCTTTCAACACAGCAAATCCCATCATGATAAAACACAGTCCAATAAAGAGATTAACAATATGGTTTCCAGCATGGTAAGTTCTCCCAACCCCACCCAATCTTTCAACAAAGACTCATATTGAGCCAACAGGATCCATTTAAACACAATAACTAAAATTGAGAGATAAATCCTACCTGATCTCGCGATCCTGGCATGGCTGAAGGAGAGCCCAAATCTTCAGCTCCCAAAATCCTCCAATTTTCATTCCCAACCAAAATCTCTACCAAAAATGTCCATTTTTTTTTTCCAAATTTTCCAAAATTTGGGTAATATGGAAGAGTTGACCTCCAAAAATTCCATTTTTGGAATAAAAACTTTTATTTACAAATAATACTCTAAATTTAATCCTTTTCAACAATATCAACAATATAGCTTGCTTTTCAGTTCTTTTACAATCGATTTCTCATATCAGATCAATTTAACCTTTCAAATTAATAATCTAACGAAATACAATTAACTCTATGGCGATAACGTATAAAACTTCCTTTTCAACAGCATATATATATAATGCATTTAATAATCGAAATCAACCATTAAATTCAAATTTACTTCCAATCTAAAATGAGCAGTTCATTAACAACGAAAAAATGCATAACGAATTCTCAATCAATTTAATCCATTAATCATCAATGCACAAATGCATATTTAATCAAGAAATTATTAAGGACTAATTAATCCAATTAACCAAACACACCAAGCACACAAATCGAGAAAGTCAACCAAACAGACGACTCACAAACCCAAACAAAATAGGGATTACCGACGACGACTGGCGATGCTCACTTGAGCACGACTAAGGCCAACTAAGGTCTTACGACCACCTAATCCGACTCTAGGGATTAAAAAGGTATGCTCAAACCTGTAAAACCAGGTGACGACGAACCTCGCACTCATGCGACTTCGTACCTAAAATCTCCTGCAACCAACGATCATACATGCATACATATATAATAACTTAATGAATGCGTTAGCTCGATGAATACCATGAAATAAGGACACTAAACAACTTAGCATAAAACTAGTGAGAAAACCACATCAATAGCTATGCGTTAGAACAAGCACCTGACTGTAACATCATTATATTACGATTAACTAATCAAGATTAAGCCAAGGTTAGAAATCGATTACGGTAGGGGTACTACATTCTCCCCCCCTAGGTTCCGACTTACTCCTGGAAGTCGTAAGGCTAGATGGAGAACATGTCGTACGCATTAGCCCTGAAACTCATTCAACAAAGATCAAATTGCACATAAAAATCTTTCCATAAATAAATGAAATATTATTGCTAAATCTTTTACAAACGCCATAATCCATTGGCGAGATACAACTAAACCATACGTTCCTTAAAGATATTCTAGGAATTATCCACAATTATAGCAGAGAAACAGGAAATTCCTTCCTTTCATTGCACCAAATTAAAACATTACAAGGAGGTAAACAACAATTACCATAATCATCGATCACAAATGACAGAAAAACATGCCATAAGGTCAATTTTCCTTTACCAATCCATCTTTTCATAAAATTTAATAACATAGAACTAGCTCAAAATATCAATTTCTACAGCCAAATTAGCTTTCATGAAATAAGAGCAACAAAATAACTCAATTGTTTACACTTGCCAGGCATAAGAAAACCTTTCCAATGACTATGTCCCATAACATAGTGACAAGCTAACACAATTTACTCCATGATACAAATAATAACCATCCACATAACTGGAATGCATAACAGAAAAGGCCACATGTGAGCATGTCTAATGCTCGGTCAATGATAATATGCATGATCAGCATCTCTATGCCTGATCTCAGAACAACAATATGATCATAAGAATCCAATATCTCACTCAAAGGCTTGATGGTGCTAGGTACACCATAGCGGTGCTACCTTCCATACAAGACCTTTGTGAATATCCCTTGTTGAACAAGGTGGTTAGCCTCCAAGAGATAGTCACCACACAAGGTAGGTAGTGGATCATAGCTGCAACACAGCCTCACATATCCCCATCCTCACGGTTCCCTACAACAACTTCCTCGCACACACTCTACCAATTCCGTATCATACGTCCTTGGAGAGGAATTTCACATTTCGACACAAGATCAGCATCTGAAAACAAGAATGATAAACCAGTTTAGCCACCCAAGCATAGATGAATAAAGATAATAAATCATCAATTCCAATAGTAAGGCAAGAAAATAATCCGGAATTTCAACACCAAATCAAAGTGTAAAAGATCACAAGATCGTGGCTAAACCTTCACAATCAAAGTAAAATAAACTGTTGATCCCCAAAGAAATATAAAGAATATCACAACTGCACATAACAGCACTGTGTGACTAGCATCTAGCCACCAACGAGGAAGGAAGGAACAACTGAATAGCTATTGCAGTAGCTCATCATGTGGTGCGACATAGTCACACTATCCACATGGCATGGCGGTGTGCACCTCGACATCACCCCGCATCACGTCGTCACACGGCATGGCAATACCCCAAGTGGAGAAAACACACAATGGACGTATCCCGCATGGTAGTGCACCTCGCGGAAAAAGCACGCGCAAGCCACATCCCGCATAGCGACGTATCTAGAAGGATACTCGCCGTAAGTCAGAGGTATACATGACTCTGGTCCACCCACATGCCCACCAACACATACTAACTGGCAGCACATGCGAATAAACCTACCTTTCGTGAAGACAAGGCAAAGGATCCTACAAATAATACCATCATGATACACAAGCATCACCATCCAAAATGCTCAAATAACGGAGAGGAATAGGCTGACACACATAAACCTATAAATAGATTCATCAAAGGGAAAGTATTGAGTACACCTTGATACAGTTTAGTAGTACAACTATATCATTCCTCGAAGTAGAGAAGCTAAGGTCACTTCGCGTCGATATTACTCGCACGCCAATCCATACTATTCAAGGAACGGTCGCTTCGAATACTACCCCTTAACATACTGAGTTACCCACAACCCGAGGTTTGGTACTTAGCAGGGAACAAATAAGCAACATCACATAAACAGTATGGTTTCCCATACTCATAAACAACATATCCTCCATGGTTGATTACTTCACCAATCCATGGGCACATATAATACGCACTGGTTTCTTACAATACACACAATTACACCAGCACTGGTTTAGTCACATTACAGGGAGTACTTTTCAGTATGCTAACATCTATACAAGGAAGATTCCAATTATGCTTTCTATACAATTAACTGAATCGAATTTACTCTAGATTCAAGTACTGAAATTATTACAATTCACAATTATATAAGGAAATAACATTATTCCTACATCTTTCTCGAATCTTACTAAGCATTCATAACTAAATTACTAGCTAAGCAAATTCACTTCTAAAGCTTAAGACTTTCATCTATCACTATGAAGCCAAAAGCAAACACACAATTTCACATGTTTTATAAACATTCTATTTAAATCAATGCACTCTTAATACCATTTCTAAAAATCTTATGATTAGGCAAAGAGAAGGGAAAGAGAGTTTGATAATCAAACTGTTTCTTACAAAGACACAAGATCAATCAAGATCACGCTGCATTATAAAATTTCTCACTTAAGCCTATCATTTCAATTACACGGTTTTCATTTTGCTACCGTTAGAAGGATGAAAATTAGTCTAACAAAACACTTCCAATAATTATGGTTGCAACAAGAGGTTCTAGTTTACAAACAAAACAGAGATCAAGAGAGGCAATCTTTTCGATAATGCAAGACCTCATAAGAACACTCACTTAAAATAATATAATATAGACACATGTCATAATTGCAACCTATTAGAGAAGATCACATTATGATCAAAGATAAGCAAGGAGCTATTATCCAATTAAAACATATTAATGTATGCACATCAAACAAGCTTTTCGTCCGCACTTTCTAACTCATTAAGGTAATTACACATATACCCAAAAGCGAGTTCAATGGAGCATTTGCTAAAATAAATCTTCAATCAACTGGTTTAAATGAAACACAGAAAACAATCTTTCGGAAAACACATAAATCAATCTTTGAGAGAACACATTAATAATTTCTCGAAGCTACAATAACATGCTCTTTTTAATACTTCTTCTACAACCAAACAGTTTCACATAATTCAACTATTCGCTTAGCAATGCACCTTACTAACATAGAATTTAATCATGCTACTCCTACAAGATACACATGGAGAATTCTTTAAACGTACACATGCAATTTTTCTCCCATTCACCCAAATAAATCTTTAAACCCATAGCCCTTTAATAATTTAAAAACATAAGCGTCATAAAGCCCACGCAAGGGTTCAAGAAGTCACACTCTTTTCTCTTGCAAACCAGAAACTCAAGTCAAAGATAATTACGCATATCCTAATCATTTAATTTCCAGAAAGAAAGAGAGGAATGGTGATGATCCTTTAATTTCTACAAAATAAGCATTCAATAATTTGCCATACAAGTCCTTCAAGTGGACATCATTAAGCTATATCATAGTCTTTAAACAAACACAATTCGCACTTTCAGATTCAAGACAAGCACAGACCAATCCAAACGGATTAGTCTAAAGAGTACAACGCTCACTAAGGAAGGGTACATACGACTCTCTTTCCAAATAATAGTAGTCGTAGACCAAAACATCAATAAACAAACAATGCACATATAAGCACTCAAATGCCAACATCGAGAAGGCAAAAATAAGGTGCGAACACACACGTTACACACCAGCTAAGGTCTGCTCAATCACTCACATGCAAAAGGAGGACAAGCAAACGCAAAAGGTCGATACACCTCACACAAATAGAGGGCACACGCGACACCAGAGATCCCAATGTTTGCAACATGGGCTCTGATACCAAATGTAATGCCCCGCTAGGAAACCCCGAAGGGATAAGCCAAAATTACAAGAATAGAGTGCAAAATTTTTTTTTTAAAGTTACAACACATAAGATGCAACAAGATACCAAAGATTCGGATTGCATAGCGGAAGACTTCAACTAACACCTAAAGAGTTTCCCAACGAGATTACTTAAATTCCACAATTCATTTAACTCACACAATCAATCCATTACGCTGAATATCTTAATAACGAGATAATTTCATAAACAGGATAAACTTCCTTCAAAGGATGGAAAAATAAATCACAAGCAAGATTCATCATTTAAGATCCATTCATAAACTTCATTCAATCTTTTCATTTAAAATTACAAACCATACATATAACATCCTAATACACTAGGATTTCATCAAAGCATAAGAGATCTTTCCAAGCATATTTAAATTCCTAACAACAACTGAGTATAATTCGTTACTCTAAGTTACATTCATTCATATTCTAGCTTACTGCATTAAAAGGACGATTTCACACATGCATTACGATAAATCGCATCTCAAGCAATTATGCATTTGATCCACATGGCATTCAAGATAGAACTGAATATAAGCATTTAAAGTTAATTCCATTATCCACTTAACCATTCTAACATAAATTAATCATACATGATAAAGCTGAATAAAGGAACATAAGAGGATACACCACATAACACCATAATGATCTCGGAGTTCACCCCTAAAGGGCTACATCTCCGGGTCTGCTCAACTGCAAGACCCCCTCTGATAAATAATAAGGTTAAGAATACAAGAGGTTACACCAATTACAATCCAGCCATCAAGGCGATACATAAGCAATATACAAATGACCACACCGGTCAATAAATACAAAACGATCCTTACAAGGAACAGGATCCAGCTGAACATAATCAAAGCTAATAACATAAGAGTCCATGAGAGCATCCATAAAACTGAACCATCCCCACCCAAGGGTCTAACATGAAACCGATACTCACAAGGGCAGCGACAAAGGACGACTCAAAAAGGTACTCAAACAGGACAAAACGACAACACACTAGCGAATGTAGGGACAAGTGTCATCACACAACCTGGTATGGATACCATGGCAAGTCTTCATAGGTCCCGGCCCATACACTGGTAACCCTGGCAACCTAATCCGAACTTCCGGCCCATCCAAGCCTCATGTGGACCCACACATCCTCTCGTGAAGACAAGGAAGATGGTTTGCCATTTCAGGCCTTCTCACAGCATGCCGAATCTATGATAGCATTCGTCCCATGTGTGAGGCACATTATCTTATTTAGAGATTATTTTCTAATCTACTTAGGTTATCACTTATTAGACTCACTTTCGACGGGTTACCCGGCAGCCACTTTGGGCGCGGCCCCCAATCGAAAGCCACTTTCCCATACGACACTAGACCAACTCAGACGAACTCAAACCAAGGAATACACATGGTCAGATGAACGGAGTTCAAGAAGAGAGAAACATTCATCTGGTCAAACACGACTCAAAGGTAATCACTTACTGACGGTACTCTAACTAGAGACCTGACAACTAAGGTTAACCACGAATCATTATTCGACTCACACAACGAGGATATGACCAACTATGACAACATCACAATTCAACAATCAACTCGGAATTCGAGGACTGATACAGGAACACCAAATCATCCATACGATAGGGTCCTACTAAACCAAGCAATCTTGCCATTTCATAATTAAAGCGAATACAGTAATTAAACTCGCAATGCAATAATCAGAAAGGACAATATTTCCACAATTTGATTTAAACATTAAAATCGATCGAGTTTTCTACAAGATCTAAAACATCTACAGTTATCTACCTCATCAAGGGATAAGTCGATCTTGGTTTTCTAACTCCTAAGGTTCAAAGCATCGAACAGGCAATTTAAGCCATATAGAGTTTTTAACCAAATCATATTATTAAAATTCAGACAACCATTAATCAACTATAATAAGATAATTAATCTCCAACAAAACATCATTAAGTAGAATTTACAACGTATTCCAACGATTTCCAATAACATATTATTCTCTATTATTTTTAAACAATACTACAACAAATAACCATCTTCCCTAATCAGCTAGAAGGGGAGGTACAATTTTCTAGCACAAGATCAATCAGAATGTAAGCAACGATATTCAATTGTGAGAATCAACAGTTTTTAAAACTTAATCAGGAAAGGAGCATAGGTCGAGAAATGGGATTGAATAATTAATTCACTTATAAACCCATTATAAGATAAATCCATATCTAATTATCATTTACCACTATATGCCACCCTAATCCAGATTAAAACTAATTAAACTTAACATTAAAATTACTCTCCTTTAAATGATATAAATGTCATATGTTTTTTTTTGAATGATAAACAAAATACATAACAAAAAGAACATTTTTAAAAACTATGTTAAAACAAAGGGAAAACGCATAGGAAAACGCAGCTAGGGCGGGCTGTGCCCTAACCCTAGCCGCAGGGTAAAGCGTGGGCAGCGCCACTGCGGTGCCCGCAGGCTCCGCGGCGCCCTGCGGCCACCGCGGACCTGCGGCCACCGCAGTGCCGCGGCCACAGCGCTGCGAGGGTAAACAAAGGAAACGGGGGCGGTGAAAGGTGGGGGCGAACGGGGGAAGGGGAGGAGGAGCGGGTGGAGCTCCGCTCCCCGCCCTCCAACCCCAAGGGTTTCGTTTAAAACAAATTCGCCCGGTTCGTTTCCATTAACCAAATCAAAACATCAACGCACAGTTGCAAGTTAAAACAAACGCCCAGCTTCGGTTTTAATAAATTTCGCCCAGCTCGATTCGAACGAAAATGCACAGTTTGGTCCATTTTAATAAATTTGCTATTTAAAACACACACACAGTTCGTTTTCAAAAAGGGATGGAATAACCATGAACTGGTTCGAATTCTAATTTCGATAAAACCTTCAAGAATTCCATCTTTCTCTAAATAGGGATATGAGTTTAAACACTTCCTTTCAACACAGCAAATCCCATCATGATAAAACACAGTCCAATAAAGAGATTAACAATATGGTTTCCAGCATGGTAAGTTCTCCCAACCCCACCCAATCTTTCAACAAAGACTCATATTGAGCCAACAGGATCCATTTAAACACAATAACTAAAATTGAGAGATAAATCCTACCTGATCTCGCGATCCTGGCATGGCTGAAGGAGAGCCCAAATCTTCAGCTCCCAAAATCCTCCAATTTTCATTCCCAACCAAAATCTCTACCAAAAATGTCCATTTTTTTTTTCCAAATTTTCCAAAATTTGGGTAATATGGAAGAGTTGACCTCCAAAAATTCCATTTTTGGAATAAAAACTTTTATTTACAAATAATACTCTAAATTTAATCCTTTTCAACAATATCAACAATATAGCTTGCTTTTCAGTTTTTTTACAATCGATTTCTCATATCAGATCAATTTAACCTTTCAAATTAATAATCTAACGAAATACAATTAACTCTATGGCGATAACGTATAAAACTTCCTTTTCAACAGCATATATATATAATGCATTTAATAATCGAAATCAGCCATTAAATTCAAATTTACTTCCAATCTAAAACGAGCAGTTCATTAACAACGAAAAAACGCATAACGAATTCTCAATCAATTTAGTCCATTAATCATCAATGCACAAATGCATATTTAATCAAGAAATTATTAAGGACTAATTAATCCAATTAACCAAACACACCAAGCACACAAATCGAGAAAGTCAACCAAACAGACGACTCGCAAACCCAAACAAAATAGGGATTACCGACGACGACTGGCGATGCTCACTTGAGCACGACTAAGGCCGACTAAGGTCTTACAACCACCTAATCCGACTCTAGGGATTAAAAAGGTATGCTCAAACCTGTAAAACCAGGTGACGACGAACCTCGCACTCATGCGACTTCGTACCTGAAATCTCCTGCAACCAACGATCATACACGCATACATATATAATAACTTAATGAATGCGTTAGCTCGATGAATACCATGAAATAAGGACACTAAACAACTTAGCATAAAACTAGTGAGAAAACCACATCAATAGCTATGCGTTAGAACAAGCACCTGACTGTAACATCATTATATTACGATTAACTAATCAAGATTAAGCCAAGGTTAGAAATCGATTACGGTAGGGGTACTACACTGTCCGTACAAGGTGTGAAATATTGTAATGAAACTCTGAGTTAATTGGAAAGTTCCTTGAATCACCTTTCTAATGCACTTGGTCTAACCTCTTGAAGGGTTACAATGCAAATGGAGCCCTAACTTGCAATCTACCCATTAGAATACAATGACCATTGGTAGAATGCAAGTTAGAGGCATATATTCTGATATTCCAAAGGGGTGAGGTCAGAGGAGTTGGTTTGGTAATTTTACCACCAAGCCCTAGTCTAAACTGTTTGAGGGTTTAAATTAGCCTAGAATGGAATTCATTGTGCACACAATGAAGAATGATGAACCGAGGAGTTAATTGTTGGATTGGGAATATTGGGATATAGAAAAAGACTCTTGAAGAGTTAGAATCTTCCTATGATCCCATTCTCACATACTTCCTTTGTAAAATAGGCCTAACTTGATCAATTAGGCCTATGAACCAAGTAGGTATTGGAGATTGTAGGAATAGGTTGGAAGCCTAAACTTTTGGATTTTGATAGTAGCCCCAAATTTGAAACCAAAATTTACTTGGTATGGTGTTTGACACAATTTAGAGAAAAAAATAAAAAAATAAGTAAAATAGGGCTACTAGCTAGTAAACCTATTCAAGCCCCTAGGACCAATACCCAAAGTCGTATTCCAAACATTGTTGTGGAAGGTCTTAGTGAGTCTTAATGATGGCATGGGAGTGTTATACCATCCCTAGAAAAGGGTAAGAATCCTATTTCACATTGGAGTGGGTTGAGACCTTGAGAGGAAGCATAGGTATTGTAAGACCTTCTAGTGTGTGTGTGGGTTTGTCACCTTACTACTGCCAACCTCTACATCAGGTGGTATCAGAGCATCAATAGAGCCTTGGGAAAGACAAAGAGATGGAAGACACAATAGATAATAGTAAGGAGATTCCCACTAGACCTATGACAAACATGGATTTGGCAAAGATAGTAAGGGAGCAGACGACCAAGAATAAAAAGATGGAGGAAGAGATAAAAAAGTTGAAGAAAGACCAAGAAGGCAAAGAAGTCACATCGGCCTTTGATGGAGAAGGAGAAGAGGAAGAAGAGAGACAAGAGATGCCGACAAATCAAAGGCAACTTGTTGAAGCCCTTAATAGGGTGGGAAGAAGAGACAATAAAGCAGAATTACCTACATTCTATGGGAAGATGAATCTAGAAGAATGTATGGATTGGATAGAAGCAATGGTGAATTATTTTGAATGTGAAGAGGTACCTTATAACCAAAGGGTGAAGGTGGCTAAATCCAAAATGAAGGGTCCAACTCTTAGTTGGTGGAACTTCCTACAAAATGAAAGAGATGAAGAAGGAAAGAGGCCTATAACTTCATGGAGGAAGATGGTGATAGAGATCAAAAGGCAGTTTGTACCTGAGGACTATGAGGTCATCTTACACAAGAGATTACAAAATCAAAGGCAAATGGATTTGGATGTCAGCACCTACACTAAGGAGTTCCACCGGATGTCATTCAAGGCAAAGATGCCAGAAAGTGAGACACAAAAGATAGCAAGGTACATGAATGGTCTTAAGTTCAGTATTCAAGATGAACTGAGTTTGTTGAATCCTAAATCAGTGCACAAGTGTTTTCTAATGGCACTTAGGATTGAGGAGAGGTAAAAAAGGAAAGGAGAACATAATAGTAGAGGAAAAGGTACAAGTTTCAGGGGCAAGGGCAGATTCAATGGCAGAGTATTATCTCCTAAACTCCAAGGAGAGCCCAATCATTAGGAACATGAAGGAGAATTAGGGAGTAGAGGTGGCTTTAGATGAAGAAAGGGGAATGGTAGAGGAAGATTTGGTAGAAGAGGACCTAGTGCCTTCACCAGTAAGTTCTTTTCATGCAACCTAGTTGGGAATCGGTCATTTAGGTGTCTATAGAAGCTAAGCAATAATAGCCAAGGAGGTGATAGAAGAGCACATCTAATACAAGAAGAAGATAGTTAAAGTATGACCTCCTACCACACATCAACTTTAAATTATGCAGATCCAGAGCAAGGAGAACTCTTGATGATTAATAGGACCCTCTTGAAGGTACCAACCATCAAAAAACCCCCTCAGAGGAAATCTATTTTTAGAACCTCCTACAAGGTACAAGGTAAGGTATGTAAAGGCATTGTGGATTCAGGGTCTACAAATAACATAGCTTCTATTGAAATAGTTACTAAACTTAACTTGCAAAGATTACCTCATCCCCATCCCTATAAATTGTCTTGGTTGAACAAAGGTCAACAAGCCTTGATTAGTGAGCAAGTTGGGATATAATTTTCAATAGGTGAATACAAGGATAGGGTGTTGTGTGATGTGGTAGAAATGGACACTTGTCATCTGATATTAGGTAGGCCCTGACAATATGATGTAGATGCTAGGCATGAAGGAAGGAAGAATGTTTACACCATCACCAAAGATGGGGTGAACTTCACTATGACCCCTCTTTCGGATGATAGTAAGGATAAGCACATTGTGACCAGTGTTATGCTAGTAGATGAGAAGGAGTTCATGAAGGTTTTGAAGGAGAAAGATACCCCTTGCTTTTTAATAGTTTTCAAGCCTAAGACTGAACCTAAGAAGTGGCCTAAGGGCCCAGAGAAAGAAAAGAAAGTAGGTCCTAAAGAGGTTCAAGATCTGCTAGGAAAACATATAGGAATAGTTGCAGACAGTACCACAGACTCCCTCCCACCTCAAAGGGAAATCAATCATTGTATTGACCTCATACCATGTGCTACACTTCCCAATAAGGTAGCATACAAGCTTACCCTTGAATAGAATGCAGAAGTTGCAAGACAAATCCAAGAATTGCTAGAGAAAGGGTTCATTAGGAGGAGCAAAAGTCCATGTGTAGTCCTAGCAGTACTAGCTCCCAAGAAAGAAGGGACATGGAGGTTGTGTACTAACTCTAGGGCCATCAATAAGATAACAATCAGATATAGATTCCCAATGCCAAGAATGGAAGACTTGATGGATTGTCTAGGAGGGGCCAAGTACTATTCCAAAATGGACTTTAAAAGTGGGTACCATCAAATCAAGATCAGAGATGGAGACCAATGGAAGACAACTTTTAAGACCAATGAAGGCCTATTTGAGTGGATGGTAATGCCATTTGGGATTTCCAATGACCCTAGTACATTCATGAGACTCGTGAATGAGGTTCTTGAGCCTTTCATAAATCATTTTGTAGTAGTGTATTTGGATGATATATTGATTTTTAGTAAAGACAGGGATGAACATCTAATGCACTTGGATTTGGTGTTGAAAAGGTTACATGAGGAGCAATTGAAGATCAATTTGGATAAATGTATTTTCTTGTAGGAAGAACTAGTGTTCCTTGGGTTTGTGATCTCTCAAGGCAATCTGAAAATGGATCCATCTAAGGTGGAGGCAATTCTACATTGGCCAACCCATCAATCAGCAAGTGAGGTAAAAGGTTTCCATGGGTTAGCAAGTTTCTATAGAAAATTTATTAATAATTTTAGTGGGGTTAGTGCACCAATGATAGAAACCATAAAAGGTGGAAGGAAATGTCAATTTCTCTAGACTAAGGAGGCTGATAGGTCTTTTGAGTTTTTGAAAACTAAGATTGCAGAACAACATATTCTAGTACTCCCTGACTTTTACAAGGTTTTCACTATTGAGTGTGATGCATCAAAGAAGGCCATAGGAGGATTCTTGAGTCAGGAGGGTAGACTTGTGACATTTTTCAATGAGAAGCTAAATGAGGAAAAGAAAAACTATTCTACATATGACTTAGAGATGTATGCTATGGTGCAATCTCTTAGGAAGTGGAGACATTATCTCTTACCTAAGTAGTTTATTGTGTATACTGATAACCAAACACTAAGTTTTTTGAATAGGCAGGAGAAACTAAATCACAGACATATGATGTGGATGTACTATCTTTAAGCTTACACTTTCACTATCCTACATAAGAAAAGTGTGGCTAATAAAGTAGTTGATGCATTTAGTAGGAGGAACTTAGCAATCCAGGAGATCCAATTGGAAAGAATGGGGATCACTGCCTTGAAAGACATGTATCAAGAGGATGAAGATTTCAAGGAGGCCTATAAGGTTTGTAAGGACATGAATGATAGGTATCATACTGAGATTTCTGATTATACTCTACAAGAAGGCTTACTTTTCAAGTGCAGACAACTTTGTATTCCTAATTGATCTATGAGAGAAAATATTGTAAAGGAAAAACATTGTGGGAGTTTGTCAGGTCAATTTGGACTTGATAAGACACTTGAATTGGTTAGGAGATTTTACTTTTTGCCTAGGGTGCAATTAGATGTAAAAAAGTATGTGATAGAGTGTGGGATATGCCAAAGGGCAAAAGGGACAACTTCCAATGCAGGTCTATATACTCCATTACCCATCCCTACCAAACCTTGGGATTCAGTTAGTATGGATTTTTTCTTAGGTCTCCCTAGGACTAAATCAGGCTATGCTAGTATATATGTTTTTGTGGAGAGATTTTCAAAAATGGCACACTTTTTCTCATGCAATTTTACACATGATACTTCTAGTATTGCAAGTTTGTTCTTCAAGGAGGTTGTTAGACTTCATGGATTTCCCTTATCATATCATATCAGACTAGGATCCTAAGTTTGTAGGACATTTTTGGAGGACTTTGTGGCATAGGTTGGGGACAAAATTGTCTTTCTCTTCTACTTATCACCCTCAATCCGATGGACAGATAGAGGTGATTAATAGATCCCTTGGCAATTTTTTGAGGTGCTTGACTAAGGACCATGGGGCCACTTGGGATGCCATTCTTCCACAAGTAGAATTTTCATACAATGACTCTGTGAACAGAAGTATAGGACTAAGTCCTTTCCAAATTGTATATGGAACTCATCCTAGAGGTGTTTTTGAACTCTGAGGTACAAAATATTGATAGGAGGAGTGCTTGAGAAGATGATTTTTCTGAATTCATGAAGGACATACACCAACAAGTCAGGGATAGATTGGTTCAAACCTCTAAAAAGTACAAGCAAGCATCATATGCCACAAGGAGAGATGTTTAGTTCAAGGTGGGAGATATGGTGATGATTCATCTCAAAAAAGAGAGGCTTCCTAAAGAGAAGTATACCAAGCTACTCATGAAAAAGATAAGTCCTTTCAAGATCCTCAAAAGATGTGGAACAAATGCCTACAAGATATATCTACCCCCTAATGTTGGTCTATCTCCTATATTTAATGTTTCTGAAATATATGCATATAAGGGTTTTGTGGATGATGTTTGTGTTGTAGGTCCATCTAATTCTTCTAGCCCATTTATGTTGGAAGGACTTCCACCCCCTCTCAAACCTGAGATTAAGTGCATTTTGGATCAAAGGGTTAGCAAGAAGATAAAGAGGAAGAATTACTTGGAGTACCTAGTCAAATGGAAGAATCAACCTTTAGAGGATGCTACCTAGATGACTTTGGAGGCCATTGAGAAAATAGGAACTCGGTTGTCAAATATCCCAAGTCAGGGGACTTGATTTTTTTGGATCCTGAGAGTATGGTGTGGAGCACCTTCTATTTTCAAGAAAGGTTCTAACCACGGTGGTGTTCACATTTTCTTTTGGTTTTGTAATAAGGGGTTGGATCAATGGCCACCCTTGATGTAATAGAGCGCCTATTTATATGGTCAATAATCTCTTAGGTGAGCATATAAACCTAGAGGTCTATTATACCATGAAGGATTGGAATTTGGATTTTAGTGTTGATAGGTCTAGGATGCTTTTTTAGGTTTTTGGAGTCAAATAATGACCTTGGAGATGTTCCCATAAGGTCTAAGCTCTTAATTCCCCAATATTGTCCAAGTTGCAAAAATGTTGCATTTTGTTGTCAAGCAACTTTGAAAAGTTGCCAGTAGGATGACAACTACCTCTCCAAAATCCATAACTATTCAAAAGTTGGTTATGGACATTGAAGATGGTTTATATATGTTTGAACAACCATGGGGAAGAGAGTTGGAGAGTTTTTGTAAAGTTTGGTGGAGAAAGTGAATAGAACAAATCTGATTTTGCCATAATAGTGATAGTTTCCTTACTGTTTGTACATGGTGTGAAATATTGTGATGAAAATCTGAGTTAATTGGAAATTTCCCTGAATCACCTTTCTAATGCACTTGGTCTGACCTCTTGAAGTGAAATTTGGAGGAAGTTATAAGCGGTTTACTCTTTGCAGGTTTGAACGCCTCCATTTTTAAGGGTTACAATGCAAATGGAGCCCTAACTTGCAATATACCCATTGGAATCCAATGGACATTGGTAGAATGCAAGTTAGAGGCATGTATTCTAAGATTTTAAAGGGGTGAGGTTAGAGGAGTTGGTTTGGTAATTTTACCACCAAGCCCTAGTCTAAATTGTTTGAGGGTTTAGATTAGCCTAGAATGAAATTCATTGTGCACACAATGAAGAATGATGAACTGAGGAGTGAATTGATGGATTGGGAAAATTGGGATATAGAAGAAGCCTCCTAAAGAGTTAGAATATTCTTGTGACCCCATTCTCACATACTTCCTTTGTAAAATAGACCTAACTTGATCAATTAGACCTGTGAACCAAGTAGGTGTTGGAGAGTGCAAGAATAGGTTGGAAGCCTAAAATTTTGGAGTTTGGTAGTAGCCCCAAAAGGGTATCTAAAACCCAAATTTACTTGGTATGGTGTTTGGCACAATTTGGAGAAAAAACCAAAAAATCAGTAAAATAGGGCTACTAGCCAATAAACCTATTCAAGCCCCTAGGACCAATACCCAAACTTGTATTCCAAAACATTGTTGTGGAAGGTCTTAGTGAGTCTTAATGATGGCATGGGAATGTTATACCATCCCTAGACAAGGGTAATAATCATATTTCACATTGGAGTGGGTTGAGACCCTAAGAGGAAGCATAGGTATCGTAAGACCTTGTAGTGTGTGTGTGGGTTTGTCACCTTACTGCTGCCAACCTCTACATCATCTATACTAGGGAAACATTCTGTCATATATCAATATGCACTCTGTGAATCCAATCTCCCAATGGGATAAGGTACTGATCTAGGCTGAATATTGCTCTTGCTATTAGTATTTTGTCTGAGTCATCTTTAGCTTGATATTTCTTGCTAAATGATTAATATCTTTTCATTTTTATGTACGTTTGTTGTCATCATACTCCAATTGGTTGAGTGTCACTATAGAATTAGCCATTCCTATAGTATTCTCCCTTTATGTTGAGCCTTTTATATAATATTATCTACTTTATTGTAGTGTTATTTGCAATTTTGGTGCAGAGGTTGTAAATTCTCTAAGGGATCACCCTCCTAGGTTTTGCAGAGCCCAAAGTGTAGAAGGATTTATCAAGATCCTTGTCAGTTGGTCCAAGTCCTGGAGATTATTGAGTAATGGTTTTGGCTCGTCCATAGATAATTGAAAGAGCAACTCGGTTGCTACATCAGATAGCATAAATCCTGTTTGGAAACCAACACATATTGCTCTAGCATTCTATGTTGTGGGGTCAACCTTTGACCTCATAACTAAGTTACCCCACAAGATCTCTTTTATTCAATTGTTCCTACTATGGGATAGCGAGATGCTTCACTTTGCATTGTTTTCCTTACCCCATATGCCTCCATCTTTCCTATCATTGTCACCATGGGGTAGCGGGATACCTTCATTTTCCTCCATCTTTATTACCCCACATTATAATGAGCTTAATGCCCATAAAGGCTAGATAAAAAAGACACTCAAGGAGTCATGTCAAAAAAGAACTTATCGACATAGCCTATAAAGGCTGATAAGAGTTCAATTGGATCATGTTGAAAAAATATGTTACCCCAAAATGCATCATGTTGTTAATACATCATAGAGTCACATCAAAATCAGGGAAAGGGCCAAAGAGGAAAGAATAGGAAGCTTCCATATGCATGTGTCATCATCTAGGTGGACCTACACATAGTTGCCAACTAGAATTCTACATACACTTCAGACAGAGTGGGCCTAACAATCAGGAGTCAAAGATTGGCCTAAAGTTTGAAGTGAGGGAAAAAGGACTTCAACTTTTCAAGTCAGAGGCAATCACCTGATAAAAATAACTTTTATAGTGGGACCTACATAGTTCAAGAGATACATTTGAAGATCGCAACATGGCACATCCTATTGGCAATATTCTAGATTTCGTTAAGTGTTGTCATTGATGTCAACACTATATCCCGGTTGGGTATGGTTCTGCTATCCCGGTTTGTCTTGGTGTTTATCTTGGTTTTGGCTTTGATTCTGATCTGGTATGATCAGATCCTTGGATGCAATTTTGGGTGCTTATTCTAGATGGTTATATGCTTGCCACATTTTGTTGGTTCATGTTTTGGGGCTCTGGTAACTATCTCTTATGTTCCCGGTTAGTATTTCCTGGTACCGATTAGCTTTATTGGTAAGTGATATTTGATGTTTTGATTAGATGATTTTGTTCCAGCTTATGGAATCAGTTTCTATCATGTTGAAGGTGCTTCTTGATCATATTCTGAGTGTTTGGTGACTTTTTATTGGCTGGTGTGCTATTATGGTAGTCCTATTTGGATCTGGTTAGACTCTATGTGTTACTTCACTGAGGATTTCTACCAGTTGGTGAAACATGTTGGATTTTCGTCTTAATGGAATTTTCAGTGGATATAATTGTTTGGATATTTGATTTAGGTCCATGCTATGTAATGTAAATTATAATATTGGTTTGGTGATACCGTGTAATGTAATTTTTATTATTATGGGTTTTTGGGTTTAGGGTTTAGCCGACCTTATCATAAGGTTAATGATCTGTATTTTATAGGTGACTTATTCATGTAATTTATATCGATGGTTTTTTGGATCAATGGTTATGTCTGCATTATCAGAGGAAGGTTTATGTGCGAACAAGTGATATATCATTCGGCATAAGGTTTTTGGTATTGCAGGGTAGACATCTATGCTTAATTGGAATTGTATCAAGCATTAGGAGATGATACGTTCACAATTCATTCTTTCTGGATTGTAGTATGATGTTTTGTAAGTCAACAAGACTTCTATTTGTGATGAGAAATGAGCTCTAGGGGGTTGGCTTGATTGCAAGTGCAATCCCCATTGTAATTATTTCACATACCGTTGCAGAAGTATTATCTGATTGTGGGTAGGCTTTCCCACCATGGTTTTTCCCTTTACCGGGTTTTCCATGTCAAAAATATTGGTGTTGTGTGTATTGTGATTTCATTTTTTATCCTTCATTATGTTGGTTTCTTTGTGCTCCATTTTAAAGGTTTTAAGATGCAATAGTTTTGATTGTATAATAGGTCAACAATTTAAACACATATATGTTATTCATGTTAGGGCAATTTAAGTCTGCAAAAGCTTTTAACTGGATCCCTACAACATGCTCGACGTAGCATAAAGGTTTTGTGGAACTTCTTTGAGAGTGGCCATGGAAAATGAGATGATGGAGCAAAAGCATGTGTGAACTTTGCACTTCGCCAACATGAACTTGCAGGTAAATTCTCTTCATATTTTTGTACAACTTTAATTCTCTTCATAGATTAATTTAAATATATATATGTATGTACATGGGTTGTCCAATTTTCTAAAGCGAGAGCTTTTGTATAGGTAACACCATATGTAATTCTAATGATATTGTTGAATGGTGCAAAAATCATTTTGTTGGTCATAATACAACTTACAACAAGCGTTATTTTTGGGAAGTTAAAGGAATATATATATTCTTAAACATTCAAGTGTCCTTGAATTATTTTTAAAATTTGTGTATATATATGTACATGCATATGTGTTAAATGAACTAAAATGGACTAAATAATTTGTATTATCATATATTCATCGATCAAATCCTTATAATTGTCAATCAATTAATGGTATTAAAAGTTTTCATCAAGTCATGATTGTAATACCCTAAAAATGGTCATATAAACCATGAGCCCCTAATCTCGACAACACACCAAGGTCCTAACCAAAAGCCATTAAGTAAATCTTGAGCACACAATTAATTCTTTAATCATCAAATGTCACATGGCAAAATTAATCACTCAATATTAATTAAATATTTATTTAATTAATTGATCATTCCAAGTAAATCATTTTAAGCAATTATCTTATTTATTTTATTAAATATCCTAGCATATTTAATTAAATAAATCAATTTTCCATTAAATCATCAAAAAGAGGAATTAATTTGAAAAATAAATAAAAATTGCCATAAATCTTCAAAAAAGGAAACAAATCAAGAAATAGGAATTAGAAATTATGAGCACAAATCTTCAAAAAAGGAAACAAATAAAAAAAGGAATTAATTGACAAAAAAAAGAATTAAAATTTGAGAAAAGAAATTAATTGGAGATAATCTTGAAAAAAATAAATTAAAAATTGATAGATAATCTCAAAGAAAGCAATTAAAACAATTAAATATTAAAATTGAATGAAATAGAGAATAAATGAGTTTTTTTGCTGATTTTATCTTAATTTTATTTCAATTTCCTTTCAAATTGAGAAAAGCATCCAATCACATCAATTCACCTGGATTATACTTCCTCTTGGAAAATCTTGACCACTCATCATCATTTGATCTCAGCCTTTGGTTTCTTTTTGAATTTTCTATAAATTCAGGCTCTCATCTCTCATTCAAATCCTAGAGAATATATTGTTATTATGTTGTTTTTGCTCTAGGTTCATTGAGAATTTGCATTGAGATATTGCATATTAGTTATTTCATATTGCTTAAATCATTTAGCTTAAATATTCATATATTACTTAAATCATGGTAGCTTAAATCTTGCATCCATCTAGCTTAAATCCATGCTCATATAGATTAAAAATCCTTCATTTAGGTGTTGTCTAGTCATTGGTATTGCATATGAAAATCTGAGAGCAATCTAAACTCGCATCTACTAGAAGGCAATGGGTCGCTTTGTAATGGTTTATTATTCATTGATTATTGATTTACCAACCATGCATCTAATGACTTAATTGAAGTGTTGTGCATTCCAGATACAGATACAGGTCCACTTTTCACACACACATTTTTGGTGCCCACTGTGGGGCAGAAGACTACTTTTTTTGGCCTCAAAATCATTTTTTTTAATCCTGTAGGTTTCATCTGTACAATCTCTGTGAAATATTGTACAAGTGGTATTACTGCATCATATGCTTAGTTCTAACTTGTACGATAAAAGCCTTTTGTTGTTTCACTCTATGATAATTGTCGTACGATGTTGTATTCTGTTGGGTTAAAAGAAGTTTCTCTTTTTAGGTTTTCTATCAAATTTTGATTACGCTAATGCTAACCCTGAATCGTCTTTTGTCTGCCTGGTATTTTCAAAGCTTAACCAGTTTCTTGCAAGACGCTTGTCAGAGAATTTATCAATAAAACATACACATTTCAAAGAATGAAAATAACATGACTACTAATACGTTGCTTTTGCAGGTTGCCTAAAGAAAATCAACCAAACATCGTGTATTCTTTAAATTCATTTTTTTTAGGCACCTAACTTGCTATCTGGTTAAAGAACAAATCTGTATTTCATGTTTTAAGTAAATTTCAAGAGGTGGGAGAGTATGCTCTTGTCTTTTTAGACAATAAAAAATCCAGACCCTTGAGGCATTTTCTTTGTTTGAGATTTGTACATCTTTAGCATGCCTGCCCTCCCGAGGAGCTTAAAAATTCTAAAAGCCATTACACCCGGTGTGAGGGGAACGACCTAAGTGGGAATGGCTAAACACCAAGTACTCCAACCCACTATAAAATAAATGTGATTTGATGAAAATCAAGTCAACGACAGTGCTCGGGAATAGCTCTCCTTAGTACCTTCAAGTATATTGAACCTTGGTTTTCAAGGCTGGGAGACCTCTTAATTGAGTTTATACCTCAACACGCCGAACGAACCCCTTACTAGATCCAATTAAAATTAGAAGCTACCTAATTCACCTCCAAAAGGTTGATAATATTTGTGCAAGAGAGATAGTAACTCTCCCAAGACACTTGCCATATCATGCCCCCATTAGCATTTGGAGTCGGCTAATACAGCGTTGAGAATCCATTGCGTGAGACTCAGTGGCCATATTTTGATTAGCTACTGGGTGTATACCTAAGTCAGCAAGAAAATGTTTTCTTCTCTAAGCCAACTTCCATAAGGTTTGCATGTTCTGATTTGAGTTACTATTCATACTGCGTGTTTTTTGTGTTTTCATCCCTCAAACTAAAATTGGAATACCAAAATTGGAGAAAACAAGAAACAATTTAGTGATAAAAAACTATGTCTATGTCAGAACTAGTCTACCCTAAGTTGAAATTTTGTCCAAAACTAGTCTATCCTGGTCAAAAATTAGTCCATCTTAGAATTGGTCATACTCAGTTGTCATACTCTACTATTGAAATACTCAGAATTGTTGTCTTCGTCCTATTAATAGTCATACGAATCTGATCATTTTTTATCCTGCACCATATCCTGTGTCGTATGAGTCTGATTATTTGTTGTCTGAGCTCAATCCTCTGTTGTACGAAACCTAGAAGTTTGTCATTTGAAGCTAAATCCTGTATCGTATGATACATAACTGCACTGAATCTTTTGTCGTCCTAGAGATACCCATATGTCGTACGGTACTAGGCAGCAACTCATATGAAACAAAACTGTTTTCATCCTGGAACTATTAAATTGTCATTCGACTCATTAAATCCCATCGTATGAATCTCTGATTTTGTCAGTATAGAATAGTCAAACCTACCCAGATTAGTTTACAGTGAGCATAAAATTGGTCATTATCCCCCTGAGCATAAACAACCTTGATAGTGTACCCCTGCCATTGCGTTGCACGATTTTGTCGATCATCTTTAAGCTAGTTCAAACAACATCTTATCAAAACCTAAGTTAACTTAGATAATGTCTTACACAGGATAGATCATTCCTGAAACCAAACCAAATCTTAGTAACTTCTCTCAAAACACTACGTTAAATGAATAACTAGCTACAATTTGACCTTGACTTTTGCAACACATCTAGCTCTTGGTCCCGTCGGTTGCAAATGCCTATTCAAACCAGAAGTTCTTGCAGCAAAATAGACAAAGAAAAAGAAACACCCTTTTTGTCAAATGACAATCCATTCTTTGAAGAAAACCTCTTTCCAAATAAACCATCCTCATCACAAATACCAGTTTACGATCTACCAATCTTTGGTCAGCCCCTATCTCCCACCATGTCTAGAGAAAGGAAAGAAAGACAAGCTAGTAAATGAGACACTTATGACAACTTCAACAATCATGACACTGACAATGAGTCCTCGTCAACTGAATCTGAAATCCTTGAACCTCCTGAGGTCAAAATACATAGATGTCAAAATGATAAAGAGTTCCGAAAAATGATGAAGGTCATCATGGCTAGAGAAAAAGAAGACTATTTCCTAGAATTAGCAAAGAAAGGTGGCAAACTTCCTACTAGTTATAATGTGGAGGCCCTCATCACTAAAGAGGAAGAGACACCATTGTGAATGCTAAACAAACAAATGCAAGCATTACGAACTGAGTTCACATAATTGAAAAACAAAGATAAATCACCCAAAGAATATTCTCTGGACACAATATGCCCATTCCCATTTGACAAAAACCTTTACATGCCTCCATTTCCCTCAAAAGTAGAAATGCCTAAGTTTGACAAATATGACAAGAATACAGACCCTCAAGATCATATCAAAGAATTTTGTGCTTTATTATGGATTTCATGCATGACCAAACGTATCTCATGCGCCTTTTCCTGAGAAGTTTAGGGGGGCAAGCTATGGAATCGTTCTCAAGTCTACCTATGGGAATAAAAACTTTTGAAGAATTAATCCAACTATTTCTACAACAATACTCCTATATCATTCATCACCCAGTCACTATGATAGAGCTTTGCAATACCAAACAAAATACAAAAGAACCCTTTCTCACTTTTCTCCAATGATGGAGAAAGATGTTCTGTAGATATTCATGGACTATTCCAGATCTTGAGAAGATGGATATATTTGTTAACAACTTAATCCCTGAATTAAAACATAGTGTCTGGATGCAAGTACATCCTTCATTCAACAAAATGGTAGATAATGCCCTCAAAATGGAAGATGTGCTTATAAAAAAGGGAGATATATCACTTTGGAAACATCGCAAGGTTTTAGTTCTAAAGAAAAGAGAAAATATCAGAAATATGGAAAAGATAACAACAGAAACATTTTTAATGATGGAGTCATAGATACTGTCAAAGAAAAAATAAAATCCACAATATTTAACTTGGCTAGTCGCACACAAGCACTCAAGGCAGCTGAAACTATAGTAGAAAATCCTCCGAAGAAAGCAAGAGAATGGTTTAAAGAAAAGACTTGGCTTTCAAAACCTAAGCGTGATTTTACTCCTCTAGATGAATCATATGAAACAACTTTTAAAACTTTATTGGCAAATAATCTGATAACATTGCCAGACAATTCTAGACCATATGACCCAGGAATTAAACCCAAATGGTGGAGAGAAAATCAATACTGTGACTACCATGGAAACAAGGGACATAACATAAACAACTGCATGAAACTCCGACATGAAATCCAAGATCTTATTGACGTTGGCAAGATCATTGTTGGAAATCATGCAACTAATGCTAATCATAAGGCCTTTAAAGATCTCTTACCGACTTATGAACAAGGAGATTCCTCAAAAGCCAAGGGCGGAGCTAGAGTCAATTATACCTACACTAACAATGATAATGTGATGAATCTTCCCAACCTGAATATTGCAATATGATCATAATCCAGGATAAGCAAAATCAAGCACAAACTGCTAATGCAGTGTCTTGCGCTCAAAAGAAGGTTACTCTCCAAGGATCTAGTTCCTCAACTTTTGATCAAGCAACATCAAACCTACCAATCCCTCCAAATAGACAAACAAACACAATCATGGCCAAATCAAAACAACTGGCTTCATCATCTTCTCCTGGTTATAGTATTGTTGAACAATTGAAGAGAACAAATGCTCAAATGTCCATTTTAGAACTACTTAAGATCTCTTCTGCTCATAGAGAGATCCTAGACAAGGCTTTGCTCACCACTAGTGTCCCTAAAGATTTAGACGTGGATCAGTTTCAATATATGGTGGGTCACCTGACTTCACCTTATTACTTCACTTTCTTTGAAGAAGATGATAACTCACTGAGTCACCCACATAACCAACCATTACACATCAAATCTATGATCCATAAACACCGAGTTACACGTGTTTTGATAGATGGAGGCACTAGGTTGAATAGTTGTACCTAAAATCTACCGACATAGCTGGGATTTTTTGAAAATGTTATTGATTTAACAAAGAAAATAACAATCAAGGCTTATGATGAAGAAGAAAGAACCTCTAAGGGTCTGGTACTATTACCAATCAAGGTAGGACCTATAGAAAGAGATGACATTTTTTAGGTCCTTGATCTTCATCTTTCATACAACATCTTACTAGGCAGGGCATGGATTCATGAAATGAAAGTAGTACCATCTACGTATCATTAGTGCTTGAATTTTCCTTATAATGGAGTTGAAGTTAGTATTCCTGCCGATACAAGTTATACCTGCAATGCATTAACACAGAGTGTTGATGCCTTTGTTCCTCATAATAGAGAAACCTCTATAGCTGAAAGTTTAGAATATTTGATAAAAGATTTAGAAAAGAAATTGAAAATCATAAACACTGGCATGGATGGCTACAAGATAGAGCCTGTGCTCTCACTAATGTCTCTTCCTCCATCACCAAGATAGTTAGGAAAACCATCAGAGGTTATGAAGCCACAAACTTCAACTCCAAAAGTCATTTATGATGGTTTCTTTATATGGTCCTCTACTTCTCTTGTAGATGAAATAGAAGAGGAAGATGTTCTCAAATCGGTTTTCAAAGAAGATAGTGAAAACAAAGAAATATGACATTGTGAGATTTCCCCGACACAATATGGTCTAGGCTATAAGATGCTTCAATGCATGGGATATTCAAGTACCGGTCCTCTAGGCAAGTGTCAAGAAGGTATTGTTGAACCTATTCAGTTACAAACTAAGTCTGCCAATGATAAAGCTAGACTGAGATATGATCCAAGAAAGTTATTAGATCAGAAGCACATCTCCCACCATCAACTTAAGTGGAAGAAAAAGGTACTACCTTTAACAACACAAGAAATTAATACTCAACAAACTCAGGAAGAGTGCAGTGATGAACAAAAAGAATTGCCAACCTAGAGAGAGGAAACAGATGGTAATCAAGTACCAATTATATCAGCTCTAATATCACAGGAAGTAGAAGTCCCAAAGGATATGAGAGATGAAGTATATAGAATCAGAGAATTGTTCACACCACTAGACATTCTGGTAACATATACTGGCAGATAACAAGTAGATGATTCAAAAACTGATTCAAATGAGTATGAATGGGGTCTAGACCACCTCTCAGATACATCTACTACAGAAACCCCTGAAGAATCCAGTGATATCACAGATGACGCACAAGAGTTGATACGCCTAAAAATGCAAAAAGAAATAGAAGAAAACAAACTAAAAAGACAAGAAGACTATGAGCAACAGCTAGAGGAAGAAAGGACACAAGCAATTTCTTCACCTACTAACTCTCCCTCTAATAAGATAGGACAAATAAGGTACAAAACTATAAAAGAAGAATTAGAAGCTACAAAAATAGAACCAGCCATCAGTCCAGAGGAAGCTGAATGGAACAGACCACAAGGATCAACAGAACCATCAAGGTTATGTCCACAAGTGTGTCAAATACATGTGATCAATGAATCAAATCATGAAAGAACTTGCAGCATCAAAGATGTAGGTATTGATATTATATATAATTTTACCAAGCCACTTGAAGATGAGTCAGAAACTCCATCTTATGACTTTGATAACTCAGACAAGAGCTCAATTTATAACAACAACTATTCAACAATGCATTATGACTACTCTATCATGAATATTGAGATGTTGTCTGCTGGCCCTATTACTATCACACTATGGTATGTAATCTAGTTTGAAGTAGGCGATGACACTAGAAGTAGGTCGGTTGGGTTAGGTCCAATAAATACTAACATGAATTTTGATAATCATGTTGTAACTCTTCCTAGTCTTGAGACACATACACAAGGTAGTCTTCTGGAACTCGACTGGTCAGTCTGAAGCCATGATCATAGTACCATAAACTCCCTTGAGCCTATTCAAACCTTATTCTTAATACATCTTGAATTGATTTATTGTACTCTTTATAGCCAACCCTTGAATATACCCACCTTCGCCAATGACTACACACTAGCCTGCTATCTTAATGTAGTGGACCCAATGAACTCTTCCACCTAAGAAAAGTGAGGAAAAGACTGAAACAAACATCAAGTATCTCAGTCATAAAAATAAAAAAAATAAAAATAAGAGATCTCATGGTGAAAACCACATTGTGGCGGTGTTAGAATAAAAAATAGTAAAAATAAAGGATGTACCTAAGGGTGAAAACCTCTCTGAGGCACCTGAAGGTGAGATACTTGATATACTACCAAGTCATTTCGAGGAGAGTTCTTCTATATTGATTGAGCCAACTCAGCCAATGAACATTGGGAGTTAAGAAATGCCACATATCATTCATTTAGCTCAATCACTATCAACAGAAGAGTTAAAATATTTCAGCAACTTTTTTTAGAAAAGAAGATCAATTTTGCATGGACATACTCAGATATGCCAGGACTAGATTCTGATCTAATCATGCATCATCTCTCTATTACACCAGGAGTTAAATGAATCAAGAAAAAACTCTGTAAGATGCATCCTCATGTGGCACAGCTAGTCAAGGCTGAACTCGAAAAATTGCTAAAAGCTGGATTTATCAGAGCTATAGACTATGCAGAATGGATATCAAACATAGTACCTGTATCAAAGGCAGATAAATCTATTAGAGTTTGCATAGACTTTAGGGATCTCAACAAAGCATGTCCAAAAGATGATTTTCCATTGCCCAACATTGACATTATAGTAGATATGACTATTGGATATGAGATGTATTCATTAATGGATGGATTCTTTGGTTACAATCAGAAGACGATAGTGCCTGAAGATCAAGAAAAGGCAGCTTTCACGTGTGCATCGGGAACCTTTTGCTGGAATTTTATGTCATTTGGGCTAAAGAACGCAGGAGCAACTTACCAAAGAGTAGTAACCACTATCTTTGACGATATGATGCATAAAAACATGTAAGATTATGTTGATGATGTTAGGCCCAATATGGAAAGCTAATGTACTAAGAGGGGAGGGGTGAATCAATACTTCAAAACTCTTCTTCAACAATAACTTTATTGTTAAGCATAAACTGAATAGTGTAGTAACATAATATAATGCTAAAACAAATAGATAACAATCATACATGATTCACTCCATAACACATATATTTTGGTTATGTAGAAACTCTTGGTTAGAGAGAAAAACTATGGTGGGGATGGCACCCACAACTTCACTACTACAATAATAAAGGTTGCTCAGTTAGAGCTACATGTTTAGCTATTTCTGATAGCTTACCCTATTAGGAGTATCAAGATCTATTAGATCTACCTTGCTAAAGGATTTTACAACACTTATTCTAAATGTTGCATCTGGTTAGAGGCTTTACAATTTATAGACTTTGTTAGAGTCTTTTACCCTGTTAAAGGTTTCTCTTACAACTTCAAAATATTACAATAAATCATTACAAATATCTGCAACTTTACATATGGAATGTTATAGCAGATTCTATGTGCTCAAAATGATATTACCTTGCTTATAGCATACCTCAATAATCCATATATTAACTCAGTAAACCCTTTCTGTTTACTCTGCTCCTTGACTGTTCTCTGAAATCCTTCTTGGTGACCTCTGTGTTTCTCTGTCAACTGTAACAGTCATAACACACTGTGATATCTCATGATTTTCCTTTTTGTATATGTCTTGCTATACACACACATGCACATATATCTAATCCTAAATTCATGTTGTATAAATAGATCTCTTATGTTGGTGATCTGGTTCATTGCTTCGATCTTACAAACATGATTTCTTGAATGAATAACCATGCAAAATATTTCATTGGTTAGATGACCTTAAAATCATACACAATCTTTAAGTGCAATTTCCAATGTGATAACGGTTACTTGTTCCTCGATCTTTGTAACACGTTTCCCATATATGTCTAGGTTCAGTGAATCTGGTAACACATTTCACTCGGTATATCATTCTTTCTTCTCGGTAGACATAGAGTGTTACTCGGTAGAGTGTTCGGTGTATACTACGCTCTGAGACTACTTTCTTCTGTAACCGACTGCACTGTGCTTATCGACTATTCTGTGCTTATCAACTGTAAGATTCTGTAGAAGTAACCGACTAGAATATATAGAATAACTTTGAACATAAGACTAATGGCAATCTTAGTAAGTAGTAACAATCTCCTCTTTTGACATTAGCTGAGATGTTTGACAAAAACTACTTTCAAAGTTATAACTCAAAAATCTATATACTTGCAAAATTTGACTAAACTATCAATATATACATTTGTCAATGAAATAGAATATTCAGATATACTCCCCTTATCACTATACTGTAAAAAACTCTGATTTTGCATGCTCGGTGATCAATGTTCTATGTGCTACTCTTGTTCATTGCTTACTGCTCTATTCACTACTCGGTATACTCCCCCTGTATACTCTTATATGATACTCACTCCCCCTTTTTGACAAACATCAAAATTTAGTTACCATTTGGTGGAGGCAACTAGTCAAAAATGGATTTCTACTTTGTCCTTGCTTCGGTGAGGGCGATAGAGAGTGCATCCTTGACACTGTACATTAAAGAATTCTGAGCTTGAATGTCATGCAATAGAGAAATTAAGCCATCTAATGTGCTTCCCTCTTGTGTAGTAGATAGGTAAGTGGCTCGGTTGATCTATTCTTAAACCGAGGACAAGTGTGGAATGAATAAGGTTTGAAGAGTCATAATGTCCATCCTTATTTTGTGCTCTTCATTCTTGAGTTCCAATTGTTGAGCCATGAGCTGTCGTAACTTTGTATAAAAATTCTAAATAGAATTGGGCTCGATGGTCAACTTATTTAAGAGATCAGTGATCTCTTTCTCAATTGATTCTATTTTATTTTTGATATCTTTAATGAATAAAGAGAATGTATAGAGTTTCTGAAATAAATAAAGAATGTGCTTGAGTTGAGGGGACAACTCAGCAATAAATTTGACAAGTTTAACTTTACCAATAGCAATAGCTTTTTGTACCTCTTCAATCATTTTTGCAGTGAGCTCTTTGTCCTTTAACTTGCTCAAATATTCAGATGCATCTACTCCAGATGTCTCTATCTGATTGAGGAGTTCATTTAGTTGAATATGGATGGCTACATCTATTGACACTATAGCTGCAGGTAGCATATCTGATAATAGTGTCTTTACCTTTTGAAGTACTTTATTTTTCTTTTGTATGGCCATTTGTTTTTCCTGTTCGGCCTTTGCTTTACATAGTTCACCGAATTCAATGAGTGCTTGCCCTTTTAATTTTGATATGTCTACATTGGGCAACACTATTGGTTTCAATATATCTACCTTGAAACTATGCTTTTTCATCTTATTTTCTTTAGATTTGGCCGGTTGAACCAATACAATAGCTTGGGAGGCTTGTGGATCCTTGGTAGGTTGCTTGGTGGAGGCAACACTTTTGTCAGTTTCTTTAGCCTTTGCTAAGTCCTTCGGTGGTTTAGTGCTCAGGGTCTCAGTTGCAACATTTTTAGTGTTAGGAGGATCCTAAGAGGTCTATTCCTCGGTGGCCTGAGGAGTAGCTTCTCCTTTTGTAGACTTGTGAACCTCTGCACCTTGTTCAGTATCTTAAGGGGCCTCGGTTGTAGCAGAATGAGTGATCGAAGGATAAGGTTGAACTTGTTCCAAAACTGACTCACTGGATACTAGTTTTGCATAGGCATTGCCTTCTATCATTTCCTGTTTAGGTGCCTTAGTGTCCATGATGTCTTCATCAATTTGTATGGTGTCAGCAGAGTCTTGCTCGGTGACATCAGGATCTTTCTCGGTGACATCAACAATTTCAACTATAGCTTGCTCACCAGCATCCTTGATTCTAAAGATTTCCTGCCACTTTTCTTTTGTCTCATTTTCTACTTCAATATACAGACCATTCATCAGTTTTAAGGCTCTTTGTTTGACGAGGAACTTTGTATAGTAGGTTGTCAGATGTTCTTTTATTTCAACTACCGACATGTCTGGAAAGAGATGTACCAGACTTCTTTCTCTAATCTATTTCTCCGAGTCCATTGCATATTTCCACCTGTTATCAATATGCAAATATAATTCATTTGGAAGTGACTTAGATAATTCCAATGGAGCCAATCAAAATTTCAATAGTTTGCAGATGACAACTTCTTCTATTTGTCTCTTTTCATCATCAGATCTAGTTTCATACTTTACATATCTGAATCCTCCAAATCCACCATATTCTTTCAGATTAGCATAGAAATTTTCAACACTATGTACATTTACCTTCTTGCTCTTGACAATCTGAAATTTACTTGCATCTTCAGATTCGGTGTCACTAGACTCTTTTGCCAAAATGAGTCTCCGAGTAGATTTATTATAGGTCTTTGTTACCTTAGGAACAACAACAGTCTTTGGTTTCTTACTCGGTGACACTGCAGATGCTCTTGTGTTTGGGTGCTTGACTGAGGGAGTCGGTGATGCCTTTGATGTGTCCTATTTCTTCCTCTTTAGAACTTTCCCTTTAGGCAACTCAGTGCTTAGTGTAATGGTAGCCTCTTGGGATTCTGATTCCTCCTCGGTGATTACTAGTGTGCCCTTGATAGGTGTGGAGGAAGAACCTTCTCCAAATTTCTCTGATAGTGCCTTGATCATCTTTGTTGCTTTTCTTGTAGCTTTTGGTACTACAATGTTCATCTTTACTTTCTCTTTCACTTCTTCATATGTTCCATACCTCAGCTCAGTAGCATGCCTTGGTAGTGTAAGAAAGGCATCTATATGCTATTGTGTGATGCCAAAGTCAACCTCATAACCCATAGGTGGCAAAGATTGAGTTCTTGGTTCCATAGCATTCACATAGTAGTAGTCAGTGTCTACTTCAAAACATATGTCATCTTTGTATTTTTCCACTAGTTGGGGTGGAATTCTAATTTCGTTGGTGATTTTGAATGGTTGCTCCTCTAACCACATGAAATCATCATGAACTCTGCTCAAAACAAACTTGACCCACTAGGGTTTGAAGACACGGGGATAGGTTAGGGCTTCAGTCAATCCCTTGATCTTAATGTGCTCATACTTGCTATCTAATTTCCCATTGGTACACAATTCATCATAGGTGTATTTGATTTCAACATGACCTAGTTCTTCAACTCAACATTTGGTGAAGAATCTGATATCCTCAACTAGTAAAACTCTATCTGGGATGAGTGAAAATGCAGTTTTGTCATCTAGTTCTGATGCTACTTTGGGAGTTAGAGAGTATTTTAGTGAGGGCTTTTCAACGTTCTTAACAACAACAGGTTCTTGGATCTTCGGTGCCATTGTAGATTTTAGATAGAAATTATCAAAAGATCCTTAGGGTTTGAAAACTTTCAAATGACAGACGCTTTTCCTCTTAACAAATATGAAACAGAAATCTTCAATAGATATGATTGGTAAACCAGCTTAACAATGCATTGAGATTGATGTAAATACCTTGAATTTTACTTCGGAGGAGGTTTGATCACCTTAGATTCTCTTTGCTCTATTCTCTAAAAAACTTGGTAAGTGAAAATGACTGTGTAAATGCTTTAAGTACACAATATACCTTATCGGGCTCTATGCAGGTTAGGTTAAAACATTAAATACACTCAGTTCCACTAAACTGATTTACTCTCCTTTTTCCACTTTAACCGAGTAGCCAGATTTCCTTCATTTACCGACTAGACAGGTTTCCTGTAGTTACCGACTTGACAGGTTTCTTGTATAGTGCTTTCAAAAGACTTTGATAGAATTTTAAACTTACTAATACATCTTTAACTATGCAAATTTTGACTTAAGTACATAATAAAATAGGAACTGTTAAGATTTAATCTTTTGAGAGAATGCAGTCCCTTCATACCTTTACCGATTAATTTGGAATAGGTGCGCCTAACTTGGTAGGTAAGGTGCTTTCTTCATTTGACACAATTTCCTTCTTTTTCCAAATCATCTGTAATTTGCCTTTTATTTCTTCAGTGTCTCCTCTAGGTTGATCTTTGAAATCTCCAACCAAGTGTCCAACTTTGTGACAATGAAAACATGTCATACTAGGATTTCTCCATGATCTTCGGTTGTTCATTCCAAACCTTATAAAGCAGTTGGCACTTATATGTCCATATCTTCCACAACATTCACACCATATCCTTGTATTATAATCCCATGGTACTGTAGTATATGATTGGTTAAGTTCTCTGTGAGTTTGGTAGCTTCTAGTATTTGCTCGATGTGCAGACCACATATAGTTCTTTTTCTTAAACCAATACTTCTCGGTACTGTGTCCATATCTATTGCAGTTTTTACAAAACCCTTTGAATTTTGCCTTCTTATAATTGCTAGCAAACTTTGTCCTACATTGGTTAAATGTGTGACCATATTTATTGCAATTGTAACAATAATCATTGGACTTAGTGACATTTGGTTGCTTACCTTTTCTGATTTGGCACATGTTGGCAGTATGACCTTGATTTCCATAGTAGTTGCATATAGGCTTCTTTCGTTTGATGTTCTTCTTGATTCCAGCTTGCTTTGATGATTCTCCTCTCTCGGTAGTATGAATTCCCTTCTCGGTAGAGTCTTTTCCTTTGTAACCGAATCTTTCATCTTTGTTGGGTCTTCTTGTATTCATTTGCTCATCCAACATCTTTGATGCTTCATAACTCTTCTTTAGTGTTTCTTTGGATTTCTTCTCTATTTCAAGTTCATCGGTCAACCTTGATACTTCAAGTTTCAATGCTTGATTCTCATCATCTTTTAGATTTGCTTCATGATGTACATAACCTAGTTGATCTGACAAATTTTGTTGAATCCCAGTCAATCTTATGATTTCATCATTCTTTTCAGATACTAATGCTTCAAGTTGTTGTTTCTCTCTTTCTAGATCTCTTACTTTATCCTCGGCTGTCCTCAATGCATCAAGATTTTCAGTCATCTGTGTGCTGAAATGTTCATGTTCTCTTTTCATTGCTTTTAGTTGATCAGTCAGTGCTTTGTTCTTTTCTTTCAACACTTCAATCATTTCTTCAGTCTCTTCAAACATACTATTCTCAGATGATGTCTCAATTTGTTCCACTAACTCTTGAGAGTCCTGCAAATCATCAGATAACCTTCTTCTAACTTTCAAATACTTTTGCATTTGTCTTTGCATGTCTGCAATCACTTGATTAGCATGATCCAACTCTTCTTGCAGATATACAATTCTCCGAGGTTGTTTATAGCCTTCCATTGATAAGATCTTTTTCTTTAGGCAGTTAAACCCTTTTTCCAAGATTGAAGCTCTGATACCAATTGTTAGGCTCAATATGGAAAGCTAATGTACTAAGAGGGGAGGGGTGAATCAGTATTTCAAAACTCTTCTTCAACAATAACTTTACTGTTAAGCATAAACTGAATAGTGCAATAACATAATATAATGCTAAAATAAATAGATAACAATCATACATGATTCACTCCATAACACATATATTTTGGTTACGCAGAAACTCTTGGTTAGAGAGAAAAACTATGGTGGGGATGGCACCACAGCTTCACTACTGCAATAATAAAGGTTGCTCGGTTAGAGCTACACGTATAGCTATTTCTAATAGCTTACCCTATTAGGAGTATCAAGATCTATTAGATCTACCTTGCTAAAGGATTTTACAACACTTATTCTAAATGTTGCACCTGGTTAGAGGCTTTACAATTTATAGACTTTGTTAGAGTCTTTTACCCTGTTAAAGGTTTCTCTTACAACTTCAAAATATTACAATAAATCATTACAAATATCTACAACTTTACTATAGCAGATTCTATGTGCTCAAAATGATATTACCTTGCTTATAGCATACCTTGGTAATCCATATATTAACTCGGTAAACCCTTTCTATTTACTCTGTTCCTTAACTGTTCTCTGAAATCCTTCTCGGTGACCTTTGTGTTTCTCTATCAACTGTAACAGTCATAACACACTGTGATATCTCATGATTTTCTTTTTTGTATATGTCTTGCTTCACACACACATGCACATATATACTTGCACATATATCTAATCCTGAATTCATGCTGTATAAATAGATCTCTTATGTCGGTGATCTGGTTCATTGCTTTGATATTACAAACATGATTTCTCAAATGAATAACCATGCAAAATATTTCATTGGTTAGATGACCTCAAAATCATACACAATCTTTAAGTGCAATTTCCAATGTGATAACGGTTACTTGTTCCTCGATCTTTGTAACACGTTTCCCATATATGTCTAGGTTCAGTGAATCTGGTAACACGTTTCACTTGGTGTGTGTTCACTTGGTATATCATTCTTGTTGCTCGGTAGACATAGAGTGTTCAGTGTATACTACGTTCTGAGACTACTTTCTTCTATAATCGACTGCACTGTGCTTACCAACTGTGAGATTCGGTAGAAGTAATCGACTAGAATATATAGTATAACTTTGAACATAAGACTAATGGCAGTCTTAGTAAGTAGTAATAGATGACACCCTAGTAAAAACCATGAAGAGATCTATGCATATTCAAGAACTAGGCCTCATACTAGATAGAATGGAAAGATTCAAGCTCCGGTTAAATCCTAAAAAGTGTGCATTTGGAGTAACATCAGGAAAATTGCTTGGTTACATAATTTCAAAAAAAGGTCCAAGCTATAATGGAAATGCCTCTGCTCAAGAATATCAGTCAAATGCGAAGTTTACAGGGTTGTCTTCAGTTAATAAGGCACTTTATATCTTAGCTAGCAGACAAAGCTCAACCCTTCACAAAGGTATTAAGGAAAGGAGTTCAATATAATTGGGATAAAGATTGTGAACAACATTTAAAACAAATCAGAGATTATCTTTCTAATCAATCCATATTAATGCCACCGATTCAAGGTAAGCCATTGATTCTATACATATCAGCTACAGATACTTCACTGGGAGCTTTCCTAGCACAACAAGATGAAAATAAAAAAAGAGAGAGCTATATATTATATGAGTAGAACATTGGTGTCTTATGAAATGAACTACACTATAATAGAGAAAGCATGTTTGGCATTATCTTTGCATTAGAAAAATTAAGGCACTATATGTTAGCACACTCTATTAAGCTGGTAGCCAAGATTGATCCGCTCAAATATCTTCTCAACAAAGCAACACTTACAGGAAGACTAGCCAAATGGGTCATGGTTCTTACAAAATTTGATATTGAATATGTGGAACGTAAAGCCATCAAAGAATAGGTTATTGCAGACCAACTTGCTGATGCTCCACTTGAAGACAATCAACCTCTACATATAGAATTCCCGGATGAATCAATCATGCACCTTACTCAATAATCATGGAAGATGTTCTTTGATGGGTCTTTCACTCAACATGGTTCTAGTGCTGGAATACTTTTTATTACTCCCCAAAAATATTCAGTCCCAAAAGCTTACAAGATTCTCTTCCCTTGCACAAACATCATTGCAGAATATGAAGCTTTGGTAAATAGGATCAAGCTGGCCATCGAGTGAAAGATTGTTGAATTACACATATATGGAGATTCTCAACTCATTATCAACCAAATCAATGATCTATATCAGATAAAAGATGAGAAACTGATGCCTTATAAGAGAATGGTGGATGATCTCAAGAAATACTTTACCTTCATATCATTTCAGCAAATCCCCAGATCAACAAATAGAGCAGTAGATGCAATGGCCATTTTGGAATCTGTACCACAGCTATAGGAATCTAATTTTTGCTTTGAATTCCTGGTGGAAGAGTTACATTATCCTGCCTATAATTCTCCCAAGTCCTAGATGGTTTGTTCTATTATTGGACATGACTCATTTTGTTATAGCCACATTTACTCTTACCTGCGTGACCAAGTTGTCCCTGCTAATCTTTCCTGAAATGAAAAAAGGAACCTAATCCAAAATGCATCACAGTACATCATCATTGCTAATGACCTATTTAGGCAAGGTTTAGATAATACTTTGCTTAGTTATCTAGAAACTGAGGAGTCCCAACGCACATTATTTGAGGTTCATGAAGGTGTTTGTGGATCCCATTCGAATGGTCTAACTTTAGCACAAAAACTACTAAGGACTGGCTATTACTGGATAGACATGGAGAAAGAAGCTATAAAATTTGCTAAAACCTGTGAAAAGTGTCAACTACATGGGCACCTTATCCATGCTCTAGCAAGGGATCTCATACCCTTTGTGACACACTGGCCCTTTCAATAGTGGGCGTTTGATCTAATTGGCCAAATATATCCTGCATCATCTAACAAAAATAAATTTATTATCACTGCCATAGAGTACTTCACTAAATGGGTAGAAGTGGTTCCACTCATCAAAGCAACTGGTAAACAAGTAGCTCTGTTTATTCTTAATTATATCATCTGCAGGTATGGTATACCTTCATCCATTATAACTGACAATGGAGGACAGTTAAAGAATAAAGATTTAACCGAACTTTGTGAAAAATTCAAAATAAAACAACACTAGTCATCTGCATACTACCCTCAAGGTAATGGACAAGCCGAATCATCTAACAAACAATTGTTGACTATCTTACATAGGACAATCAATAAATCTGAAAAGGATTGGCATCTACAACTCAATCTTGCCCTGTGGGCTTATAGAACAAGTGTCAGAACACCTACTAGGGCTACACCTTTTTCTTTGGTGTATGGGTCCGAAGCAATATTACCTATTGAGGTGGAAATACCATCTCTAAGAGTTTCTTTGCAAGGTCTTGTTACTGATGAAGACTATAGAATATCTAGACTGCAAGAGCTTGAATTGTTGGATGAGCGTCGACAAGTGGCGTTTGATCATTTCAGAGTATCAAAAGAGAATGTGTAGAGGATATAACAAGAAGGTCCGACAAAGAGAATTTTAGGTTGGTGACCTAGTTCTAAGAGAAAATCCTAAAAATCAACAATTTCAAGACAACAAAGGGAAGTTTGAACCCAACTGGCTGGGTCCCTATATCGTTACTGCAACTTTTGGCTCTGGTGCCTATCAACTCTCAACATCGGAAGGAGAACAACTCCGTGAACTGATCAACACCATCCATCTGAAGAAATTCTTCCCCTAAATATTCTCTGCTCTAGTAGCCTATACAGCTAAAAAGTCCTGAAGAAATCATAAAAATTAGAAAAAGTCCTAAAGAAATCCTAAAAAATTAGAAAAAGTCTTGAAGAAATTCAAAAAAAAAGAAAAACAAAAAAAAAGGGATCTTTACCAAGCAGGTGAAAACTTGGTAAACAAGCACCTCTTGTACTCAAGCTCTCCATCTATCAACACAACGTTGGCATTCTCACTTTCATGCAATTCTTTGATTTTGCTTGTTCTTTTTAGGACCCTCGTGGCTTGAAACCGATCACTATCCTAGTCTTAGGGTAATCAGATGAGAAATTTACATGTCCTAAGCAGTATCAACCAAGTCAACTTTACGTCAGTGCAACCTAGTCATCCACTCCAAGTTAGTCACCTATCTCCTGACTACTGAAGAGTTTTTATCACTGAGTAAACAAGCAAAACAACATTACTGAAAACAATCACTAAATAGTTAGAGCTATGCATGAAATTTTCTTCATGTGTTGTCTTTTATATTGGTTTTCAATTATTATCCCTCTGAGTAACTCGAGGAAGTCTATCTTGACTAAGAGGAGCAAGGATTAGGGGCATAACATTTTCTTTGTTTTCTGCTTGTAGGAATGATTCTTATAATTTGAAAATATCTAATCAACTGAGTGTTTGTGATAACTACCTTCACATTAGGGTGAAATTGCCACACATACCTTGACTCCTCTTATTTGAATGTTATAGGGAGGTTCCCATCATTTCTTTGTCTGTTTTGAGGGAATTTCTATATCATGTAATTCCGGTCCTTGCGAAATCTGTCCAAGGATATGAACAAAAAAAGGGTCATTGCAGACAAGATAATTAATATTGTACATGAAAAGAAAGGAACTCTAATCTTCCTGCTATGGTTGTAAAACCCTCAATGATGAAAATTAAGCTTTTCAAAATCCAGTGACTAGGTTTAGGTTGCATTTCATTGTGCATCTCATTTTGCATTTCATTGTGCATCTCATTTTATGGTAACAATGATCTCTTTAACTTCTTAATGCAGGTTGGAAGCTTCGTCATTTCTCAGCTAAGTGGTCTCTTTTTCCTCGTCATTTCTCTAATAGAGTACTTATGTATTGAGATGTTAGCTACATACATGAGCATCATCTATAGATCCATACATTTCATTTTATTACTCATTTGCATTCATCTTATTGCATAGAAAAATAAACATTTGCATTACTAGTTGCTCATTACTCATTCTCCTCATTTATTTGCATCATCGTTTATTTGCATATGAAAAGAAACAAAAATAGACATTCATATTCATTTGCATTACATACATTCATGCTAAATAAGAAATGCATACATATAGAATAAAGCATATAGAAAGCATCTCATAATCAAATCAACAAAAGTACAATGAAGTCAAATCTGATCTCGTATATATATCGTATAAAGTCTCAGAGTACAAAATGATGTCAGCTAACATATACAAACTCCCATCAGATGAAGAATCGTATAGGCTACAAAAAAATGGGTGTGTCTACAGAAAAAAATATTAGAGCTACAAAAATAATATCTAGCTCTCAACCTCTCCCTCATCGCCTAGTGGAGGAGGTGGAGCCTGCTGACTGGGATCTTGACAAGGTGCCCGGGCTCCCTCTGATCATGCCATATATTGCAAGTACGATACAACCTGCTGTGCTATAGTAGTAGCTATGCTATAAGCTGCAACGTAATAAGCCACCTGACTAGTCTGGTGCAAAACCTCCTAACCCAAAGCATCCGTCTCTGCTCTCCTCTCTGCTCTCATCTCTGAGACCTGATGATCTCTCTCTGCTCTAAACCCTGCAAGCTATCAATCTCGCTCTGCTAGCTAAGTTTGTGCCACTGTCCACTATGATTGTAACCTCACTAGGCATGCTCTCATCAACCGTGCTGTGTCGGCCCCTTCATCCCTCACAGGCTCTCTGCCTCCATCTCCGCTTCCATCCCCTCCCCCATCTCTGCCTCTGGCTCCCCCGTACTCCTCTCTCCTCCTCTCCTCCACCCTCTGGCTCCCTCACTCTACCCAACCTCACTCCAACAGTCCCTAGGGATCCACCCTCTCCTCTTTGTTGTCCAACCCTAGCTGGAACCCTGCTGCTACTAGCACCAGGATTGCCACCTACCCTCCTTGGAGCCTTGGCTCTCTATCCCTGTCGTTGCCCCTATGCGGGGGCATCATCCTCAACCTCCTCAATATGAGGTGTTTGCTTTGCTGGATTAGAAAATATGGGGAATGGGTGTTGCTAGAACCAATCCCTGTACTAGGGCAATGCCCCCACATCTGCAATATCACCCAAATAGTCCCACCAGAGTCTCTACAATCCAGTCAACTCTTGCATACTTAGGGTGTATGATAACCTTGGTGACCATCCCCGCATCTCCTCATCAAAATATCTCACGTATGTTGTGTACTCCTGCGAGATCCCCTGAGGCCTACCATACTACCTCATCACTCGAGATACCACAAATTGCTCCACTACAATCTACGATCTTCCAATGAGTGGGCGTGTAACAAAAAGATCCCTACGTATGATCCTCCACTCATCCCATGGCTCTAAGCCCTTGCAAGGTCTCCAAACAATAGCTATCAAGTCATCCAATTATCATCTCCAAAAATTTGTCTTGCCCAGATGGGGCTGTGTAACATAACCTGAATATCGGTACACAATCGGCTGACCAGGATCTCTGTTGTCATCTACAATCGACTGACATACTGGGAGGTGCTCCCAAGCCCATATCTGTAAGATCAAGACACCTGCAGCCATGCTCTTCCCCTCTCTGTACACAATCTCATGTATCTCGCGATACATGTGAGCTAATATACATGAACCCTAGCCTAGTCTTTAAGGGGTCTCCATCAACCTCTCTAGCATCCTGCCCCATCCACACTGGAATCCTTGTTGTCCCCTATCTGGCATCAAAAAGTAGTCGATAAAACCTGCTAGAACACAAGCAAGAGGAAACTCCTCACTATACTTGCTCATCATGACGTCCCAACTGATGGAACGTGTCAAGATATCAGGATCCCTAAATACATGTCTGACTGCCTGCAATCCAGGAAGCTGCACTACATCGTAATCCACCCTACCCCGAGCGAAAGGGATATGGAGAATCCTATAAACATCCTCAAGAGTGATGGTCATCTCCCCAAATAGAAAATGAAAGGTATTATGCTCTAAATAAAATTGCTCAACTAATGTTGTGAGCATACTGTGATTCACATGGATATCTGGTAATCTAAGAAGGTGCGTCAAACCACACAAATCAATATGTGCCTGCTCAACCTCTAAAAGTTGCCAAAATAAGGTCATTGTAGGTAGATAAACACACCTAAAGAGCACATGAGGCAATCAAACCTACAAAAATCAAACAACAAACCATCAGAAAACATCCTAAATAAGCCTACAAGAGAAGTAAAACATCACGCAAATCCAACTACATCAATTGCAAAATCAAAATTTCAAGTTTAGACCTTCAAAAATGCTCACTATTTTCTAAATGACAAAACACAGAAGGGCAACAACTCGTACGAGTCAGGATTAGGCTCCATACGACAAAAGACTCCCATACGACAAAATATTAGATCCCAGATGAAAAAATGGTCTCTTATGAATGTTGTCATACGATAGAAGGGTGGGGTTAGAATGAAAAAAGTAATGACTCTAAATGATAAAAGAAAATTGATCAGTTTGTTGTACGAGATATGATCCTATCTCGCATGACAAAATGAAAACGCCTGACTTCCACATGCAAAAAATTGAAAAAGTCAACAAAAAAATTCAATTTTGAAATGATTAATGGGCTTAAGATCGATCACTTACCGTTGGCTCATAGTTTCAAGGTCGATTATGTCATCTTTGGTGCTCGAATCGATGCATATGAGTGGGAACCACCATTTTTCTTCATAGAATTCTTTTTGAATTTTCAAACTTGGACGGTTAAAATGAATTGAAAATGACACTTTTTACCCATATATAGCCAAAACCCTAATTTTTCAACTTGCTCCGATGGACATGAAAATTGTACCCTTAGCTAATTTACCCTTTCTAATTCCATTTTTGGGATTGAAATCGAAATTTGAGATCATTATGCTAGTCAATTTCATCAAATTTGGACCACTTAGCGCTTTTCATTAAAAACTCACTCTTTCTCCAATTTGCGCTCAATTTCTCGTAAATCAATGCTGAATCTCAATTTATTCTACAAATCAAGTTTGCGCTCACTTTTCTCATCATGCTTAATCTTCAAAAATTCCTCTGAATTATTTGTGCTCAATTCATTATCATCACTCCAAATTTCCTATCATCATGTACCCTTGCTATCTTTCGATTTCGCTCCCGAGGGGGCATACTTGTGACCTTATGACCTCACATCTTCAATGTTGAGAAAATTTTCAAATCTTCATCAAAAGTCGAGCAAAAAAAATATTTTCAACTAAAGACAATCAAATAAGACCTCATTGCTAGGGGCATCTCAACTTCATCGCTTTATATCAAGTTGAGATCTCTCGATCATCTGAATCGAATCAATTGTGAGGGGCATATCAGTTTCATTGCTTCATATCAAGCTGATATTTGTCTTCGTCTGAATCAATCTCTTAACATTAATTAGTTTCATCACTTTTCATCAAGTTGATTATTCATTTAAACTCAATCAAGGGTTTAAAGAGTATCTTCGATCACACTCAATCTAAGTAGGTGTCTAGTTTCATTGCATCGAATCAAGCTGGACAGTTTATCTTCGCTTATCATGTCTTGATCAATCAAGTTCAAGATCGATTTTATCTTCACTCACTGTGTCTAGTTCAATCAAGTTCTAGATCAGTAAGATCCGCTTCTTGATCAATCAAGTTCAAGTTCGGTATCTTTTCTCTCTATCGTTCCTAGTTCAATCAAGTTCGGGATCGGTATCGCTTTAATCAACTCTGTTTAGCTTCATTGCTTCAAGCTAAACACCTTTCTCTTCATCTGGTTTGTGATCAATCAAGTTCAGAACTAGTATCTCCTAGACATCAACTATTCTTTGAACCAACGTGTTGCTCACACATTAATTCAAAGAGGGCCAAATGTAATACCCTAAAAATGGTCATCTAAACCATGAGCCCCTAATCTCGACAATGCCACCAAGGTCCTAACCAAAGGCAATTAAATAAATCTTGAGCACACAATTAATTCTTTAATCATCAAATGTCACATGGCAAAATTAATCACTCAATATTAATTAAATATTAATTGATCGTTCCAAGTAAATCATTTTAAACAATTATCTTATTTATTTTATTAAATATCCTAACATATTTAATTAAATAAATCAATTTGCCATTAAATCATCAAAAAGAGGAATTAATTTGAAAAATAAATAAAAATTACCATAAATCTTCAAAAAAGGAAACAAATCAAGAAAGAGGAATTGGAAATTATGAGCACAAATCTTCAAAAAAGGAAACAGATAAAAAAAGGAATTAATTGACAAAAAAAGAATTAAAATTTGAGAAAAGAAATCAATTGGAGATAATCTTGAAAAAAAACAAATTAAAAATTGATAGATAATCTCAAAGAAAGCAATTAAAACAATTAAATATTAAAACTGAATGAAATAGAGAATAAATCATTTTTTTCCTGATTTTATCTTAATTTTAGTTCAATTTCCTTTAAAACTGAGAAAAGCATCCAATCACATCAATTCACCTGGATTTTGCTTCCTCTTGGAAAATCTTGACTGCTCATCATCATTTGATCTCAGCCTTTGGTTACATTTTGAATTTTCTATAAATTCAGGCTCTCATCTCTCATTCAAAAATCCTGGAGAATATATTGTTATTATGTTGTTTTTGCTCTAGGTTCATTGAGAATTTGCATTGAGATATTGCATATTAGTTATTTCATATTGCTTAAATCATTTAGCTTAAATATTCATATATTGCTTAAATCATTTAGCTTAAATATTCATATATTACTTAAATCATGGTAGCTTAAATCTTGCATCCATCTAGCTTAAATCCATGCTCATATAGATTAAAAATCCTTCGTTTAGGTGTTGTCTAGTCACTGGTATTGCATATGAAAATCTGAGAGCAATCTAAACTCACATCTACTAGAAGGAAATGGGTCACTTTTTAATGGTTTATTATTCATTGATTATTGATTTACTAACCATGCATCTAGTGACTTAATTGAAGTGTTGTGTATTCCAGATATAGATATAGGTCCACTTTTCACACACACAATGACTATGAGATTTAGCAAGCCTCGTGTTATTCTTGCAAGAGGAAAATCATGCTTTTGTGTTGATTGCATTGCGAACAACACAGATACTCATTGTCAAAAAAATTGTTGATGGATATGTTTTGCAATGGGAAATGAAATAATTTTACATAATGCCTCCTTATGAAGATAGTGACATTATTGATATTCATGTTCCTCTATATTCAGCTGATTATGAACGTGTTTCTGATTTAGTTGTTATAGGTGCATGTGTGCATATTTTGTAAATTATATATGTACATGTACAAATTTTTTAAATTTTTATTATAATTTAATATTGTTTAAAATTAATTTAAAAATGTATAATGAACTAATATTGCTTGAAATATATATACATGTGGTCTATTTTCACAGGTGATATTTTTGTAGTGACTGTTGATTGTGACAATACTAAAAGTGTTGATTATTATCTACTGAGATGCACACAACCAAAATGCAAGTTATTGGAATCAGACAACAATGATGATGGACAGCAATATCCCACTGGTTCAGTTGTTGTTGAAGGCACCTATTATCAACAAATAAAGATAGATACAAATGGTGTAAAATTCATTGATTATATGTCTGGCTAAAAAGTTTGACACTACAGTCAGTTAGTAATAGCAATAAGATTGCAGTTGGAGACATTGCCAAAAAGAGGCCGTGGAAACCAAAAGTGGAGGTTTCCTATTGAAGATCATGAAAAATATTTAGAGATTATACAAGATAAGGAGGATCCAGATTATATGTACCAGGAGCTTTAAGTTCACTTGTCATGTTTGAACAAGTAAATTATATTAGATAGGTCTTATTTTGATAAACTCATATATATTTAGATATTTATACATTTATTTACATTTTGATAACTTGTGGAAATTTAGTTTTGCTGATGCATCTATTTTATGTTTTATATGTTGGTTTTACAAGTTTTATTCTTAAATTAAATATTTTTTGGATGTATGCATTGAACATGTATGTATTGATTTTTATTTTTAATTTTATCTATGTGTATGTATTCATTTCATTATATTGTCTGAAGGGGTCATTTAAACACATGTATGGATTCATTTATATTTGTACACATGCATGAATTCATTTTATTCATCTATGTATTCATTTAATTTATATTTACACATGTATAGTTTCATTTAATTATGTTGTATAGATTCATCTAATTATGTTGTCCTGAGGTGTTTTAAGTGGTCTTAAGGGGATTTAAGGGGATATTGCTGGCATTTGCATGAAGATTGCATTAATGAAATGTTATGTTGTCATTGATGTCAATTGTAACTGGTAATGATGTTGTTATAATGTTGTTTTGTAACCGGTAGGAAGAGATAGTGAAGGGAACTGCAACCGATAGGTGAGTTTGTGGAGGAAACTGGTATTGCTAAGTAATGGGGAGTTGAACCGGTAAACCCTACCTATTGATATGATAAACCCTAACCAATGAAGTTGATTGTAATGGTTTATGATCTAATGATGGATGGTAATGATTATGATAAGTATGCATGTTGTATGAGAAGAGTTTCAAAGTGTTTTTGGTACGTTGAGATAACAGTTTTTATCTTGGGAATGAGCAAGTACATTGCATGTAATGCAAACCGCGTGATGAGTTACAAAGTTTGATGAAGAGGTGATCAAGGAGTGTTCAAGGCTATCTTGATTGATGTGTAGAGATTTTTATGTAATCCAATGGTCATACTTGAACCGATTTGTTTGTAATCTCTATGAGAATTAGGTTTGTGTTGTGTTACCAACTTGATGATTTGTTTATAAGGTCGATGAATTGTTTTGTTGAAGAGTTGGCAATTTTGTAGTTGAGAGTGAGAGTGTGGTTGTTGAACCAGATGATGTATCTGCAGTTTGTGTAAAGGTAGATAGGAGCATGAAAAGGATCTGAACAAGCAAGTGTAGTGCTATTCAAACAGATCAGCAATCCCCTATTGTTTTCTAATAATTACAGTAGAAAAAGCCCCTAACCGAGTAAGCTCTAACAAACTTAGTGTTATTCAAATCCTCTAACCAGGTGGTCCATTAGCTTGGATTTCAAATCCTCTACCGAGGTTACTCCTCATAGGGTATTTCTTTTAATAGGGCATTATAGTCAATCCCTTTAGCGGGTGGTCCCTAACAGGATTTGTTCTTAACAAGACTTTTTGTAAAGCTTTAACAGGCTTGGCTCCTAATAGGGCAAACTTTAGAAGAGTTCAAAATACCTGTGGGTATTCATCCCCATTGTGGTTTTCCCCATTGGGGTTTCCACGTCAAAAATATTGTGTCAAGTGGTGAATGTTTTTGTGGTTATGTTAATTATGGTTGAATTGCTTAACTACTAAATCCACTTTGATATGTTATGTTAACCAACAACAATCTAAAATGAGGTTTTACTTATGTCAGTAAAGTATTTGGATGTTTGTGAGTTTCAAGTTGTTTTACTGTTAATTTGTTATAACAGTCAACTAGTTTAACTTGACAATGATATTGCATTTCTAGTTCAGTGGTTTAACTTGACAGTTTAGAGTTTGCTTCGAGAGGTTGATTTTGTGATTGGTGAAAGTTTATATTAGTTTTCTATCTATTGATTCACCCTCCCTCTCAGTAGTTAACCGGATCCTTATTCTTTCATCATACCATCACATATTTGCATCATGGATATAAGTTCATTAAACATACATAAACACTTAACTAAACTGAATGACTAAATTAAATTTTAACGACTAAATTTGTTTAACAATGAACAACTAAAATATACATAAACACTTAACTTTCAAAAATGTAATCTTTAAACACTTAACTTTAAAAAACATGCAAATTCTAGTATGAAATGTAGATTCCTAACACATATATGTATATGTCTATCTATCACATACACAATTCAAATTCAAATGACTATCTATCATTTAAACACTTAACTTTATATATATATATATATATATATATATATATAATTAAAAAGTAGTATGAAATGTAGATCTATCTAACACATATATATATGTCTATCTATCGCATACACATGTATTAAATTTCTAGTACACATGTACAAATATGAAATGTCTAGAAATGTGTGTACACGCACATATGTAAACAATGGGTCACTCTGGGCCCTGTCCTAAACCATGTCCCGATCCATGTGCCTACAATAGAGTATGCATGCATAAACTCATACATTAAACATTTAATTCATACTAGAGTAATTTTTTTTAAGTAACATAGATTAAGAGAATTTGTGTGTACATGTACACATTGTAGACAAACATACCTTTTAATGGTCTCTAACATCACCACCATGTGCATACAGGATTCTAGGACATCTATGTGACGAGGAGCTCAACCTGTGTGATAGGAGTGCATCCCGCAATGTTGAAATTTTGTTAACTATACATACAAATATATTTATAACTTGGAACCTAACCCTTTAAATATAGAGCTTAAATATTTAAGAAACAATTAATTTAAAGTTATAATGTATACCTATGTCTCCTGATGAACAGGGCCGGTGGCAATGTGCAAATCCTCGAACATCGCCCCTTGTGCCTGCAATATAAATTACACATGAACTCACATGTAAATTATTTAAACATTCATTATTAAGTTATATATATATATATATATATATATAAAATTTATTTTAAAGATCAAATCGAATCTACTTGAACATGTACATGTACGCGGTTGTATATAAACATACCTCAGGGTCTCTAACACCTCCACCATGTGCATGCTGGACTCTAGAACATTTGCAGGATGAATGGCTCATCCTACATAATGCTTGCTCATCCTAGACAATGCACACATTTTGTTTGATATTAAATAGAACTTAAAAACAAAAAAAAAAATTTAAACTTTATATATACCTATGTCTCCTAATGAGCACCTAGGTCAGTGGCAGCATCCAAATCTCCATACATTGACCCTATCATGATACCGTATATAGTTCAAAAAATAAAATCCAATATATAATTAATTTAATCTATAAAGTTCATGTGTACAATCAAGTAGCTATATAAAATTGCTAAATTAAAATTAGTAAATTATATTTTATAATTCATACCTCTCCTGCAGCATGTAAGGCTCGTCTGATCCTGCTGATGTCAGAATCATGCAAGGAGCCCACTGCAACATGATCCCCCTAACTGTTTGGCTCCATAAGCATGGTAGTGAACATCCCCAAAAATCTAATACCAGGTACTGTGGCCCGATCAACTGATGTATTAATAGGAGGAGGAGGTGTATCGTGACCAACTGTTGTATGTTGGGGCGGGGCAATAGGATGTGCAGCAACACTAGGATGAGAATCTATATGCTCACAACCATGGCTAGAATAAGTTGGTCTACCAAGTACATGCCTAACATATGATGGGGCCTCCTCTAGTGGGATCCCATTCTCCATAGAAATGACCTGATATGAATCCAAGAGATCACTGGATAATATGTCGTAAAGGATCTGTCATGCATGCGTGCAACATCCATTGACAATTATATGTCTACTCAAACATATGGATCATCACTTGTTGATGCATCATGAGCTCCTTGAATGCTAGTATGAGAATGCAATAAATATCTACCCACCCGATCTGATGACATCTCATCCACCTGTGTGGCTATAGTAGCAATACTAGAAAAGATGGATTGTCGAGTGTCATCTAGTACACTATATGTAGCATGTTCTAGGTCAACACTCTTGGGAAGAACCACAAGTTTTGGACCAATCAATGCTCGCTTATTAATGGGAGGGGGTGTACCTGGTCGTCTGAAATCTAAAAATTTGTCCTTCCTTTGCCCAACATGTTTTGGAAAATCGGTGTAGTCAAAATCATCTAACAAATGAAAATCTGCAAACAATTGTTTGCAGAAATAAAGGGGCAACTCATCCTTTTGGGGCCACCTATGATGAGTGGCCAACCATCTAGGATAGATAAAATGTGATACTAGTGCATCTATGCACTTGGTAGGTATACAACCCTTCACCCTACCAAAGGCCTGATAATGAGGAGATATGGTTTTCACATCAGTTTTGGAAACCTTATCAACACAAGTGAATTTAAGTAATTCTAACTAAAAATTAATTTTAGTCAAACATATGGTCTATATAGATTCATTATAGCTAAGTTATATATGGGCCACAAATTTTCCAATTGGAAGTGTCTACTAAATGTATATTTTATACTACTTTTGGTCTAGTTACAAAAAAAATAAAACTCGATGTTTCAACAACTCCTACTCTTATAAATAATTTTGTTTTGAAATGTCAAAATACCCTTTTATAGATCTATAAGTGAATTTTCCAAAATATATATCTTTTAAAATTTTAGTTAGTTTTAATATTTTATATATAATTTTTATTGAAAGTAGGTCATCAGCACAAAAATACAAGGTTGATTATCTTGTCAAGGAAAAATACTAAAATTTATTAAAAAAAATTGAACAAAAATATGATGCAGTAGAGAAAAGAATCTATGTCAAGATGATGTAATTCTTTTGTAATTTGAATAAATAATTAAGAAAAAAGGTGGTGGGAATTGGAAAGAGTTATATTTCAGCACACTCAACTTTTCAAATTTATTGAAAAATATAAATTTATAAAAAATAGTAAAAAATATATTCATGCACTAAAGTTTCAAGTTATAAATATAAAAAGAAAAAATCAAGAAAAAAATGTAAAATTCACTAAATAAAGTGTGGTGGCTTGTGTAACTTCAATTTCAGCATTTATCAGCAACTACATTATAGTGTTTTCTTTATTAAAAACTATATTCAAATAATTTTTTAATTTTTTAATAAAATTATAAACATAAAATAGACATAAGAATATAAATTTTATGAGTTTACATCATTTCAAAATTCAAAACATATATTTCACTTTCTATTGGTTTAATTTAAAAATTTGAATCAAAATTGATCATTTCCTTTATAAAAGTGTGACACAGCTTTGTACTTTTACCCCTTATCATTCACTCTGTCCTATTTCACCGTACCACGTGCACTGCGTGAAAGAGATCTATAGAACTCCTCTCCGTTGATCTCATCATGTGGATTATAATTGTCAACAAGGTCAATCATAGGAAGTAGCTCTTGTTTAATTATCTCATCCCTTTGCTTTTTTCTTTGATCACACATGTTTCCCAATGTGATATTTAAATGATCTAGAGCACATTGGAGTGCCTCTGCTATCTGATTATAGAGTTGTTGTCTCTCTTGTGGAGTTGTGGAATACCTATGTGATACCTGCTCATTCTAAGGAGGATGAATAGTAGGATAAAAAATACTAGTGTTATGGGATCTAGGCTCATCAAACATGATGTTAGTGGGTAATGTGTGTGTGTGTGTGTGTGTGTGTGTGTGTGTGTGTGTGTGATATATATATATATATATATATATATATATATATATATATATATATATATATATATATATATATATATATATATATATCTTTGTGTGTGTGTGTGTGTGTGTAAATTAAAAAAATTAGATATACAAAAAAATAAATTTAAACGTCATAAATGCATACAATAAAATTATCTATAAAAAGACAAATTTAAGATAAATTTATAGATCTATGCACAAAAGAAATTTAAACAACAACTATTAATTTAATTTTAAATTTCAAGGTATGTCTAATTTACAATTACATATATTTGCATATACAATAATTAATTTAAAAATTAGTTATATTAAGTTAAATTAATTTACAATTATGTCAAATTAATTTACAATTAGTCAAATTAATTTACAATTAGGTAAAATTAATTTACAATTAAATTACAATTACATGTACAATAATTAATTTCAATATGTCTTATATGGTCCTAATAGGTCCTAAGGGGTGCACATGTGTCGTAAGGGGCCTTATGTTCTCCTAAGGGGTCACCCATTTGTTAGAACACATCCTTGACCCCTTAGGACTACATAAGACCCCTTTCAAAACCATTCGGTATTATGTGGTCTAATTAGGTCCTAAGGGGTGCACATGTGTCATAAGGGGCCTAATGTGGTCCTAAGGGGTCACCCATGTGTTAGAACACATGCGTGACCCCTTAGGACCACATAAGACCCCTTGCAACACAATTTGGTCTTATGTGGTCCTAATAGGTCCTAAGGGATGAACTTATGTTGTAAGGGGCCTTATGTGGTCCTAAGCAGTCACCCATGTGTTAGAACACATTTGTGACCGCTTAGGACTGCATAAGACCCCATTCAACACCATTTGGTCTTATGTGGTCCTAATAGGTCCCAAGGGGTGCACATGTGTTGTTAGGGGCCTTATGTGGTCCTAAGGGGCACCCATGTGTTAAAACACATGCATAACCCCTTAGGACCACATAAGACCCCTTCCGACACCATTTGGTCTTATGTGGCCCTAATAGGTCCTAAGGGGTACACGTGTTGTAAGGGGCCTTATGTGGTCCTAAGGGGTCACCCATGTGTTAGAACACATGGGTGACCCCTTAGGACCACATAAGACCCCTTGCAACACAATTTGATCTTATGTGGTCCTAATAGGTCCTAAGGGGTGCACATGTGTTGTAAGGGGCCTTATGTGGTCATAAGGGGTCACCCATGTGTTAGAAGACATGCATGACCCCTTAGGACCACATAAGACGTCTTTCGACACCATTTCATCTTATGTCGTCCTAAAAGGTCCTAAGGGGTACACATGTGTCATAAGGGGCCTTATATGGTCCTAAGGGGTCACCCATGTGTTAGAACACACGTGTGACCCCTTAAGACCAAATAAGACCCCTTGTGACACCATTTGGTATTTTGTGGTCATAATAGGTCCTTAGGGTGCACATGTGTCGTAAGGGGTCTTATGTAGTCCTAAGGGATTACCCATGTGTTAGAATACATGCGTGACCCCTTAGGACCACATAAGACCCCTTTCGACACCATTTGGTCTTATGTAGTCTTATTAGGTCCTAAGGGGTGCATATGTGTCATAAGGGACCTTAAGTGGTCCCAAAGGGTCACCCATGTGTTTTAACACGTGTGACCCCTTAGGACCTCATAAGGCCCCTTTCGACACCATTTGGTCTTATGTTGTCTAGTTAGGTCCTAAGGGGCCTTATATGGTCCTAAGAGGTCACCCATGTGTTAGAACACATGTGTGACCCCTTAGAATCACATAAGACCCCTTGCAACATCATTTGGTCTTATGTGGTTCTATTAGGTCCTAAGGGGTGCACAAGTGTCGTAAGGGGCCTTATGTGGTTCTAAGTGGTCACCCATGTGTTCTCTAACACATGGGTGACCACTTAGGACCACATAAGACTCCTTTCGACACCATTTGGTCTTATATGGTCCTAATAGGTCCTAAGGGGTGTAGATGTGTTGTAAGGGGCCTTATGTGGTCGTAAGGGGTCACCAATGTGTTAGAACACATGCATGACCCCTTAGGACCACATAAGACCCCTTGTGACACCATTTGGTCTTATATGGTCCTATTAGGTCCTTAGGGTGCACATGTGTCGTAAGGGGACTTATGTGGTCCTAAGGGGTCACCCATGTGTTAGAACACATGTGTGACCCCTTAGGACCACATAGGACCCCTTTAGACACCATTTGGTCTTATGTAGTCCTATTAGGTCCTAAGTGGTGCACATGTGTCATAAGGGACCTTATGTGGTCCTAAAGGGTCACCCATGTGTGACCCCTTAGGACCACATAAGGCCCCTTTCGACACCATTTGGTCTTATGTTGTCTAGTTAGGTCCTAAGGGACCTTATATGGTCCTAAGGGGTCACCCATGTGTTAGAACACATGTGTGACCCCTTAGAATCACATAAGACCCCTTGCGACATCATTTGGTCTTATGTGGTTCTATTAGGTCCTAAGGGGTGCACAAGTGTTGTAAGGGGGCTTATGTGGTCCTAAGTGGTCACCCATGTGTTCTCTAACACATGGGTGACCACTTAAGACCACATAAGACTCCTTTCGACACCATTTGGTCTTATATGGTCCTAATAGGTCCTAAGGGGTGTAGATGTGTTGTAAGGGGCCTTATGTGGTTGTAAGGGGTCACCAATGTGTTAGGACACATGCATGACCCCTTAGGACCACATAAGACCCCTTGTGACACCATTTGGTCTTATATGGTCCTATTAGGTCCTTAGGGTGCACATGTGTCGTAAGGGGTCACCCATGTGTTAGAACACATTTGTGACCCCTTAGGACCACATAAGACCCCTTTAGACACCATTTGGTCTTATGTAGTCCTATTAGGTCCTAAGTGGTGCACATGTGTCATAAGGGACCTTATGTGGTCCTAAAGGGTCACCCCATGTGTGACCCCTTAGGACCACATAAGGCCCCTTTCAACACCATTTGGTCTTATGTTGTCTAGTTAGGTCCTAAGGGACCTTATATGGTCCTAAGGGGTCACCCATGTGTTAGAACACATGTGTGACCCCTTAGAATCACATAATACCCCTTGCGACATCATTTGGTCTTATGTGGTTCTATTAGGTCCTAAGGGGTGCACAAGTGTTGTAAGGGGCCTTATGTGGTCCTAAGTGGTCACCCATGTGTTCTCTAACACATGGGTGACCACTTAGGACCACATAAGACTCCTTTCGACACCATTTGGTCTTATATGGTCCTAATAGGTCCTAAGGGGTGTAGATGTGTTGTAATGGGCCTTATGTGGTCGTAAGGGGTCACCAATGTGTTAGAACACATGCATTACCCCTTAGGACCACATAAGACCCCTTGTGACACCATTTGGTCTTATATGGTCCTATTAGGTCCTTAGGGTGCACATGTGTCGTAAGGGGCCTTATGTGGTCCTAAGGGGTCACCAATGTGTTAGAACACATGTGTGACCCCTTAGGACCACATAAGACCCCTTTAGACACCATTTGGTCTTATGTAGTCCTATTAGGTCCTAAGTGGTGCACATGTGTCATAAGGGACCTTATGTGGTCCTAAAGGGTCACCCATGTGTGACCCCTTAGGACCACATAAGGCCCCTTTCGACACCATTTGGTCTTATGTGGTCCAATTAGGTCCTAAGGGGTGCACATGTGTCTTAAGGGGCCTTATATGGTCCTAAGGGGTCACCCATGTGTTAGAACACATGTGACCCCTTAGGGTCACATAAGCCCCTTGCGACATCATTTGGTCTTATGTGGTCCTATTAGGTCCTAAGGGCTACACAAGTGTTGTAAGGGGCCTTATGTGTTCCTAAGTCATCACCCATGTGTTAGAACACATGCATGAGCCCTTAGGACCACATAAGACCCCTTTTGACACCATTTGGTCTTATATGGTCCTAATAGGTCCTAAGGGGTGTAGATGTGTCATAACGGACCTTATGTGGTCATAGGGGGTCACCAATGTGGTAGAACACATGTGTGAACCCTTAGGACCACATAAGACCTCTTTCAACACCATTTGGTTTTATTTGGTCTTATTAGGTCCTCAGGGTGCACATGTGTCGTAAGGGGCCTTATGTGGTCCTAAGGAGTCGCCCATGTGTTAGATCACATGTGTGACCCCTTGGGAACATATAAGACCCCTTTCAACTCCATTTGGTCTTATGTGGTCCTAATAGGTCCTAAGGGTACACATGTGTCGTAAGGTGCCTTATGTGGTCCTAAGGGGTCACCCATGTGTTGAGTGACCCCTTAGGACCAGATAAGGCCCATTATGACACCATTTTGTCTAATGTGGTCCTATTAGGTCCTATGGGGTGACCCACATGTTGGGTGACCCCTTAGGACCTTATAAGGCCCCTTACGACACCATTTGGTCTAATGTGGTCCTATTAGGTCCTAAGGGGTGCACATGTATCGTAAGGGGCCTTATGTGATCCTAAGGGGTCACCCATGTGTTAGAACACATGTGTGACCCCTTAGGACCACATAAGATCCCTTTCAACACAATTTGGTCTTATGTGGTTCTATTAGGTCCTAAGGGGTGCACTGTTGGCTTGAAGATGATTGTAATGGATGACTTCATGTGTTGTCATTGATGGCACATGTATACACACATATGTTTACATTGTCTTAGTCATCTTAGTTAAGACAAACCTGTATTACTCCTAAGTATTTCTATTGCAAAATCGGTATTATATGTATAGTTAATTTCAAACCATTTTGAGGGTGTCTAACCAGTATATACAGGAATGGCATGACACCAGCTTGGAGATTCGACGAAGATGATCAAAGAAGAAAATGGAGGACAATCGGTCTATGAGTTGGAAGTGGTTAACTCTTAATTGGTATCGGTGTTCCAACTGGTTTTAGTGATTGTGTGATGAGTTATCACCGGTCATGATGAGTTATCCTTAATCGACAAATTTGGTGGCAATCTATGATGAGTTATGTTAGATTGTCCAGTTACACTGCACCTAGGAAATTGTGATATGATTCCTAGGCTGACATGAAATCTAATGTCTGTATAATGATATTATGTTGAACTATTTTTATGATGTGAGATAGATGTGTTAAGTTGTTGAAGGCGTTATAGAGTATGTCAGTGATGCAATTTTGAGTGAGTAGAAGAGGATCTATTCAAGCAAGTTGTGCTACTTCTAGATCACACCACTTGTTGTTTCCTAATCACTACAATAGTCAAATCCCCTAACCGGGTAAGCTCTAACAAGCTTCATTGTACAAATCCTCTAACAAGGTGATCCATTAGTTTGGGTTTGAAATCCTCTACTGAGGTTACTCCTAATAGGGTTCTACCTTTAACAGGGTATAGATCCTAACAGAGCTTTTGGGATCTTTAACAGGATTCGCTCCTAGCAGAGTACTTTGTAGACCCTAACCAATCAGTTACCTATTACTGTAGATAGTTAACTTGTGAGTCCCATCTCATCGTGGTTTTCCCTAGTTGGGTTTTCCATGTATATACACTTGTGTTATGGTGGATGCTTTAATATCATTTTGGATTGCATGCATAATGTTTAGTAAATTGGTTAACTGTTTTTACCGGTTTATGTTTAAAGTGGTATTGTTTTTGCTGTCATGGATTCACCCCCCCCTCTCAGTGCTTTATAAGTCCATCAATTGGTATCAGAGCCAAACTTCCTTAAGGCTTAATCGCTTGGAAGGAAACCCTAAAGCTACCATGGGATATGAGTTATTTAGAAATGACTAGAGTGCTTGATGCAACCAAGGAAGAGCTTGAAATGCTAAGGGTCAGATTTAAATCTTCACAAGTTAAAAGGAGAGAGTTGATTGAGAAAATTTTGGAGATATCTGATAATAGTTCTTGAAATGAGGCTAATGTTGATGCATTGGTTGAAGAAGTTGAAAACTAAATGGTGAAAAGATAAATCTAAGGAAAGAGTTAGAAGCCCTAACCATCTGCATGAGCCAAGAGCTTGAAGTAAGAAGCACAACTGAAGACCTAATAAAAGAGAGAGATCATGAGATTTTTAAAATCAAGTAGGAGAATGCAACTTTGCATGAACATTGCCATGAGTAGAAAGAAGAGAAGGAGGCTTTGCAGCTGGATCTTGAAATAGCAACATCTCTAAGAGATACTCTAACAAAACACAATGAAGATCTAACCATAGAGCTCACTGAGGCTAATGGAAAGCTGGAAAAGTTCAGTAAGAGTTCCTCTATGTTGGATGAGCAGATCCGATCTCAGAGGATGAAATGTGACACATCTAGACTAGGTTTCAATACATTAGAGAAAGGAAAATATTCTAGTACAAAAAGCAACATTCACAAAGGCAAAATTGCTCCTAAGGCTATCAAGCCTACCAGTAAGAAATATTTTAAACCTGTTTGCTTTATCTATCACAAACCTAGACATACTACTAATGTGTGTAGAAGCAGACCTAATGAGAATATAGGCTATAATGCAAATGTTAGGTATGTATCTAGGAGAATTGAAGGTCCTTGTTTTACATGAAACATGTATGGACATAGATCAGTTGAGTGTAGATATGGAGCAAACAATTTGGCACCTCACATGAATCCAAGACCTAATGGTGACTAGAGAACAACCTATGACAACTGGGGAAACATGAACTGGAAAAAATCCTATGTCAACCGGTTTAGTCCATTGAAATGGAAAAGGTAACTAATGTAATTTGAACCATTTGTAACAATTATGGTCATGTGGCTATGAACTACAGAAGGAGAACTGGAAGAGGTAATGTAGGAACTTGGAGATCATCTAGGATGGCTTACTTTCATTATCACAAACTAGGACACATGGAAAAGTTCTTTAGAACTAGGAAGAACAAATTGGTCAACCACTTTGAAGATCAGAAAGGTAAGAAGAAGGTAAATATTGAGGAAACCAGAGAGGAGATGAACATAATATGGAAGAAGAAGAGTGAGGACAAACCTGTAGAAGAATATTACCCTTCACCTAGTGTGGAGAATCCTGCACTGGAGAACTAAGACTTTCAAACAGGCCTAAGGGGAGCATAGCGGTAAGTCTACTTTCGGACCCCTTGAAGAATGTGTGGTAAGAGTGTTTTTTCATTTTGGGTTGTTTTGTGATAATTCTTGATATCATTGTCTCAGTTTTTCAAAAGATTGTCAACAGGTTATATATCAGTCAGTATTGGGAAGTTTTCTTAAGTGGTATATTAGGGTTTGTTACCCTATCGATTGAGAAATTAATGCAGTGGGTAAGTTTATAAAAGAAAGTTTTACTATGTTATTTTTATCCTAATTGCATTCGAAAGAGAGTTATTGATCACATGCAGAGTGAAAAAGAGAATTGCTAGTTGATTGTAGATGGATTTGTGTTACAAATTGAAAGATTGAATCGGATTCGAAGATTAGAGTAGGCAAAACAGGTGTACATTCAAGACATCAACCGGAGACCTTGCTAGCACAAAGGAATTAAGGTATTCTTTTGTTAATCTCTTTCAAATCAAGTTTATCCAAAATGGCATCATCGTCTAAGCAAGTAGAGAGACTTATGATCACTGTTGAACCTATGGAGTCTATGGAATCAGACAAAATAGTATCATATAATGCATTGTATCAAGATCCTAATGGTGTTATGATAAAAGGTGATTTATCTAGTTACATTAACTATAAAATTGAAGATTTAAGATCATTATCAATATATTCTCAACTAAAATCCTTGTGTGATAAAAGTGGCAAAATCAAACCCGAGTACATTAGGGTTTATGAAAAGGGTTTCCACAATGCTGCATAATTTCTTGAATATTTTGAAGAAGAACATGTTAGGATAATTCTTAGTTGTGTGCATGGTAAAAAAATATATCTTGAATGGTCGCACACAATCACGAAGGAAGCAATTCATGCAATGACTAGTTTTTGGCAAATCGGTGGTTCCAAAGCTGAGGAAAATTTCAAAAGAAAATGTGGTAACACTAACTCAGACTACCTCTGATGGTCATGTGTTTTTGGTCAACAACATTAAGGACCCAATAGCTAGACTTGCATTTATGGTCATTGGTTACAGGATATTCTATTCCAGTAGAATGAATGGTGTGCCATCTACCACTGTGCATGCAACATACAGAATGATTGCTGACTTATGTGAGGCTATAAGAAGCCAATTGATGTTGAACCTGCAATCAATTAAGAAAGATAATAGTCAAAAGTTCAAATTTGGTCAACTATTGATTGGTCTATTATTTTATTTTTAGAATTTCTTATCGAGAATTGGTGACATTGAATGGTCAAAGGACGTACCGGTAACTGCTCAAATCAAGAACATCATTAAGGCTATAAAGAACACATTTTCTTTTGCAATGAATAGATATTTTAATGAATTCCAAAAGAAGATGAGTATGAGGTCAAGGCTACCTAAAGATGTGGTGAAACACTTTACAAAAGACATTTGTTTCATAGTCACCATAGATTTTTGTCTTGTGGAGGCCATAGAACCCAGGGAGGATGAAATGGATGAAATGAGTTATGAAGTCAACTATGACTTATTGATTGGATATGCCAACAACCTTTTGGCATCTCCCAAGGATAAGAAGAATAAAAGATTGGGAATAGGCTAGGAAAGAAATGCACCCATTGAACCCAGTTCTGCCAAGAAGAAGAGGAAGAAAGATGAGCAAGCACCTTTATTGACCACCGGTAGAAGGGTGACAAGAAGTGTTCAAGTAAAAAATGAACCAACACCCAAAGTATATTATAAGAAGTAGATTGCAATGAAGAAGAGAGGTAGGCAACTTATTCTTCAAGAATAATATGAGGCTATCGACACTGAAGAGGAACCAAAGAAGATGAAAGCAACTGGTAAGAAAGCCAAAACAGTAGGGGATACCTCAAAGCATAGTATTCCTATTAATGCTTTATCTTAGAAACCTGTGATTGATTTTCAGAGAACTATAAAAACATTCAGGAGGAATAGGTTTGATAATGTGAAAGAATATTTTGATTCATTTGATGATGAACAGAAGCAACAAATTGTTCAAGAGGTAATCAACCACTTATGTCAATACAATCGGTTACCTTAGGATATTAAAAAGGATATCTCTAATTCTTTGTATTCTATTCTTGCAAATATTTGGAAAGTGGTTGTTGAACATGATCAAGAAATTATTGATAGTATTTTCATTCAATATTTTCCTGAATTTTCTAGAGACGAATTATTAGCATTGCTTGATAATTTAAATGGGTAGTTTCATTCTAAGGCAAGAAGATTGAACTTATTAAATGGAAAGGTACAATGTTGAAGTTGAAACTCATCAGATAGATAAAAATATTCAAAGGATGCATGAGCAGATGAAGTCTCATAAAACTTATCATACAGAGACTGGAGCTCAACCGGAGTTAGATGAAGAAGAAGTTATTGCACCAGATATTGTCTATCCTATTAAGAATTAGGATGAGACTACTTCTCTATCAGTTATCTTTGTAGATGATATCCAGGAAACCATTGATACATATGGTAATATCATTGAACTAGTTATGGAACCTTTACAACAACCAGTCATTACTATTACATAGAGAGCAACTAAAGCACCGATAATTAGACCTAGTATGGATATTCAACCTCCATCAGAGAAAGAAAACCAAGTGGAAACTCAATTACCACCGGTTACACAGGAGAAACAAACAAAGGTAGAAAAAGAAAAAGAGAAACCTGAGAAAGAGGTTGAAGTGAAGGAAACTAAACAGAAAAAGGAGAAAGAGAAAGAGAAAACAGAGGAGAAGTTAGCAGATGAAAAGGAAAAAGCAATGGTTAAGTAGCCAATTGATGATGAGGATGACTCAATAGGCATCAAAGGGCCTATAGATGTAGAAAATATGAGTGCATCTAAACTCATGGATATTGCAACAATGATGCAATTTAGAGCTTAGAAGAAAAGATTGAAAGAGCAGAGGAAGGAAGAAGAAACAATTCAAACTGTCATTGAGATTCTGTCAAGTCTTCTACCAGAGACTAACATTGGAAATTTTTCAACTCCTATCAGTCACGGTCAACAGGGTCAACTAGGTGCTGAGCAACTTCCTTTACCTTAGTGGTGCAGGAGAACCCTTCTAGACTCTTTCTCTTTCTTTTTCTTGTTGGTGATATGCTTCTTATGAAGCCTTGTACATGAATACGAGCTATGAGCTCATGTGTGCTAGACTAGGTCCTAGTGGAGATCTTAGGGGTCATGAGTCAAGATTATGATTTTATTGAAAATGGAGGGTATGTGTGTCTTGGAAGTGTTTAGGGGTCCTTTATAACATGGTGGTGTCCTTAGGTTGGCCCATTGTGGGTCTAGGAGTCATAAAAAGCAACATTGGGAAAGTTGCTCAAAAGTTGCATGACAACTTTTAAAAGTTGTCAAGCAACTTTTCCACCATAATGTAAAATTCTTTAGGTTAGCATGGAAAAACCTAGTTTGGGCACATAGACAAAGGCAAAGGTAGTATAAGTACTTGCAAACCCTAAATTCATGGGTTGGATGTCAGACTTTGTATGACCCTAGCAAAGAGATCAGACTGAGACTGTAAAAACTGTTACCAGTTAGTTTGAATGAAGAAAGCAAGCAAGTTAATGGATTGAGAAATGTCTGAATCTATGTGGAAAGTTTGTTGTGGTGTAATTACTTTCATTTCAAGCAATTATTCTAGGTTTTTACTTGTAGATTGAATCAGTTTGTAAATAGTTTGAAAATTGTCTTCTTACTATCCAGTTTTGGACAAGATTGTGTAATGAAGTCTTAACTCCATTCCCTATTGTGGAACCACCACGAAACCATGGGGAATGGATGTGAAGACCCTATACATTAGTCCCAAGTGAGTTGGGCCCTACAAAATGCAGGAAGGCCAAGAAAAGACCTACTCCTAGGCAAGACTGGATAGTGCCCAGTTAGGAGAGGTTAGGTTGCAAAGGTCTTGGAGAGCAAGGTTGAATAGTGGAGAGGGCATCCTTTGGAGGAAGTGCAGAGGAGTGTTTGAAGCAGCATTGGTGTGAAGGAAGAGCCTCCACCAATCCAAACAAGGTGGAAAATACTCAAAACCTTCTCTGTGACCCTGGCAGACTACAAAACCCTCACAAAACCCTTGTAAAACCCCAAAATTCACCCTAGGCACTGTACGGCCACTTGGAGGCCCACAACCTAGAAAATTCTTGAGCCCTTGCCAATTGAATGATAGTCCATTTTGGGAGTTAGGGTTGTTTGTGCATCATTTTTGAGAGGAAGCTCTAGAAGACCGATTAAGAGGCCTAATTGGTCCTAGTCCTTGTAGCCCTTTTTGAAGACAAAAACCAAACTTTGTGAAATCGGTAAGGGGTTAGAATCTTGAATCCTCTTGGGGGCTCATAAATCAGTGGGTTGACCATGAAATAGACTAGAAGCAACCTTTCTATGACCTTGGAAGGTGTGGAACAAGATTAGCCCTTATTAGCCATAGTAAGGAATTTTGAGTCTCATGAGTAGGTGAGACCTTAGGAGCAGCAAAGTAACTCATTGGTGGGTGGATTGGGCAAGGTCAGGGGACTCCTCAAGAAAAGGAAGTCCTAGAGACCCTAGGGTGTGAGGAGAACACTAGGTGATACAAGGAAAGGATCCAAGAGCATAGAATAGGCTAGTCTATCCCAAACCCCATCCCATCAGATTGGTATCAGAGCGAGTGAAAGACTTGTTGGACTGCGTATGTCTCTATATACTGGTGAATCAGTAGGGGAGAGAAGAATGGTTACTAATGTAGAGTTGGCTAGAGAATTGGAAGAATAGAAGGAGAAGAATAGACTCCTTGAAGCAGCAATGAGTGAGATGAGGGATAAACTACAGGAAGTGGTGGATCAGAGAACACGTGAATCTTGGGATGAAGACACCAAGGGTAAAAGCAAGAGAACCATGGACATAGATGACATAATTCCTGAACTAGATCCCTTGTACAATGAAGAACCTTTTGTGAAGGCTATTAAGGCTTTGAACACCAAAGATTTTGAAGGATTGCCACATTTCAGTGGAAGAATGGACATAGACACTATCATGGAATGGATTGAGGGCATGGAAAACCACTTTGAGTGTGACGGAGTGATAGAGGCTCAGAAGGTTAAAGTTGCCAAATCAAGATTAAGGGGAGCAGCTTTGACAAGTACCTATAAGAAGAAAAGGTTAGCATGGGAAAGCTACCAATTGCAAATTGGAAAGCTATGGTGAGTAAGATTAAGGAGAACTACTTACCAGAGGATTATGAAGTCCAAATTCACAAGAAGAGACAAGGATTGAAGCAAAAAGATCTTGATGTAACCTCCTACACTAAAGAGTTCCAAAAACTTTGTCTTAGATCAAAGGTTCAAGATGATGAATCCATTAATGTGGCTAGGTATCTCAGCGGCCTAAAGTGGAACATACAAGAGGAGATAAGCCTATGGACTCCTACTACTATTCAGAAATGTCATCGGCTTGCTGTCAAGGTAGAAGAGAGGAACAAAAGGAAAGGAGACTCCCATAACAGGGGTAGAGGCAGAGGTAGAGACCAAGTGAATTACCGAGGTGGTTACCAAAGCAAGACAAATGAGCCAAGAAACCAAGGAGAAGCCAAGTTGACTGAGCATGGTAGTGAAACCAATCTCAGAGGAGGACACTCTAGAGGAAGAGGTGCACAAGGTGGTCCAAATAGGGGTATAAGTATTAGTAGAGGTAACTCCTATTTTGCAACTATGAAGTGTTACAATTTTGGACAATTGGCACACCTGACATATAGATGTCCTAACAAGCCTACCTCATCAAACAGTGGAAAGAGGGTTGTTTATGCACAAGAAGACTCTTCAAGCAATAAGACACCGGATGTGGACTAGATTGAATCAGAAGTTGGTGTGAATCTGATGTTCAATAGGATTTTGATCAGACAGCCAGTTAAGGAGGAACCCAAACATAGGAGAGCATTGTTTAGGGTGAGATGCAAAGTTCTTGGTAAAGTGTGCAAGGTGATAGTTGATATAGGCTCAACTAACAACATCATCTCAGAAGAGGTAGTGAGAAAGTTGAAGCTCACAAGAATACCCCACACCAATCCTTACAAGGTGACTTGGTTGAACAAAGGACAGAGTGTGCTAGTCAATGAGCAGACTTGGGTAGAGTTTTCTATTGGAGGATATAAGGATAAGATCCTTTTTGATGTGTTGCCTATGGATGCATGTCACTTATTGCTAGGAAGGCCTTGGCAATTTGATAGGAAGGTGATCTATGATGGAGAGGAGAACTCCATATCATTCAAGAAGGACAAGAAGACCTTCAAGATTCAGTCTTTGACAGAGGATGAAGAGGGCACTTCAAAAACACCTAGTGTTTTAATGGCTACTGGTAAGGAATTATTGAGTTTGCTACATGAGGAGGAGATAGTGAAGTGTGCCATCTTTGTGAAACCAAGGGAGGAAGAAGACAAGTTGCAGGCAGAAGTACCCAAGGAGGTGAAGCAGATGTTACAAGAGTTTAAGGACATAGTAAGTGATGGAGCACCTGCAACACTCCCACCAAGAAGGTCCATAAGTCATCAAATAGACTTTGTTCCTGGTGCATCCTTACCTAATAAGGTTGCATATAAGTTCACACCTAATCAGAATAAGGAAGTAGCAAGGCAAGTGTAGGAGTTATTGGAACAAGGACTGATTAAGAAGAGCATCAGCCCATGTGCAGTCCCGGTAGTGCTAGCATCAAAAAAAGGTGGTAAGTGGAGACTATGCACTGACTCAAGAGAAATCAATAGGATTACCATAAGGTATAGGTTTCTTATTCCTAGAATAGAGGATCTAATGGACTATTTAGGAGGGGCTATGTATTTCACCAAGCTAGACCTTAAAAGTGGTTATCACCTGATAAGAATTAAGGAGGGAGGTGAGTGGAAGACTTCTTTCAAAACCACAGATGGATTGTATGAGTGGCTTGTGATGCCATTTGGGCTTACTAATTCTCCAAGCACCTTCATGAGGTTGATGAATGAGCTGTTGAAAGACTTCATAGGTAGATTTGTGGTAGTGTACCTAGATGACATTCTTATCTATAGCAGAACCAAAGAAGAGCACCTTGAGCATTTGAGGTTAGTTTTAGAAAGGTTACATGAGGAGAAATTATCCATCAACCTAGAGAAGTGTGACTTCTTGAAGCAAGAGCTGGTTTACCTAGGATTTGTGGTGTCCAAAGGAACCTTGAAGATGGATCCAAGCAAAGTGGAGGAAATCTTGAATTGGCTTGCACCTAAAACAGGGACTGAGGTTAGAAGTTTCCATGGATTAGCTCAATTCTATAGGAAATTTGTGAGGAATTTTAGTGGTATACGTGCACTAGTCCTTGACACCATTAAGGGAGGTCTGAAAACTAATTTTAAATGGACTGAGCAGGCAGACAAAGCATTTCAAATGTTGAAATAGGAAGTAGCCACAAAACCTATCCTTCTCCTACCTACGTTTGATAAGTTATTCACCTTGGAGTGTGATGCAAGTGGAGTTGCAGAAGGTGGTGTGTTGAGTCAAGAGGGAAGACCTATGGCATTTTTCAGTGAGAAGCTTAATGAAGCAAAGAAGAAATACTCAGCTTATGACCTAGAGTTGTATGCATTAGTGCAGTCATTAAAGAAATGGAGGCATTACCTACTTCCAAAGGAATTTGTAGTTTTCATAGACAATTAGGCATTGAGTTTCATACACACTCAAGAGAAGCTAAGCAATAGGCATCTGAAATGGATGGAATACCTCCAATCCTTCACCTTCACCATCAAGCTTAAGAAGGGGTAGCTTAACAGGGTGGCAGATGCATTGAGCAGAAAGTTGTTGACAGTTCAAGAATTACAGTTGCAAAGCATAGGCATAGAAGGTTTCAAAGACCTCTATGAAGGAGATGAAGACTTTTCAATAGCTTACAATGTTTGCAAAGAGTTTGAGAACCATTTCCATGGTGAGTATGCAGATTACACTTTCCAAAATGGTCTCTTGTTCAAGGGTAACCAGTTGTGTGTACCTAGAGGATCTATGAGGGAGAACCTCATCCAAGAGAAGCATAATGGCAGTTTGAGTGGACACTTTGGGATTAATAAGACCCTAGATTTAGTATAGAGGTACTACTATTGACCAAAGTTGCCAAGGGATGTGAAAAGATATGTAGAACAATATGTAGTATGCCAAAGAGCCAAAGGTGGATCAAGCAATGCCAGTTTATATCAACCATTACCGATTCCTAACAGACCTTGGGATGTATAAGCATGGACTTTGTAGTAGGACTTCCCAAGACAAAAACAGGTATGGACAACATCTATGTGGTAGTAGATAGATTTTCCAAAATGAGTCATTTTATCCCATGTAAGACTACACATGATGCAAGCTATGTTGCACATCTCTTCTTCAAAGAGATTGTTAGGATTCATGGACTCCCTTTAAGCATTGTTTCAGATAGGGACATCAAGTTCATGGGTCATTTTTGGCAAGCATTATGGAGAAGACTAGGAACTAACCTATCATTTAGCTCAGCTTACCATCCACAAACAGATGGTCAGACTGAAGTCATCAATAGGGTGTTAGGTAACTAGTTGAGGTGTTTAACTAAGGAGTATGGCCAAACATGGGACCTAATCATTTCTCAAGAAAAGTATGCATATAATGATAGTGTGAATAGAACCACTGGTAGAAGTCCTTTTGAGGTTGTCTATGGCAGACATCCAAGAGGAGTATGTGAGTTGAGAGACCTTGGTAGTTTGGAAATGAAGAGTGGGCAAGCAGAAGACTTCACTCAAACCATCAAGGAAGTTAAAGAGTAGGTTAAGAAGGCCATCCTTGAATCCACTCAAAAACAAAAAGCCAAAGTGGATGAGAAAAGGAGAGAAGTTCAGTTTAAGGTGGGTGACTATGTGATGGTACATCTGAGCAAAGCTAGGATGCAAGGAGATAAGCCTACCAAACTATAGATGAGAAGAGTAGGACCTTGTATAATCTTGTCGCAATATGGTAAGAATGCCTACAAAGTTGACCTATCTTCAGATTTAGCTATATCACTAGTCTTTAATGTAGCTGACCTGATCATGTATAAGGGTGAGATAGAAGGGCAGACTGAGAACCAAGCCAAGGTACTGCAGGACCTTGATGTTAATGTCTTACCACAGGTGAAGAAGCTTAAAGTAGAGGAGACCTTGGAATCAAGAGTGAAGAAGTAAACTAGATACCAAGTCTACATGCAGCACTTAGTGAAATGGGCAAGTCAACCAGTATTTGAAGCTACATGGGTGGAGGAGAGCAGGTTCAAGGCACTTGGAATAGACCTGGCTCTCATCTCTTCTTCTTTTTCTTAAATTGTGTGAAGAGGGGGAGTATGGTGTAGGAGAACCCTTCTAGAATCTTTCTTTTTCTTTTTCTTGTTGGTGATATGCTTCTTATGAAGACTTGTACATGAATAAGAGCTATGAGCTCATGTGTGCTAGACTAGGTCCTAGTTAGGGTCCTAGTGGAGATCTTAGGGGTCATGTGTCAAGATTATTAATTTCTTGAAAATGGAGGGTATGTGTGTCTTGGAAGTGTTTAGGGGTCCTTTCTAATATGGTGGTGTCCTTAGGTTGGCCCATTGTGGGTCTACGAGTCATAAAAAGCAACATTGAGAAAGTTGCTCAAAAGTTGCAAAAGTTGCATGACAACTTTTAAAAGTTGTCAAGCGACTTTTCAACCATAATGTCAAATTCCTTAGGTTAGCATGGAAAACCCTATATTGGGCACACAGACCAAGGAAAAGGTAGTATAAGTACTTGTAAACCCTAAATTCATGGGTTGGATGTTAGAATTTGTATGGCCCTAGCAAAAAGATCAGACTGAGACTATAAAAACTGTTACCAGTCTGTTTGAATGAAGAAAGCAAGCAAGTTAATGGATTGAGAAATGTCTGAATCTATGTGGAAATTTTTTCATGGTGTAATTACTTTCATTTCAAGCAATTAGTTTAGGTTTTTACTAGTAGATTGAATCAGTTTGTAAATAGTTTGAAAATTGTCTTCTTACTATCCAGTTTTGGATAGGATTGTGTAAATGAAGTCTTAACTCCATTCTCTGTTGTGGAACCACCATGAAACCTTGGGGAATGGTTGTGAAGACCTTGTACATTAGTCCCAAGCAAGAAGGGCCCTACAAAATGTAGGAAGACCAAGAAAATACCTACTCCTAGGTGAGACTGGACAGTGCCCGGTTAGGAGAGGTCAGGTTGAATAGTGGAGAGGGCATCCTTTGGAGGAAGTGTAGAGGAGTGTTTGAAGTAGAATTGGTGTGAAGGAAGAGCCTCCACCAATCCAAACAAGGTGGAAAATACTCAAAACCTTCTCTGTGACCCTAGCAGACTACAAAACCCTCACAAAACCCTTGTAAAACCCCAAAATTCTCCCTAGGCACTGTACGGCCACTTGGAGGCCCAAAACCTAGAAAATCCTTGAGCCCTTGCTAATTGAATGGCAGTCCATTTTGGGTGTTAGGGTTGTTTTTGCATCATTTGTGAGAGGAAGCCCTAGAAGACCGGTTAGGAGGCCTAATTGGTCCTAGTCCTTGTAGCCCTTTTTGAAGACAAAAACCCAAATTTGTGAAATTGGTAAGGGGTTAGAATCTTGAATCCTCTTGGGGGCTCATAAATGGGTGGATTGACCATGAAATAGACCAGAAGAAACCTTGCTAAGACCTTGGAAGGTGTGGAACACGATTAGCCCTCATTAGCCATAGTAAGGAATTTTGAGTCTCATGAGTAGGTGAGACCTTAGGAGGAGCAAAGCAACTCATTGGTGGGTGGATTGGGCAAGGTCAGGGGATTAATCAAGAAAAGGAAGTCCTAGAGACCCTAGGGTGTGAGGAGAACACTAGGTGATCCAAGGAAAGGATCCAAGAGCATAGACTAGGCTAGTCTTTCCCAAACCCCATCCTATCACTTAGCCTTCGATTCTGGGTATTGATCCTGATCAAATGACTATGGATCTAGAGCTAATATGGATGTTTCCCATGTCTATGTGTCTTTTGGATTCAATGGGTTAAATTTGACTAGATCTCTCACATAAATAATGAAGGCATAGGCAGAGGTTTCGAAAGCAGCTAGAGAGATGGTAGTAGAAGTGAAAGCAAAGAGGGATGGAGTAGGCTAAGTTATTCATCTTTTAGTTGGTTGTTGATGCATTTGACCAACTCAAGTCCCTTGAAGAATTTTCTTAGACTTTAGCTGAGAAGAATTAAAGAAGGAAAAGAGGCAAGAAAATAATGAAAGATATTAATAGAGGGAAGATTGCTTTATCCCTGAATAAATATCTTTTGAAGACTTCTATTGAAACTGGAGGAAGGATACTAACCTATACATCTAATGTTTCATTTTTCTATACTGATTTGACTAAGAGGCGAGAAGAGACAAAACATGAACTGGAAAGGATATGTATTGCCTACATACCTTTACATGACTCAATGTTAGCATTTTGCAAATCAGTTGATGATTCGCAAAATCGGTTAGATATCTATGATTGTGAATAGAATAAGAGACTCTGATCCTTGAAGGAACTCAAGAACCAGTTGAGACCCAAAGTGGATGTCTTACAACGGGCATACAGGGATGCAAAAATGGTTTCAGTAACTCCAAAGATGAGAACAATGGATGCAATGGAAGAATTCATTGCACAGATTATGACAACCATTAAGATCACTGAAACATTATTGGAAACATTGGAAAATGATTTTTCTCAGATGAAGATCACTTTTAGTGACATTTTCTTGAAAATTGCAGTGAACACTCCTTGATAAAGACTTATATTTTTGTATATGTAATTTTTGATGCAAATTTTGATATAATATATATGTATTTTACTTTTCAATTTGGCATTGTTGTCAAAGGGGAGTAGAAATATGTATGTGTTGTGAAAATTTCGTATGTATTATCAAGGGGGAGTAGAAACATGTTTCTAATGCACACTTAGCTGTAAAGTTGTAAAATTTTCTAAGTGTTGCCATCAATGCCAAAGGGGGAGATTGTTGGCTTGACGATGATTGTAATGGATTACTTCATGTGTTGTCATTGATGGCACATGTATACACACACATATGTTAACACTGTCTTAGTCATCTTAGTTAAGACAAACTGATATTACTCCTAAGTCTTTGTATTGTAAAATCGGTATTATATGTATAGTTAAGTTCAAATAGTTTTAAGGGTGTCTAACCGGTATATGTAGACAACCGGTATATGCAAGAATGACATGACACCGGCTTGGAGATTCAATGGAGATCATCAAAGAATAAAATGGAGAACAATCGGTCTATGAGTTGGAAGTGGTTAACTCTTAACCAGTATCATTGTTCCAACCAGTTTCACTGATTGTGTGATGAGATATCACTGGTTCTGATGAGTTATCCCTAACTGACAGATTTGGCGGCAATCTGTGATGAGTTATGTTAGATTGTTCAGATACACTACACCTAGGAAATTGTGATATGATTCCTAAGCTGACATGAAATCTAATGTCTATATAATGACATTGTATTGAACAATTTTTATGATGTGAGATAGAAGTGTTAAGTTGTTGAAGGCATTGCAGAGTATGTCAGTGATGCAATTTTGAGTGAGTAGAAGAGGATATATTCAAGCAAGTTGTGCTACTTCTAGATCACACCACCTATTGTTTTCTAATCACTACAATAGTCAAATCCCCTAACTGGGTAAGCTCTAACAAGATTCATTATACAAATCCTCTCACAAGATGATCCATTAGTTTGGTTTAAAATCATCTACCCAGGTTACTCCTAATAGGGTAATACCTTTAACAGGGTATAGCTCCTAACAGAGCTTTTGAGATCTTTAACAGGATTCGCTCCTACTAGAGCACTTTGTAGACCCTAACCGGTCAGTTACCTATTACTGTAGATAGTTAACTTGTGAGTCCCATCTCACCATGGTTTTTCCTAGTTGGGTTTTCCATGTATAAACACTTGTATTATGGTGGATGTTTTGCTTGTTGTGGATTCTTTAATATCATTTTGGATTGCATGTATAACTTTTAGTAAACTAGTTAACTGTCTTTACCGGTCTGTGTTTAAAGTGGTATTGTTTTTGTTGTAACTGATTTACCCCCACTCACAATGCTTTATAAGTCTATCACGCACATGTGTTGTAAGGGGTCTTATGTGGTCCTAAGGGGTCACCCATGTGTTAGAACACATGCGTGACCCCTTAGGACCACATAAGACCCCTTTTGACACCATTTGGTCTTATGTGGTCCAATTAGGTTCCAAGGGGAGCACATGTGTCGAAAGGGGCCTTATGTGGTCATAAGGGGTCACCCATGTGTTAGAACACATGTGTGAACCCTTAGGACCACATAAGACCCCTTGCGACATAATTTGGTCTTATGTGGTCCAATTAGGTCCTAAGGGTTGCACATGTGTCATAAGGGGCCTTATGTGGTCCTAAGTGGTCACCCATGTGTTAGAACAAATGCGTGACCCCTTAGGACCACATTAGACCCCTTTCGACACCATTTTGTCTTATGTGGTCCTAATAGGTCCTAAGGGGTGCACATGTTTCGTAAGGGGTGTTATGTGGTCCTAAGGGGTCACCGATGTGTTAGAACACATGTGTAACTCTTTAGGACCACATAAGACCTCTTGAGACACCATTTGGTCTTATGTGGTCCTATTAGGTCCTAAGGGGTGCACATGTGTCGTAAGGGGACTTATATGGTCCTAAAGGGCCACCCATGTGTTAGAACACATGCATGATCCCTTAGGACCACATAAGACCCCTTATGACACCATTTGGTCTTATGTGGTCCTAATAGGTCCTAAGGGGTGCACATGTGTTGCAAGGGGGCCTTATGTGGGCCTAAGGGGTCACCCATGTGTTATAACACATGCGTGACCCCTTAGAACCACATAATCTACCTCTTGTAATACCATTTGGGCTTATGTGGTCCTAATAGGTCCTAAGGGGTGCCCATGTGTTGTAAGGGGCTTTATGTGGTCCTAAGGGGTCACCCATGTGTTAGAACACATGCATGACCCCTTATGACCACATAAGACCCCTTGCAACACCATTTAGTCTTATGTTGTCCTAATAGGTCCTAAAGGGTGCACATGTGTCATAAGGGGCCTTATGTGGTCCTAAGGAGGCACTTAAAATAATTATATACACCTTAGGATGTATACATACACATACATACATATAGCTTAGGACATATTATAAGGGGTCGTGTGTGGTACTGGGGTGTCACACATGTGTTAGAACACATGTGTGACCCCTCAGAACCACAGACGATCCCTGATAGCATACCCTGAAGTGTATGTATGTCCTAAGGTGTATATAATTATTTTATGTGTATGTATGTATGTATGTGTATGTATTTATGTATGTGTATGTACATGTAGGTATGCACATGTATTTGTGTGTATGTATGTATATATGTAGACCTATGTATGTATGTTTATGTGTGTATGTATGTATGTAGGTAGGTATGTATGTATGTGTATGTATGTATGTAGGTATGTATGTATGTATGTATGTATGTATGTATGTATGTATGTGTATGTTTGTGTATGTATTTGTGTGTATGTATGTATTTATATACATGTATGTATTTGTTTTCTAATTTTCTAAACTAATATGATACAATAAATACAAAAAAATAAATTTAAAAACTATTTAAAAAAAAACACAACATAAATTAATATGATACAATAAATACATTTAAAAAAAAAATTAAAAATGGACTTACCACCGAAACACTTCCAACCGAATCGCTGAAGTTCTTCTCGCCCTCCCGCTTAACTCCAAGCCACTCAATGCAAAATGAGGGGTTTGGGTGGATTTATGGGTTTATATAGCACAAGGGTTTTCCGGTCATAACCCTTTCGGCTGGAACGTTTCCAGCCAGAAACCCCTTGCCATGCGAGTGCTGTGTGACCACCAAATCAGTCTGGCCGGAAGGTTTCCGACTGGAACATGCATTTTTAGCCTAAAGTGTGACATAGATCCAGATGATCACCCGGTTAGAAGTAATGCTTGAAAGGGAAAAAGAGGTTTGCACCTATATTGAAATTTGATCTCTCTTCTTATATCTGCACATAACACAAATAAAACCACTCAAGGATGCACAAAAATATATCCAAATTAGTGTCCTAAGAAAGAGTGAAGGTTGGAATTCTTACAAGATGACAAAAGGAACTAATTTAGTTCACAGATGATATCCAAAGATGGTTCAACACAATCACCTATGCTAAGTAAAATATATATGAATATATTCAAATAAGAAGGTAATGAGTTACATAAGTTGTGAGAACTGAATGAAGGGAAGAAGGCTAATTTTATTCATGCAAGGTAATGCAAAATTTTATAAATCATAGAAAACATGTATTCTAAGATAGAAAAGTAAAGAAGATCCATGTAACAGGGTTACAAAATTGCCTTGATAGTTTAGGCATAATTAAAATTGAACTATAGTTAGAAACCCTAACCAACTCAGGCTAGGTTAAAAAATATCATAAGAGATGAATCAAATTAAAAGATTGATTTGATAGCATGAATTACAGTCTAAAAATATCTTCCACATCTCAGAAGAAACAAAATATCCCTATAGAAAGGAGAAATCTATGCATTCAATGTACTTGTAGGGCACAAAAGTCTCCATTCCACATTGAATACCCCTGGATGGCATCTAAAATTGGTTTGCACATCAAGTCTAGAGTTATGATAGAAATTTTGGCGGTTGAGTTGAAATTTGATTGTATTTGGGGCACCACCTAGGCCAAAAAAGATGATTTCGACTATGCAATCGACAACCACTCTTAACAGAGCATTTAAATCCCAATGACTTGTAGGATTGAATTATGACCATTTGATTATCCAGGTCACATGAAGATGGATGTGTGAGAATGGACCACATAGACCTCCAAAGGGTTCAAAAAGAATTTAAAACAAGGTCATTGATCAACCCCTTTAAGTGAAAATCCATGGCCGTAAATGTGCTACATAGCGAGCTAAGTCCACTTGTCTATCACTACTTCATAGGGGTTGAAAAGTCACCACTTATGTTCTTCATGAAATGGCAAAAGCTATCACCATTTTGCTGCTCTGAAATTCCTTTATAAAACCATCACTATGAAACAACAATATCATTTTCCTTCACTGTGGCTATTATTGCCATTTCGCAGGTTGAAATGTTTCATTGGCTTTAACTACCATGAAATGGTGATAACCCTTTACGTTACCATATCCACTTCATGGCTTAATGGGGAGGGAACCTTTCTATTTTATCTTTGCAAAATTGTGAAGTCTTCAAACCTAGCATTATCTGCCCTTGGCCCTCCTATCGCTATTTCGCCAAGGGGGCCCCACCATAGGCCTCCCTCTTGGAAAAATGGTGAATTTTGTTTACTTAGCCATCAAGGCCCTTTTCATAGGTTTACAAGGAGGACAAAATGAGAAGTCCCCCACTCTACAAAACAATGAAAGTGTAGAAGCTTTGCGAGCTATTAAAAGGAAAATGGGGGAAACTAGCCCCTTTATGACTTAAGACACTCTAACCGGTTGCCCTCAAGTGATTTTGACCAGTTGACTCAGTCAACACAAAAATAAAAATTTAGAGCCCGAGAAGGATTAAAAGGTAAAAAAACTAAGGACTTAGGGTTTTAGGGCTCTTTTGGAGGTTTTATCAGGGTTTAAATAATGTTTTCTTAGCCAACTGGGTCTTCTCAGATCGATATTTTTTAGGGCTAAGGTTGACATGAATCTAATCAATATTTTTGGTGACTCAGAGGTGTGACAAGCCTTCTTGGAAACAAAGACCTGAGGCCTTATAAATTTCATTAGGAATAGAGTCAAACAAGGGGAAAACATAGAAAAAAGATTAAAATTTTGCCCATGTAACCTGTAGGCTATCAAAATTTGTTTCTATTCTGGAGGGAACAACATGTGCACATGCACTTCATGAGAAAACTAGAAAATATTCAATTATTTACAAAAAACTTGAAAAAATACCTCAAATACAAGCCTTGAGGAAGATGTCATTCATTGCAATAGGGAGGGCTTCACCATCTATCCTTGAAAAAATGAAAGAATTTGCGTCCTTGCAACCTATAATCACATAAGGACCACTCCATATTGCATCAAACTTTGAGTGCCTTCCTGGCTTTTCTCTACCATCATCCTTGTTCAGGACAAGGCCTCCAATGTTGAAGGTCCTAAAAGTAGCCTTCTTTTCAAAATATCTCTTCACTTGTCCTTGATAGACACTAGGGTCTACATGGCTCTTTCTCTAACTTCTTCCAACTCTATGAGCTTTGCATACTTGATCGACATGACATCAAATTTTCTAGGAGCTCCAGCTGGTGTGCTAAATCAAGAGAAGGCAACTCAAGAGATAAGGGAAGCCTTGCTTCCCTTCAATATACCAACATGAAGGGTGAGTTACCTAATTCTCTTTTTAGAGTAATTGTATCATCCCATAGGGTTGTTCCCAGCTCTAGGTGCCAAGACCTCTGATTATCATCAAGAGTCCTTTTGATGATCCTCATAAGATTTTTGTTGGAGGACTCAACTAGGCCATTTCCTTGAGGGTAATAATTTGATGGTGTCTTTAAGTACACATTATGTTAGACTACCCATAAGATGATCTGATATCCAAAAAAGGCTTTGGAATTGTCCAATATGATTGTGGAAGGGTCTCCAAATATAGTTGCAATCCCCTCAAGGAATTAAACCATTGAGTTCTTAGTTGCATCCTTTAGAGAAACTACCTCTGTCCACCTTATAAAATAATTTGTGGTGGACAAAATCCACTTATGGCCTAAAATTGATAGAGGATTAATGGGGTCAATGAATTCAAGATCCCATTGTGTAAAGGGGTGATCAATTTTAATGGGATGAAGAGGGAGGGCAACTAACCCTTGCTTACCTAAAAAGAGTGCACTCTCTTTGCATTATCTAACCCACCCATGGACATCAGTAAATAAGGATGGCCAACAATAGCCTACCCTCATGATTTTAATGGTTGTGGTTCTAGATGAAAAATGACCACCTGAAGGGGCATTATGAAATTATTCAACAAGCCTATTGGTCTGATCTTCCTTTATGCACCTTAGCAAAATGCCGTTTAGGTATTTTTTGAATAAAATTCCATCCACTAAGGCATAAGTGATGGAATTTTGTCTGAGATGTCTTCTTTTGGTTCTATCAAAGTGAGGAGGATAACTATCATCCCTCATGAAGGTATACATATCCTCCAACTAACCGATTTTTGCATTTTCTTGACTGTCAAGTTGATCTTCTTCCTATAGCAAGAGGGAGACCTCTATATCTTTTCCGAATGTTAAAATAAACTACTGATAAAGTCCTCTACCCCTTACTCATTTAGTGATCTTGATGTTCAGGTCATATTCCATGACCTTGGTGATCCATCTAGCACTCTTCTCGCCTTTGTCCTTATTCAAGAGAAAATCTTTAACACTGGCATGAGGAATAGGAGCTGAATTCAATTATTTAAAAAGAATATGTCTAAATTTTCTCAATGCTCTAACAACTGTGATGACCTATTTCTCAACATAACTATACTTGAGTTCATAATCTTTCAAGCCCTCACTATAAAAGCAATGGTTTTCTCCAACCCATCCTTATTTACCTGTGTTAGGACAACAAATATGCTTGCTTCCCCTCCCAAAGTGTAGAGGATGAAGTCTTTCTCATAGTTTGGATTAACCAAGGTAGGAGCTTGAGAAATGGCTTGATTGATCTGATCAAATCCTTCCTTACCCTCTTTGGTCCATTTTAATATTATTTCTTTCTTTAACATGGGTATGAGAGGTTTGACTATGGCAGTCAGGTTTGGGATAAACCTTCTCACAAACTTAATCCCTCTAAGGAAAATTTGTAAGCCTTTCTTGTGAATTGGGAGTGGAAGGAAAACAATGGCCTCCACTCTCTCTCGATCAATGGTCAAACCCTCTTGAGATACAATATATCCTAAAATCTTGCCTTGATCTAGGGTAAATAGACACTTGTTGGGATTCAAGGACACACCATATTCCCTACACTTCCTGAATACTTGATCAAGATGAGAAAAATGGTCTACTGCATACTTGGATTATACAGTGATATCATGAAAATATACAAGCATAAATTCTTCTAATACTCTCTTAAAAGCCATATCCATGTCTCTTTGAAAAGTTACACCTACATTTGTTAGTCCAAAAGGGTCTTACAATAGGCATATGTGCCCTATTTAGTAGTGAATGCAGTTTTAAATTGGTTTGATTCTTGGACCAAGATTTGATTATATCCTGAGTACCTATCCAAGAATGAAAATATTTTAGAGCCACTAACTTTGGCTAAAATTTGTTCCTTGGAAGGAAGGGGATAATGATCTTTTAAGGGGGGCTCTATTGAGATCCCTAAAGTCTACAGACAGTATGTTCTCCCCACTCTTCTTCCTAACTGGAACAAGATTAGCTACCCAAGAAGAATGTTTAATTGGAAAAATAATACTAGATTCTATAAGCTTGGATGACTCTTTTCTCATCAAAGGCTCAATTTTGGGATTTACGGGTCTTTTCTTTTGTCTAACTGGCTTAGCATTAGGATCAAGGTCTATGGTATGTTGAGCTATGCTAGGGTCAAACCCTTTTAGATCTTCATAAGTAAAAGAAAAAACATCACTATATTCTTGACAAAGGTTGACAAAAGTATTTTTATCTACTTGGGAACATACCTTTCCCAAGTTAAGAGCTTTTCCTTCAGCTGTGAAGATTGATTTGTAGTCTCCTTTCCTTGTGACCAGGTTCATAGTTGTTCCTTTCATCTGATCATCAGAGTTGAAGATCCCTTCCAAGGTGATCAATCCCCTGGGAAACTTGTTGGAATTTAGCTACATAATTTGATCTTCATATTGATCTTGTAGCAGGGATTGCATCTTATGGGGGAACTCTACCTCATCTTGTAAAAAAATCATAATTTGCTAATCTGAGTCAAATACCTACCAATTCACTTGGTTATCAGGTACTGTAGACCTCACCACAAGTCGGATTTTATGTTCTTTCTCATGTGCAACATGATATGGAATGTGATTCTGAGCACCAACTACTACTAATCTATCTATGTGTTTGTCCTAATTTCTAGGGACACTAGAAATATTGAAGGCCTCAAATCCTTCAATTAGGTCCCATGCTCTATTCTTATAAGACTTGAGGAGGGTGTTCTTTGTGATACTCTAAGCTCTAATATGATTCACAACTAGATCAATATCTCCATGCACCTTTAAGGATTTGATCCCTCTTCTTTGTGCCATTTGGAGACCCAAAATCAAAGCTTCATACTCAGCTACATTATTAGTGCAACTAAAATGAAGTCTAAAAGAAAAATAATATTTCTCCCCATTAGGATAAATAAGTAATACATTGGCCCATGCACCATTTTTGTTCCTTTAGCCATCAAAGTGTTGGAATCCAAGAACATGGAGAGGGGGGTGGGGCTGAATTAGTGTTCTACCGGTAAAAATAGTTTTAAACTTATTCCTTATTAATCGGTTAATAATAAATAAAATTAGAATGCATATACAAAATAACAAAATGAAAGGAAACACCATAACACCAAGATTTATATGTGGAAAACCGTGGAAAGGGAAAACCACGGTGGGGATGATACCCATAATATCTATATACCTGATTAAGGTATACAAATATTACATAAGAGGGCCTGCACATGCAGAAAGGCCAACCACCTAGAGCTCACTGCTCAAACACAAAATATAGGAAGTCTCATTGACTTATAGAATATTACAAAGTGTTTACAACTGAGAATGAACCTATAAATAACATCTGACCTTGCTACATAATTTCTAGTGAATGCTCTGATATCCTCCTCTGTATTCCAGTTTTCTTATACTATGTTATGATATCGGTTAAGTTGTGCATGTGAAACTACACACAGTTGCTTCCAATCGCATATAAAAATGCATACAAAGACTCACTACAATCAGAAGTTCACATAACATCTAACACATATGATCTATCACTGAAGTGATCTTCTTAAATATCCTTCTAAGTTAACCATGTTGACTTCAATAAGAAATATAAACAAGTCGGTTGCTGGAACATAATGAAAATCAAACATAAATCCAATGACCATGTCGGCTATCACACATTACCACCAAAATCCATGAAGACATAATCAAGACCAAAATATTTCCTTAGCCAGGTCCTATCCATTACTAGGTTCCATATATACATTACCAAGATCTGGACATGTTACCAAGATCAGGACTTAGCCGAGATGAAGTGAGTTCTGATGTCGATGTTGGTGCCAATGTAAAGCAATGTGAATACCAATACCGGTTAAGTGCAATGTATGCCGGTTAACCAAATAATGAAACCATTTACACTGAGATGATGATTTTCCATCAATGACAACCTATAATTCCATGAACCTGACCAGATGAGTGTCAATTTCCAACAATGTCACCCTTTGGCATTGATGGCAACACTCATGTGAAATATGATACCATCTGTGAAAATGCCACTGAATCCATGAGTCTGGTGATCTGTACATGCATCTTCTATATAGATTTGATGGTACCCCTAAGAAATATATACAATTTTCACTTATTCTACCCCCTTTTGACATCAATGACAAAGCGGGGTGCCCACAAAGAATTCTGTACAGTTATAAACATGAGCCGGTTCTATACAAACTTCAAAATATCTACATACATATTCTTCAAAAATAAAAGTAAGTATTCCAACCATTCTTAAGAGATTCAAGAATGGATATGAATCCATTCAAGATGCTGTCATGATATTGTATTTCTTTCAAAGTAGTGGGATCCTCCTTCTACAAGTTAGCAATACACTCTATTTTATGAAATAGCAGATTAACAAGCCGAAGACCAATCATATTCCTGAGCTCATTTTATTTCCTTATTATCCTGTCCCTATCCTTCTCCAATTCAAAAATTTGATCCATAACCATCAAAATTGGACCATCCAAAGAATTTGTCAAATTGGTTGCCGGGTTGTAGGAGTTAGAAATTTGAATTAAGTTTTTCCTATAGTCAGACACTTGCTTGTCTATGGAGCCAGTTAACTTATCAAAATCTAGACAAGTCTTATAAATATTACCTCCTTCAGCCAAAGCTACATCAATGTACTACAAACAAGTTTGAAGTTTCTCCTTTTCCATATCAATCATTTGCAAAAATGTTAACTTCTAGGCCACAACAAAACCTTCTTTAGCCTCTGTTAGTGAAATATTTAGTAAATAATCATAATTCTTAGGGATAAAATGAATTGTTTCCTCTAATTTACCTGAAGAGATTGCACCATCCAGAACTTGAAATTTTGGGACTAACTGGTTCAAAATCTCAAAACTATGCTCAATCAGTTTCCTATCCTTTGACTCTTCCTAATATAATTCTTGAGTAGCCTATGCCTAAAGAACTACCGCTACCAAAATATTCTCTATTGGTGACAACATATGGTAGGGTTTGTTAAAACAGATGGAAAGTTGTGGTACATTTCCTTTAGCTATGGAAGAAGTGTCAATATCCAAGATGGAGGAGAGATCCACCACAGTCTCCTTCCCCTTATCAGTCAGAGAGATAACCTTTGTATCCTTTAGCTCTTGTGCACCAGTGGCTTCACCACTTGGTGCCTCACCCAAAACTTTAGAATCCCCTACACCTATATTCTTATTTACATCTGCCTCTGTATCCTTTGTTATTTGTACATTATCTACTGGGATATCCTCTGTTTCAAAATGGGACTCGGTAATTGGTACAGTAGTATCTGGTTGAGTGTTTGCCAATTTCTCAGTATTTATAGTTGGTTTATCAGCCGGTTTCATATCCTTAGGTAGCTGAATGTTCTGTGATTGTACAAATGTAGAATTTAACTCATAGCCAAGACCCAAAATAACTCTCACCCATATATCAATTGACTCCTTTCTAATTTATTCAAGTCTATCAAACATGAGACTGTTAACTCTGAACTTGGGATTGAATTCTAATGATCCAATTTTATTGATTCAATCATCCATTTCCGGAGGAGTTAATGAAGGAAAAAGATTGACCAATTCGGTCTCCTTAATCTCTCTATCCAAATACTGAGCATGTAGGTTTCTGACCTCTAATCTATCAAATAACTCCTTAGGAAAAACTTTCTCTAATTCTATGAATGCCCTACTAAATGAATAAGGATATAAAAGAATAGCCTCTTCTATTTTCTTCTTGTCCTCCTCACCAAAATTGTCAAAGAATGAAGAAATGTTATCTAAATTACCATCATTTACAATCTATTCAATCAAATCTTGTGCATTCATCTTTTTCTTATTGATTCTTAGTTTAGATTCTGGTTTAGTTTTCTCATCTGATTTAAATTTTCTCTTATGTACAATGGTGATCTTTGGCCTCTGAGGAGTCTCCTTAACATGTTCAAAATTTTATTCTTCTTTCTTCTCCCTTAACCCTCTAGAAAAAACAACTTTCCCCTTGGGAACCTACTTGACCTCAGTATTTGATTATGTTTCAGAAGAAGTAGTCATATATTGTCGGGTCACCTTAGGTTTCTTCTTGGGTGGCTCAATCAGTGTCTGATTGGCAGGCTCAACTTTTGGTTGTTTGGATGTCTCAGATGTAACTAAGACCACACTGGGTGTGTCCTAAGCTACTTTCCGGGCTTCCCTTTCCTCTTTCCTCTTTTGTTTTAGCTATTTCTTCCTTTGTTCTTCCAAAATTTTAACATGTTGCTCAACCTTAGATTTGTCAGCACCTTCACTTATCAATGACTCTACTGCTAGCCAGGTCATCTTCTTTTGGATTGTTTGAGCTACCTGTTCCTGATGAACTATAAGTCCTTTCTCCTTAGTAGTTCCAAATTTCTCTTCCTTTTCATCTATCAGTGCATGTAAAAGGTGTTGTGCATAAAAAACCAGAGTAGCGTCCTCAACCTCATAACCCATAGGCATTATCCATATAGTCTTGGGTTGTATAGTCTCCATCATACATTCATCTTTATCTACCATAAAGAAAATTGTGTCCTTATATTTCTCAACTATAGATTTAGGAATCCGGAACCTATTCTTCATTTCCTCAGGAAATGGTTCAAAAAATTTCCATAGATTGGATTTCTTATCCTTATCACCTTGTCTATCCAAAATTTGAGAAATCTGGGTTGCTACCATGTGGTCAAAAGCCCACCGAGTCTTTCCAAAACCAGGAATAGTGTGCGAAAAGTAAAATACTAAACAAATGATGAAGGAGCCATATTGGAAAGTATTCTTTTTGTCTTGCTTGATCTTCTGCAGGTTAGTCGTGAGATTATTTAGCATTACACTACATAGATCATAATGGACATCCTCCTTTACCATCTGATAAGCAACCCAAATATTTTTGCCTACTACAGAATTTAACCAGTTTGATTGATAAACCTTATAACCAATAACCGTTGCTGCAAATTTAACATCTATATCCCTGACATCATCTACCCTCCCTTACGTAAAAATTTGTGCCAATAAGTTTATTCATTTCAGTGTGAGATAAATCACATCTAGTACCAAGAACGCCTCCAATTTTGTGAAGACATGTGACATTCATGATAAATTCTTTAGTAATTTTGAATGAGTGGTCCAACCAGATGAATTCTCCATGAATGCAGCTCAGAACATAGCGTACCCATTCCACCTCATCAAAATTTGAGAAATCCATAAACTAAGTGAAACCCCCCTGCAAATGTGCAAATTAGAGTTTCAACTGGTTATCAAAAATTAGGTTTTTGGTGAAAATGCAGGACAACTCAGAATCTCCAAGCTCTTCAATGTTGTAGTGGATGTATGCCCTAATATCCTTTGTATGAATAACTCCATGATAAACTTGTGAAAATGTACCAAATGGCTCATCCAAAAGGGATTTGTATGGATTCTTCTTTAAAATGGGATGAGGGTAGTTCTTAATCTCAACCACCAAGGGAGTATCAATGCTAGATGAAGATGAAGCCATTGCAACCAAAAATGAAAGCTAGGGTTTTTGAAAACATGAAAATACCTTGAAAATGTTGTTGGGAGATCAAATTGCTCAAAAGAAAATGTTCGTTCAATTCTCTCTAGAAATCTGAAATGATCTGGAGATTCTCTTTCTTAAATACTCGATCGTTGTGTGAATAAAATAACTTGACTTCTCCTTTTATCATCATTAACCCTAGTTCTTCATTGTAATAAATGTTGTCAGTTAGGCTTGACCGATTCACATGATCTGCAAGTGGATTCTAGTAAACCACTAAAATATCCTCAGTATCCATCTGCAATCAAAATCTTTTGACTACAGACCTAATTTGGGGTATGTGCATGATCTTCAATGATTTGCCTACCCCTAAGGCCAAGTGCCTTAGTTACTGGTTGAATTTGTTGCCAGTGTAGGACCTGATGACTCTGCCGATTGTTCTGTCAGGGGTGTATCAGATCTTCTTACCCACCTCATCTCATGTTGTTTCTTAATATCTTCCACTTTTGATTTTCCCTTCTCATTTGCATTTCCATTAGTTGTTGGTGGATTCTTCTACAATATTTAGCAATGTGCCCAATCTTGTTGCATGCATAATAGACAATATTGTTTTTCTGTACTGCCTTGTTAACTCCTTGATTTACTTGATTTCCTTTTGATTTGCATTGGTTATCCATATGTCCAAATATACTACATGCATGACATCTTACATTTCCAAGACCGGTGAATGATGCATTGTTCTGATTATTCCTATTTCTGCACTAACTAGCCATATGACCATATTTATTGCAAATAAAGCATGTACCATTGAATTTGTGAGCATTAGGTTGTCTTAACGATGATTTTTGGTTCCAGTTGACATGATTATGCTTATGTCTGATTGATGTATCTTGTTGTGCAGTACCAGAGCTTTCTCCTTCTTCGTAACCAAGACCTCTTTTGTCATTAGCATCTCTCTGATTCTTCACCAGTTCATAACATTTAGAAGAGGCATCCTTGAACTTTTCCTTGTACTCATTTTCAATAACCAAGTCATCTCTCATGATAATAATCTATCTTTCAAGTTCCTGTTCATTGTTTCAAGACTGGGTCAACTAGAGTTTTAGCATATCATTCTCATGAGTCTATCTGTTGCTTTCCTAAGATCTATCCTTCAATGCTTGAGCTAGGTTTCCTTCATTTTTCTTTCTGTCCTCAATCTCCTTGCACATACTCATAGTTAGGACTTGCATCCCATTCTTCAAGATAGTGTTCTCTTAAGTAAGTTTTTGACAACGATCCTTCACAACATCTTCCTCATCACTGCTCTAATTTCTTAGTTGATCACAAAGTTCTCTTCTCTTAGCCTTGACAACTAAAAGCTTTCCTTGCAATGAAATGATTTATTCACAGGCTTGCTTTAGTTCATTTTTTAGTTTATTGTTCTCAACCTGTTCATTATCAATATCCTCAAGAGCAAGTCTAAGTTACTGCTACAGATCAGTTTCCATTGATTCCAAATTCTGGATCTTCCTCCAATGGTGAACCTTACCAAATTGTTACACCCGTATTTTGCATTTGTTTCCCCTATGTAAGTTTTATTCCCTTGCAGACTTTTTATTGTTTTGAAAGTTTCCTGCAGTTGTAGTCAAAATTGACTTTGTCTTTCAGCCCCATTTCGCAAGTCATGTAATTGAAAGTTGAACCTTTTCTTCATTGAACCAATCTGTTAAGTTCTGAGGCTCATAGGCACATTGGTTCAACGAGGTTATTAGTCAGTCAAGTTTGTTTGGGGTCCGAATGTAATAGTCCTTTGTGTTGTCCAATTGAACCTTGAACTAGTGAACCTGTATGGTTCAACAGTTGAGCGGTTCTATGGTTCGATGTTTTCAGCCGCTAGCCTCAAAGATCAAGCAAGATTTGATCTAAGAAGATGGGAATCATTATTCTATGAAGGAATATTTTGAGCACATGAAGCACTTTTTTGAGAAGGTCTGTAGAGAAAAAGAAGTGTGGAAATAAAGGATTGCCCATATTGACCTCCCACACTCTGCGCTTCTCCATGAGTTCTCTGCAACTCATGTAGATTGGAAGAAAGCCACCACTGCCATGTCTCCTGAAGTGGATAAACGTGCCTCTCAGCTTGGCCAGATGTCTTCTTAACATTTATTCTTGGTTTTCTCATTGGGAAGACTAGGTATAGTTTTTCTATTTTAAAAACTACTTTGAAACTGCGGGGCGGAAAGTAAAAAAAAATCATGTTTTCCTTATTAACTGTTGGCCAAGTTGTGGCTATATATGCATTTTCATAAGACTTTTGGGGGGGTCCAAAAAACTTTTAGATGAATTAGCAGACTTTGTTTGTCTTTTGGCATGTTATGGATTCTCAATGAAGACATTTTTATCTCTGAATGAAATGATACAGTTTCTGCCATTTTCAAATCTGTGTGTTTGAATTTGGAAAGAGAATCTCTGTTGGGATTCATGTTTATGCAAAGAATTTGTTACCTTCTTGATTATCTATTTATCTGTATGAATGCATAAGTCTATGAATGAATCTGATGAATAGAATCCGCTATTAGCTCTTTGCTTGGATATTCTGATCCTTCTTGTCCTTTGAGGCATAAGAGAGACTCGATCAGAGTCCATGATTTTTTGATTTCATTAATAAGGGTAGTTCTGTGAAATGGAATTGATTTGATTGTAAGTTTGTGGGCTTTGCAAATATAGTATTTATCTTTGTAGCATTCATATGGTGTTGACAAATGAATGTGGAATACCTTTCTCACTTTCTGGTTAAAACTGAAGTTAATGTTAGTTTATGTTTAAAAAATTATTGAATATCATACGACAAGCTACACCCTTATGCAGAGGGTAAACCAATAATCGATTCACCCAACTGTTGGTTTCATTTTCCTTTCAATAAGGGCATACATGAGTCATTCACTGCAAAATTAAGGAAGGGCAAAATTTGTTAACCAATAGATTTTTGGTGACTGCTGGGAAGTCGAACATCAAGAATAGTCACTTGATCATAGGATATATAGGGTTGTCTTGTGAGTTATCTCTGTTTTGATCTACTTTACGCATATTGAAATTGTGAACAGACTTGAGCCAAGAAGATACACTAGGTCTCAGAGGCGTGAGCAGATAGTTGACCCAGTCTTCCAGGAGTTGCAAAATATGAACTTCCAATTTTCCTTTACACCTAGGAGGCAAGCCAGAAGTAGACCCCCTTCCCCCTCTCCTTCATCTCATGTATCTTCTATTTGTCAAGTCCTAATATTAGATGGTGTTTCTTTACCCAGTGTAATTAACCCCACACCTCTTAATATCATTCTTCCAATGGTCGTTAACAATCCTTGGAGACCTGTAGTAGGACCGCTAAATCTTGGTCTGAATTTGAATGCTTTACCTAAGGGAGCAAGGGATCATTTTCCCAAGTTTAGTGGTGATGAGAAGGTCTCAAATGATGAGCATTTAAATGCATTTAATGTTGCATGTGGTGTGAGCCACCCAACATGAAGATGTGGCAGTGAGACTATTTGTGCAGACATTAACCGAGGTAGTATTGAATTAGTTCTACCACTTGCCAAATGGTGCAATCACAAATTGGCAAGATTTGAAAACTAGGTTTGAGGATAGGTTTAAGGTGGTTGAAGATGAACGTTCCCTTTTATCCCAGTTGGCCCAATTAAAGAAATAAATTCTTGGGTCTATGAGAGATTTTGTGGCTAAGTTTGATAAAACTGAAATGTCATGCCCAAACTTTTGGGCAAAAATGCAACAATATTTTTTTTAAAACAACATAAAAATATTAAATACTCTACGATAAAGATGAGATAAATAAGTTTGTCTAAGCTAAGGGTTATCTCAAGTGTAAAAAGAATGAGTTCCTAAAGTTAATTTAATTAACTTTACAAATATAATGTTTACAATTTTTAACTTGAATAATCCTACCCCAAGGTGTCATCACAACTTTATTTATTAATTAATTAATTTCCCCCAAATATTCTTCAATTTTCTAATCAAGAGATATTACTCATTCCAATTAGTATTTAATTGCTATTGGACTAATTAAAATAATGTTAACACATATTTTATTGAATTTAAAATAATTAATCGAGCAATAGTAATAATGTGTTTAAATTCATCTATTAAAATTAACTAAATGAAATATAATACTAACCTAGCCAATAATCTCATTTAATTGACTAAATAAATTTCCCCAACATTAAATATTAAATATTTAATATTTGACATTAAACTACCTCCTTAACATTCAAATAATTAAATATTTAATATTCGACATTTAAAATTCTTCTTTAACTTAAATTTAATCATTATACTATTTAAAATTTCCATTAGAAAACATCTTTAATAAATTTACCCAACATGAGTATAACATTACTATATAATTAATTCTTTACATCTTCCATTAAATTCCCTAAATAGTCAACTAAACTAAATAATAACTTAAATTAAATGGGGCAATTCCCATTTCAAATTTTAAAAGAAATCCTCCCCCCCCCCCCCCCCTTTTTATTATTGTATCCCTTTTGTTATTATCTTCCAACCCTAACTAGGGTTTTATTTTAAAATCCTTACGACTCCCCCTTTATTATTTTATTTTAACACATTTTTTTTCTTTTGTTTCTGTGTGTGTGTGCAGGTGTGCATGCTGGCGGAGGAGGCTGAAGGTATCACAAAGGGGTTTGGTAGAGGGGTTCATGGCGGAGGAGGTTGCAGGTTTGTTGAGAGGCGTACACAGGATTTGCGGGGGGGGGGGGGGGGGCTGGTCCGCCATGGCGGCCACACCCACAGTCGTAGGGCTTGCCCCTGCGGCTGTGGGGATGCCTTCCCCACAAGCCACGGGGCCTCAGCCCCATGACTATGGGGTTGCCTACCAACAATCATAGGGGTAAGCCCTGCGACTATGGGCGGCCTTTCGCATAGGCCATGGGGCCTCGGCCCCATGACTATGGGGAAGCCTTCCCATTCTCGCAAGGGTAAGCCCTACGGCTGTGCGTAGGCATGGCCCCCCCAGCCCTGTCATAAGGGCCGAACCCCCAAACATGAAGTTAGAAACCCTTTTTTCTTGCGATTTTTTTTTTTTTAAGCAATTTTTATTATTAGTATATTTGACAGCAACATAAAAAATATATTATATATATATATATATATACATATACATATATATGGGCATAGTCAATAGGGAATGTGCATATCTGGGTATATATTTTATATATATACTCATGCACAAATATATTTATTCCGATTTAATTAATCTGATCTGTTTAACCAAAATATAAAATGTTACAACATATTTGCACAGATTTAAATGATCTATCTTTTCAATCAGAATATTAAATGTATGAAAAATTCCGATTTAAATGTATATGAAATCTTTTTTTTTGATTTAGATGCAGTACATCTTATTTAATTTTTCTTACAACAGCATATTAGAATGATGCAAAATAATGGGTATTTAGAATATTTAACATATATGTAAATATATGTGTGTGTTTGTGTGTGTGTATTTATATTCCTAAATCTGCACTTTTATTTTCTCTTACACTAACTTAGAAACAAGTATGGTAAATAAACATAAATAATTTATTTAACAGCTGCAACTAATTCTTTCACATTTCTTTTTGATAAATAAAAACAACAAGATGAAATTTTTAAAAGAAAATTTAACTAACACTTTAAAGTATTTTTACCACATTTCCTTTCTAAAAGTATAGACAGAAATAGCTTTTCCTTTTTATTTATAACTGCATTTCTAACAATTATTTTTTTGCAGAATGACATAAATAGCAGAATGATACAACTTAAATATTCATGTATTTTTCTTTTCCATTTCCAATATGCATACATTTTATTAGCTAATAAGGCAGAAAACAGATTTCTTTTCAACTTTTTCAAGCAATATACAATATACAGAAATAACTCAAATGCCTTTCTTTTCTCTTTATTTCTTGAATGAACTATTTGTTGGCATTATAATAGACAATAAGAGATTGTTGGCATTATAACAGACAATAAGAGATTGTTGGCATTTCAATAAGAATATTGAGAAGGTTGTTGATGATTATGGATATCACTGATTAAGGATGTTTACTGTCTTAATATTATTATTTTGTCATTGATGTCAAGAAATTGATTTTCTAATTCAGTATGATTTGGTGTGCATAAAGATGTCGATAAAAGACACAGAAAGAATGTGATGAATAAGGGGAGGAATAAGTTATTCAATGGGCAACTATTACCGAGTTAGACAATGATGAGATCATGATGTTTAGATTGTTTTGATATCCTACATATGTTGTTGATTGTAAGGTTAATACTATACTATGTTAACAAGCAAAGAACCTAGTCGATAAACCCTAAGGTTATCGCTATCGGTTAATGAAGGCAGAATGTCTACCTAGTGAAGTTTAGTATTTACCGAGTTGCAACCGAGTAATAACAGAATGCATTAAATGATTAAAAGCATTCTTTAATGAAGGAAGCTGATGAGCTGGAACTGATTAAATGATTGGTATGCTATGCATGAAGTTTGTTAAAGAATCTATGGCAAAGGAAAATCGACAAGAAGATCTACAGCTTAGATTGAACCGCAATACCCTAGCACAAGTTCCAAGGTGGGGTAAAACTTTTTCAGATCGAAGGATACATTGAACCTGGTCAAGTTTGAAGATCTGATGCTATGATTGATCATAGGATATGTGATCAAGGAGATTAAGCAGTTCGCAAATTGTTTATAAATAAGGAACTATTGATAAACAATGTATGCGGGCAAGTGTAAGCACAGGGATGCTACATAGTGATTACCGAGCATAGAAGCTTGAAGTCCTATTTGAATAACAGAGTATAGAGCCCAGCAAATGGACAAGATAAGTCCTATGACTAGATTGTATTGTGCAAATAAGAATCTGCTTTAGCATTTTAGATGTGAAGTTGCAGATAGATTTTTATTACTGTTATTTTGTAAAGTGATAGAAAATATCTTAACCGAGTGAACTTAACAGTCTTATTTGTAAAACCCTCTAGCAAGGTGACATTATGATTGATTGTTTGAAATCCTTTAACAAGGTCACTTCTAACAAGGTGAAGATCCTAACAAATCTGAGGGAAATCCCTTAATCGGGTCACATCTAGCAATGTGTTTGTAAACTTTAACAGGATTTGCTTTTAACTGAGCATACTCTAGAAGAGTATATTTCTTAGTGGGTTTGAAATCCCATAGTGGTTTTTCTCTATTCGGGTTTCCATGTTAAATCTGGTGTTATGAGTGTTATAATGTTTATATGCTTATGAGTTTGCTTGTTTAGTGGTTTTGGTTATATTGCTGAAGTATATGTTACCGAGGTTGAATCTGTTGTTTTTATGGAAGATTAAGTTTGTATTATTCACCCCCCCCCTCTCATCTTGTTACCTTGGCATCTGTACTTAATGTTAAGTATTAGAACTATCAATTAGTATTAGAGCTTTGGACTCCGGAAGAAAAAGTTTAAAGGTACTTGAGGAAAAGATCCAAAGATTTATAAGAGGGATGTATCGAAGCTGAACAAGTCAAGTTTCTCTACATGGCAGAAAAGGATGAAGCTGCACCTATCAGGAGTTGGAGAATATGATGTATATTATTTGGAGAATGATTTCATTACACCTAGCACCTATCCATTGACAATGGAAGAGATAATGGCAAAGCAAGAACATATTCAAGCAATGATTGAAATAACATCTGCATTGACTGACTCAAAGTTTAATGATCTAGAAGGCTGCAATGATGTCAAGGCAATGTGGGACAAGCTCATATCTATGTATGGCGATGATGAACATGTTCAAAGAGAAAAAGTGGATAGTCTAAGAGGACAACTTGAATCTATGAGGATGAATGAAGGTGAGAACATAACCCGGTACACTACAAGACTAAAGGAGATTGTCAATCAAATCAAAGGAGCAGGAGGAACCATTGAAGAAAAGGATGTCACAAGTAAGTTGTTAAGAACCCTTCTACCAGCTTATGCAATCTGAGTCTCTGCAATCAATGAATTGAGGTCTGTACCCAATATGCCAGTTTCTTTGGATGCTACTATTGGTAAGCTACATGCATTTGAATTAAGTAATTTTGATAACAATGGGTCTTCAATAAATAAAGTTGAATCTGCATTTAGTTCTTTTCATCTTGATGAATTTGATGATTACAATGATAGAAAGTATAAGTACTCTGAAGTGAATCATAGTGGAGCAAGTGAAAGATTTTGTAAGAACATGGAAGAAGTACACAAATGGTATGAAAAAATCAAAAAGCAAGAAGAGTTTGAAGCACTATTAGCCAGAAGGTTATCGAGAGGCAAAGGTAAGTATAAAGGAAAACTACCTTTGAAATGTTTCAATTGTGATAAGATAGGACATATGGCTTCTAACTGTCCTGACAAAGATTCTACTGAAAAGAGAGATTACCGAGATGACAGACAAAAAAATAATCAATGTTTATTTCTTGATATGCTAATTTTCCAGTAATGAGACCATCTTGTGGATCATTTCTCTGATAATTCAATGATGAACCACTAGTACCAAATCAGTACTAAGAGGGGCGGGCGTGTGAATCAGTACAAACACAAACACAGTCCAAAATTGGTTTGACAACAAATACTCCAAATGACTGACAAACAGGGATACTGGTAAAACAAAGTGCAACCGGTAACATCCAGTACAGCTCAATCAGTCATGAACTGGTCACTCAATAAGCTTCCCTCTTAGCTCAATACTATAGTATCATTATATTCTCATGCATAGATAGGTAAACTTGATCATCAGATCTTCAGAATAGTGAGTTCAATATGTTTTATAGACAGGCATAAAACATAGAACCTTCATATGCTTAACAGGTAAAACAAAGCATCACAAGACAAAAGCATTTCACATGACACACATATTTTTCACGTGGAAACCCAGCTGGGAAAAACCACAGTGGGGATGAATACCCACAAACTTCTTTTTGAACTCTTTAGAAGTTCGCTCTGTTAGGAGCCTTGTCTGGTTAAAGACATTACAATAGGTTCTGCTAGGAACCGATCTTGTTAGGGATCACTCGGTTAAGGGATACCCGGTTAAGGGTTAAATCCGGTAGGGTCACCTTGTTAGAGGATTTCAAGAATTCAATAGCTGAAAGGATCTCATAAGCTCTATTGCTTCCCAGATCTCATTAAACTTGAGTTACCCGGTTAAGGGATTTGAATCAAGCCTATTAAGACCACCCTGTTAGGGGATTTTGCAACAAGCCAGTTAAGGCTACCTTAGTAGGGGATTTTACAACTGTTGAAGAGGTTAGAGATCAACAAGAATTACAATGATCTGTTAACAGTACTCAATGCTAATGCAGATCCATTTAAGCTCCTCTTTACCTTCTGCACATTCACTTTGCAAGTATCACTTCTCTCCTTTAGTCTGGCAAGAATCACATATCACTTTCCTTGGATACACATTCACAACTTTTGCCAACAACCTTAGAAAGAAACACAACATCGACCTTATAGGAAACATATAGGTCGGTAGAAAAAACCCTAAACCCTAAACTTGTTAGGTTAAGCAATTCAAACGGTTTGATCTTGACCATTGAATCATACTGCATTAAGTGCAACAATCTTGAATCAATCTCAAGACATTCTCCATCTTCCATTTTCCACTGATTTCATGGCGGCTGATAACCCATCACGCATTATCACCGTTTGATAGACTTCACACATTCTCAAGGTAGATAGGAATAGTCTTCTTCATGCAAGATCCTTCATGCGCATAGAGCTTATGTGGCAACATGATCTATCTTCCATCATACTACTAACTCATCACACAAAGATCACCAATTGAGTCACATAGAATTGAGGTACTCCAACCGAAAATCCTGAAGTGGAAGCTACCTACCAACCGGTAGTCATACAATGCTTCCATGTGCCAGTTCCCATAACTACATGCCGGTTCATCTTGAACAAATATGTCGCTTCACTTTAGCATATAAACTGATTCATACATATGCCCATTCCTTTCTCTTTTCACCTATCACATATGCCGGTTCTCTTCATAACACATATTGGCATCAATGACAACATAAAATGTCATTATATCTTCATGTTGGTTCACATAATGCCAACAATCTCCCCCTTTGGCATTGATGGCAATATAGAAAGATATCTTCTCTGCTTCACATCTTCTCCCCCTTTGACACCAATGCCAAAGTGGAGGTACAAGCATCTCTATTTCATCATGCTGCTCCCCCTGAGGAGGAGCATCCTTCAACACATCAATCAAACAAAAATTTGTCTTTCCAATATCTGACTGATGTGGAACAATTATTTTTTGTTCACCTTCTAAAGGGGCAATACCCCTAATTCACCTCTCAAATGCACAAATGTTGTCTTTGGGAGAGTCTTGGTGAATATGTCTGCTAACTGCTCCTTACTAGACACATGCTCTAGTGCAATCTCTTTATTCTAAACCTTTTCCCTCAAGAAATGATACTTAAGCTCAAAATGCTTGGTTCTAGAATGTAAAACCAGATTCTTTGATATATTGATAGCACCTGTGTTATCACAGAATATACTTACTGGTTCAGATATAGGGATCTTGAAGCCTTCCAGTACATGCTTCATTTAGATTATTTGAGTGTAGTTTATGAAAGCTACAACATACTCTGCTTCCACTGTAGATTGAGAGATACAACTCTTATTTTTGCTCATCCACGAGACCAGTCTACCATCGAGAAAGAATGCACCACCGGTTGTGCTTTTCCGGTCATCCACATTACCTGCCCAATCAGCATCTGTGAACACTTTCAGATTGAAATCATTGTTGTATGGGTACCACAATCCATAGTCAACTGTTCCCTTCAGATACCTAAGAATCCACTTGACTGCAATCAAGTGAGATTCTCTTGGACTCTTCTGGAACCTTGCAGTAATGCCAACTGCATGTGCAATATCCGGTCTGCTATGCACTAAATAATGCAACTTACCAATCATTGATCAGTATTCCTTCTCATCAACCAGTGCAGAATCATCCTCTCTTGTCAATTTGCAACCGGTCACCATCGGTGTACCAACCGGTTTTCTATCTTCCATGCCAAAAGTCTTCAGTACCTCTTTGACATATTTGGACTGAGTGATGAAGATTCCATCTTCCATCTGCTGGATCTATAGTCCAATGAAGAACTTAATCTCCCCTATGAGTGACATCTCAAACTCTTTCTTCATCTCATCAGCAAACTCATGACTCATCTTGTCATCTCCTCCAAAGATGATGTCATCGACAAAAACTTCATAGATTAGGATTTGATCTCCTTCAGACTTCAAGTAGATATTGCTATCTTCACTTGTTCTCTCAAATCCAATCTTCACAAGATGGGAATGTATGCACTCATACCATGCCCTAGGTGCTTGCTTTAGACCATATAATGCTTTATGTAGCCTACATACTATGTCACTATCTTTAGATAGGGAAAACCCATCTGGTTGCTCAATATACACCTCCTCTTCAAGTACACCATTTAGGAATGCAGATTTTACATCCATTTGATATACTTTGAACCTCTTAAAAGCTGCTTATGCAAGAAGCATATGAACTCCTTCCAATCTAGCTACAAGAGCAAAGGTTTCCCCATAGTCTTCTCCTTCTTCTTGAGCATATCCTTTGCACACAAGACTGGCTTTATTCCTAATCATTGTGCCATCCTCATTCAACTTATTTCTGAACACCCATTTGGTTCCAATGACATTTTTATGCTCAGGTCTGGGTACCAAGGACCATGTACCATTTTTCTCTATCTGATCAAGTTCCTCTTCCATTGCCTTGATCTAGTATTCATCTTTATGAGCCTCTTTGAATGAGTTAGGCTCAAATTCAGAGATCATACCTGAGTTTTCTTTGATCTTTCTTCTTGTAAGGATTCCTGCATCCTTATCACCTATGATCTTCTTGGGATCATGATTCAACTTGACATACTGAGGAATGGTCTTAACAGGTTCTTCTTGCTTTTCTTCTTCATCCTCATCTTCATCAGTATCAGCATTCACCAATTCAGGGACACTGTTACTAGTACTTGGTTGGCTAACAGCCGATTCCCAGAAGGTTGCAACCAGTTCATTTATAGCTTGCTCACTACCAGTTTCTGCAATCTTCTCAGAGGATTCATCAACTCTTACATTGATGCTTTCCATAATTATCTAAGTCCTATTTTTGTAGCACTTGAAAGCTTTACTCTTGGTGGAATATCCTAGAAATATTCCCTTACCACATTTAGCTTCAAATTTGCCCTGATGTTCACTCCTCTTGATGTAACATTTGCTACCAAATACCTTAAAGTAGTTAACCATAGGTGTCTTACCGGTCCAATACTCATAAGGAGTTTTGTCCTTACCCTTTTTGATGAGTACCTGGTTCATAATGTAGACTACAGTGCTCACCGCTTCTCTCCAAAAGGTGTGAGCTACCTTTCCTTGGATCAACATGGTTCTAGCTGCTTCAACCAAAGTCTGGTTATTCCTCTCTACTAGGCCATTCTGCTATGGAGTCTGAGGGGTAGACAACTATCTCTTGATGCCAAATTCTTCACAATACTTGTTGAATTCACTGGAAGTGAATTCCCCTCCTTGATCAGTTCTGAGATGCTTGATGCTTTTGCCACTTTCCTTCTCCACTAATGCTCTGAAAGCTTTGAATTTCACAAAGGCTTTAGACTTGTCTTTCAAGAATGTGACCCACATCATTCTTGAGCAGTCATCAGTGAGAATCATGAAGTACGTATCACCCTGCACACTTCTAGTTTTCATCGGACCACATAAATCAGTATGCACAAGATCAAGCAAGTTGTCAGCAGTGAAATATTTACCTTTAAAGGTTGAGGAAGATATTTTCCCCAATTGACACTCTCTGCATAAGGTATTATCCAGTTTTCTCAGCACCGGTAACCCTCTAACTACCTTGATCTTACTAGCCTTCACAATGTTATCAAAGTTCACATGGCAGAGTCTCCTATGCCATATCCAGCTATCATCAAGCTTAGCCATAAGACATGTACTTATATTTGCATTCAGATGAAATAGGTTACCTTTAGTCTGCATGTCGGTGGCCACCAATTTACCATCTTTTCATTTGATTCTGCAAACTTCATTCTTGAATTGCAGAGTGAGGCCACTATCATTTAGCTGGGCAACACTTAGAAGGTTGTGTTTGAGACCATCAACCCAATACATATTGTCAGCACTACTCTTTCCATTCAAAGATATGGACCCTCTACCTTTGACCATGCATGGTGCATCATTGCCAAAGCAAACCACACCACCATCATACTCCTCTAAGGATAGAAACTTGCTCCGGTCACCAGTCATATGGTGAGAACACCCACTGTCAATGATCCACTCATTGGAATCATCAAACTAAGAGACAAGAGCCTTCTTGTCTGCCACATCTTCCATTATAGCAACAAACACAATGTCTTCATTCTCTTCATCTTCTGATTCCTCATCTGTGACACCTTCATCAACTGCCACAAGACAATTTCTCCGGTTTTCTCCTTTGAATTTCTTGAACCTTTCTGGTTTATCCTTGTTGTCACTATTAGGACAGTTCATAGCAATATGTCCTATCCGGTTACAGGAGAAACATTTCAAAGGGAGCTTACCTTTGTATTTACCAGTTCCTTTTGGAAATCTCTTGACAAGAAGAGCTTCAAATTCCATCAGAAACTCTTCATCATTCATTTCTCTATTTTGATTAGGTTCCCCACTAGTGATAGCCTCTTTTCCTTTTCTGGATGGAATAGCAGAGGCTCTAAAAGCTGATTCTATCTTTTGAATACTGCCATCAAAACTATTAAGCTCATAGGCTATCAACTTGGCTATGATGGATTCCAAGGACACCTTAGACTTGTCTATTGATCTAAGCTCCTGAATAGCAGCGACTCTTATTGCATAGACTGGCAACAGGGATCTCAGGACTTTACTTACCACAGTGGAATCTTCTATTTTGCCACCTGCACTCTTTATTTCTCCAACAACTGTTTTGATTCTTATTCCATACTGTTGAATGGTCTCTCCTTCAACCATCCACATGTCTTCAAACTTCCCTCTCAAGCTTTCCTCCTTAGCCTATTTTACATGCTCATCACCACCATAGATATTTTCAAGAGCATCCCATACGTCCTTGGGATTTGCCTTGTCTAGAACATCAATAAATTCAATGTCAGATAAACTACTGATGAGGGCTTCCATGACTTGCCCATTTTCTTGTATCTCTCTCTTTTGGTCATTGGTGAGAGTACCGATAGGAACAACATATACATTTTCAATGTAACTCTAGTGTTGAACACCCATGCTTTTGATGAATATCTTCATCCTGTCTTTCCATATGTTGAAGTTTTCCCTATTAAACTTTGGACCTTCCCTCTTCATCATTTGATTAGGATCTTTTCCTCAAGTGGTTAAGCTTACAACACAGATGACCTGGAGTTGCTCTGATACCAATTGATAACTCAATGATGAACCACTAGTACCAAACCAGTACTGAGAGGGGGGGGTGAATTAGTACAAACACAAACACAGTCCAAAACTGGTTTGATAGCAAACACTCCAAATGATTGACAAACAGGGATACTGGTAAAATAGAGTGCAATCGGTAACATCCAGTACAACTCAATCAGTCATGAACCGGTCACTCAATAAGCTTCCCTCTTAGCTCAATACTATAGTATCATTATATTCTCATGCATAGATAGGTAAACTTGATCATCAGATCTTCACAACAGTGAGTTCAATATGTTTTATAGACAGGCATAAAACATAGAACCTTCATATGCTTAACAGGTAAAACAAAGCATCACAAGACAAAAGCATTTCACAGGACACACATATTTTTCACGTGGAAACCCAACTAGGAAAAACCACAGTGGGGATGAATACCCACAAGCTACTTTTTGAACTCTTTAGAAGTCTACTCTATTAGGAGCCTTGTCCGGTTAAAGACATTACAATAGGTTCTGCTAGGAACCAATCCTGTAAGGGATCACCCGGTTAAGGGATACCCGGTTAAGGGTTAAACCCGGTAGGGTCACCTTGTTAGATAATTTCAAGAACTCAATAGCTGAAAGGATCTCCTAATCTCTATAGCTTCTCAAATCTCGTTAACCTCGAGTTACCCAGTTAAGGGATTTGAATCAAGCCTGTTAAGACCACCCTATTAGGGGATTTTGCAACAAGCCAGTTAAGGCTACCCTATTAGGGGATTTTACAACTATTGAAGTGGTTAGAGATCAATAGGAATTACAATGATCTGTTAACAACACTCAATGCTAATGCAGATCCATTTAAGCTCCTCTTTACCTTTTGCACATTCACTTTGCAGGTATCACTTCTCTCCTTTGGTCTCACAAGAATCACGTATCACTTTCCTTGGATACACATTCACAACTTTTGCCAACAACCTTAGAAAGAAACACAACATCGACCTTATAGGAAACATACAGGTTGGTAGCAAAAACCCTAAACCTGTTAGGTTAAGCAATTCAAACGGTTCAATCTTGACTGTTGAATCATACTGCATTAAATGCAACAATCTTGAATTGATCTCAAGACATTCTCCATCATCCATTATCCATCGATTTCATGGCGGCTGATAACCCATCATGTGTTATCACCGTTTGATAGACTTCACACATTCTTGAGGTAGATAGGAATAGTCTTCTTCATGCAAGATCCTTCACATGCACAGAGCTTACGTGGCAACGTGATCTGTCCTCCATCATACTGCTAACTCATCACACGAAGATCACCGATTGAGTCACACAGACTTGAGGTACTCCAACCGAAAATCCTAAAGTGGAAGCTACCTACCAACCAGTAGTCATACAATGCTTCCATGTGTCGGTTCCCATAACTACATGCTGGTTCATCTTGAACAAATATGCCACTTAACTTTGGCATATAAACTGGTTCATACATATGTCGTTTCCTTTCTCTTTTCACCTATCACATATGCCGGTTCTCTTCATAACACATATTGACATCAATGACAACATACAATGTCATTATATCTTCATGCTGAATCACATAATGCCAAAATTCTCTAGACAGTGGAGCACATTATTCTATCATATGTGTTGAGCATTTCTCTAGACAGTGGAACACATTATTCTATCAATCGGAGCATTGGTACTGACTATGCAAAATTTTGTAATATGATCAGTTTTGTAGCATGCTCTGCAAACAATATTATTCTTCATAGGTCTGAAGTTCATCTGGTTTTTTCTTGTCCTACACTGATTATAGATATGTCCAAACATTCCACATGTATAGTATAACACTTCTTGACAATGCTAAATGTAATGATGTTTATTGGGTTGAAGGATTGAAATACAATTTGTTGAGTGTAGCACAGCTAAACAATACAAGTTACCGAATAGAATTTCAGAAAGGAATTGTCAAAGTTCATGACAAGCATGGAAAGTTAGCTGCTACCGGGACACAAACAAAAGGTAACACATTTCATCTTGAATCAACTAGGAACAAGTGTCTATATGCAAAGATAGATGATACCTGCTTATGGCCTAAAATGTTTTGTCATGTAAATTTTGTTAATCTGATCAAAATAAGCAAGAAGCACTGAGTAAGAGGTCTACCGAGTTTGGAAAAACCTAAGAATGCTATGTGTCGAGGATGCCAGATGGGTAAGATGACAAGATCAAGCTTTACAAGTAAGTCCTACACTTCTAAGGGAATTTTAGATCTTGTGCACACTGATCTTTGTGGTCCTATGAAAGTTCAAAGTTATTATGGTGATAAATATTTCATATTATTTGTGGATGATTATTCAAGGATGATGTCAGTAATGTTTTTAAAAGAAAAATCATAAGCTTTTCAAATGTTTAAATGGTATAAGGCAAGAGTTGAAAATGAAATAGGAAGACAACTGAAATGTCTTAGAATAGATAGAGGAGGAGAGTTTACCTCTGATGAATTTAACTTATTCTACAATGATCATGGTATAAAAAGACAAGTCTTTGCACTGAGAACTCCACAGCAAAATGGGATAGCTGAGAGAAGAAACAAATCTATTGTGGATTGTGCCAGAACCCCGATGATTGAAAAGAAAGTGCCACAAACATTTTGGAGAGAAGAAATAAGCACAAAAGTTTACAACCTGAACCGAGTACAACTGAAGAAAGGAACTTTGAAGACACCATATGAAATCTGGTATGACAAGAAACCTAATGTAAGTTACTTCAAAATCTTTGGAAGTAGATGCTATGTACACAAAGATGATAGAAATGGAAAGTTTGATCAAAAAAGTGAAGAAGGACCATTTCTTGGTTATTCTTCTAGAAGTAAAGCATTTAATGTCAGATCAAATCATCTAACAAAATAGTAGAAAGTGCAAATGTGAAAATTGATGAATGTGCAGAAAGAAATGATGAAGGAAACTCCAAAGAACTAGAAGATTATGAAGGATTTGTCTATGTTCAATCGACAAGTCCTACTGAGAGAGTTACTAGAGAAAATGAAGAGAATGTCCAGTTACCAAGTGATGAAGAAGATCATACAGAGCCTATCGAGCCTGTATTAGCCAAGTATGTCAGAAGACATCATGCATCAAGTCAGATTATAGGAGATAAGGATGATCCAATGATGACAAGGAACAACTTGAGACAGAACACATGTCTGATGTCTGAATTTGAACCGAGAATAGTGTAAGAGGAATTTAATAGTGAAGATTGGATAAATGCTATGACAGAAGAGATTGATCAAATCAAGAAGAATGACACATGGACACTGGTCCCAAGACTGAAGGACAAAAAAGTAATCGGTACAAAGTGGATTTTCAGAAACAAGCTGAATGAAAAAGGTGAGGTCATTCGAAATAAAGCAAGACTAGTTTGCAAAGGTTATGCTCAAGAAGAAGGAATTGATTATGGTGAGACTTTTGCACCTATGGCAAGACTTGAAGGAGTAAGAACATTGTTGGCATATGCTGCTTACAAAAAATTCAAGGTATATCAAATGGATGTCAAATCTGCATTTCTAAATGGTATATTAGAAGAAGAAGTTTTCATTGAACAACCTGAAGGATTTGTTGAAGACAAGAATAAAGATCAGGTAATTAAATTGAACAAAGCATTATATAGTTTGAAACAAGCACCTAGAGCATGGTATGAGAGATTGCACTCTTATTTGATCAAGACTGGTTTTATAAGAACAAGTGAAAACAACAATATGTACATGAAGAATGATGAAAATGGAATACTGATCTCAGCCATATTTGTTGATGATATTATCTTTTATCAAAATGACTCTTTATGCAAAAACTTTGGAAATGAAATGAACAAAGAATTTGAGATGTCATTAATTGGTGAGATAAAGTACTTTATAGGTTTACAAATATTGAAAATGAAAGATGATATTTTCATTACTCAATCCAAGTACATAAAGGAAATCTTGAAGAAATTTGGAATGGAGGATTCAAAACCAGTAAGTACTCCTAAGACTACCAACTCTAAACTATCAAAGAATGATGAATCTGCATTTGTTGATGAGACACTTTACTAATCCATGATTGGAAAGTTGCAATATGTTGTTCACAATAGACCAGACATAGCACATGCAGTAGGTATAGTTGCAAGATTTTTTGCAAATCCCAAGGAAACACACATGACAACAATCAAGAGAATTTTCAGATACTTGAAAGGTACTGAGGATTATGGCTTAGTATATCAGAAAGGAAATGATTTTGATTTAAAAGTTTATACTGATGCTAATTGGGCAGGCAACATTGATGACAGAAAAAGCACAAGTGGAGGAGCTTTCTTTTTAGGAGAAAGACTAGTGAGTTGGCTTAGCAAGAAACAAGGATGTGTTTCATAGTCAACAATAGAAGCTGAATACGTTGCTGCAACATTGAATTGTACTAATATAGCATGCATCAAACAACTGTTGGAAGGTATAAATGAGAAAGTTACTGAGCCAATAACTATATTCTGTGACAATACTAGTGACATTAACATTTCAAAGAATCCTATTATGCACTCTAAGATAAAGCACATCTCTATCAAATATCATTATCTTAGAGAAGAAGCTCAAGAGAAGAAAGTGGTATTGGAGTATGTTAGCACAAAGGAACAAATAGCAGATATCTTCACCAAGCCACTCCCAAGGGACACTTTTGAGTATCTTGGAAGTAAGTTAGGGGTCCTACCCCTATCTTCTACTCACTGAGCGAGTTAGGTGAAAGCATCAATTCGATGAATCTACCGAATATTATGTGTGGATTGATGCTTATTTACACACTTTGGGATGTTTTCTAAAGGTGTGCAGGAAACAAATATAGGGAACAGGAATTGAAGACATAATGCTCTGACCAAGACTAAGTTGACACATAATAGAAAGGAATTCACTTCTCAATGGAAGAAATCATGTTTTAGTTCTTTATATTTTTGGCATTGTTGTCAAAGGGGGAGAAGACTATTGTATGGGGGAGAAGTCTGATGACAGGGGGAGAACATTTCAGAATCTCACATCAATCCGAATCAATTAGGTCAAATCAATTGATTTTGCCATCAATGCCAAAGGGGGAGATTGTTGGCATTATAACAGACAATAAGAGATTGTTGGCATTTCAATAAGGATATTGAGAAGGTTGTTGATGATTATGGATATAACTGATTAAGGATGTTTACTGTCTTAATATTATTATTTTGTCATTGATGTCAAGAAATTGATTTTCTAATTCAGTATGATGTTGCCATATCTTAAGAAGTATGATTTGGTGAGCATAAAGATGTCGGTAAAAGATACAGAAAGAATGTGATGAATAAGGGGAGGAATAAGTTATTCAATGGACAACTATTACCAAGTTAGACAATGATGAGATCATGATGTTTAGATTTTTTGATATCCTACATATGTTGTTGATTGTAAGGTTAATACTATACTATGTTACCGAGCAAAGAACCAAGTCGGTAAACCCTAAGGAACCTAGTTGGTAAACCCTACGGTTATCGCTCTCAGTGAATGAAGGAAGAATGTCTACCGAGTGAAGTTTAGTATTTACCGAGTTGCAACCGAGTAATAACAGAATGCATTAAATAATTAAAAGCGTTATTTAATTAAGGAAGCTGATGAGCTGGAATTCATTAAATGATTAGTATGCCATGCATGAAGTTTGTTAAAAAATCTATGGCAAAGGAAAATCGGCAAGAAGATCTATAGCTCAGATTGAACCGCAATACCTTAGCACAAGTTCCAAGAAATGTATGCAAGTTCCAAGGTGGGGTAAAACTTTTTCAGATCAAAGGATACATTGAACCTGGTCAAGTTTGAAGATCTGATGGCTATGATTGATCATGAGATATGTGATCAAGGAGATTAAACGATTGGCAAATTGTTTATAAATAAGGAATTGTTGATAAACAATGTATGCGGGCAAGTGTAAGCACATGGATGCTACATAGTGATTACCGAGCACAAAATTTTTAAGACCTATTTGAATAACAGAGTATAGAGCCCAGCAGATGGATAAGATAAGTCCTATGACTAGATTGTATTGAGCAAATAAGAATCTGTTTTAGCATTTTAGATATGAAGTTGCAGATAGATTTTTATTACTGTTATTTTGTAAAGTGATAGAAAATCTCTTAACCGAGTGGACTTAACAGTCTTATTTGTAAAACCCTCTAGCAAGGTGACATTCTGATTGAGTTTTTGAAATCCTTTAACAAGGTCACTTCTAACAAGGTGAAGACCCTAACAGATCTAAGTGAAATCCCTTAACCGGGTCACATCTAGCAATGTGTTTGTAATCTTTAACAAGATTTGCTTTTAACCGAGCATACTCTAGAAGAGTATATTTCTTAGTGGGTCTGAAATCCCATAGTGGTTTTTCCCTATTTGGGTTTCCACGTTAAATCTAGTGTTATGAGTGTTATGATGTTTATATGCTTATGAGTTTGAATTTTTAGCAATTTTGGTTATATTGCTGAAGTATATGTTACCGAGGTTGAATCTGTTGTTTTTATGGAAGATTAAGCTTATATGATTCACCCCCCCTCTCATCTTATCAGCTTGACAACTGTACTTAACATTAAGTATCAGAACTATCACTATCTAAAATAAATACATTTGCTACTTCATTATTTCCTTTACACAAATAGGAAGATTACAAACTCAAGCCTCTTCATTTCTACCAAATGAAGGCTTGTCAAATACATTTATTTTTCTTGAAACTAAATACAATAAAATAGGAACTTGCAAGTAGACTCCACTCCAATATTTATTTTAAGAAAACCTGCAATAACATTGTAGGTTGTGACCATGGAGGCTCACCTCCCAACCTAGGCTTACATGAAGCCACCCCCGAGCTAGGAGAACAAAGGCTAAATGTGATACAAACATGCAAACACAACACAAGAAAATTTCACAATATTTGAACTCCCAACCCAAGGTTAAAAAAACTTACCAAGTGACTATTTCATTGAGGGGTGATAATGGACCAAGCACCTAGAGCAAAATCTGCAATAAGGAGAACACAATGCCTTTACAAGGCTACCAAAATAGAACCACCACAAGTCAAATACTTGTCCCAAAATACCCTTATGTCCCCCATGGCATACAAGCCCAAAATCTCCCCTTATGACTCCCATTGCATAAACATAAAAACAACAATGCATCAAGGGCCCCATAACCCTTGTGTATCACTCTCTTCTAAGAAGAGAGTCTCTACACTCTTAGGCTATCAAGTAGCCCTTCACCCCAAGGCTACTCTACCCTCCCAAGGATGAGTATGACCTTGAAACACCCAAAAAGATATATCATGCAACATGCAAGAAAATACACAAAGAAGGACTCAAAACAATCTTCCAAAGCCTACAAAGAAAACAACCAGATAAAAACACAAACAATCTTTTCATAAAAACAATACAAGCATATGTAAGGAAGTATTCCAACCAACCTTATAATCTGCAAATGGAAATGAGGAGAAGTTGTAGGAGAGATGCCCAATCCACTATTATTTTTCCTTCTCAAGACTTAGAAAAATCCAACTCCAAAAACTAAAAAAGCCTTGAACAAAAATTCTATATCTCCAAAAATGGAGAGTGGGTGATCAAAATTCTCCCTCTCAAACCATTCCCTAAGAAGACACTCCTCATTGTTTCCAATCATCTTGGGAAGGGTGAGCGATTTTCATAGGTTGGTCTTCCCAACATCTTATAAGCTCTCTAAACAAGGCAACCCAAAAAGGTAAAAGAAAATGGGGAAGAGAAAAAATCACTCATTTGGAAGGTTGTCTAACCTAGGTGAGATCCTTAAAAGTTGAAATTCGGCCATCTTGGAAAACTCAACTTTTGAGGTGACTAGACAGTCACCAACGAGTGGACACATGGCTAAAATTGGCCTTTACCCATAGGTATAACATATGACCCATTAAAAATTCCCCTAACCTAACCTTAGGAGTTACTTTAACCCTCTAGAAACTCACCCAAAGTTTACCTACGGGTCAACTTTGAGTTGACCTTTCTAATGGCTCCCTATCCAAGACTTTCTTGGGACCCTGCTAGGATATTTTGAAAAATGCATTGGTAAAACAAATTCCCTCCAAGGTACATGTCATTGCCAACTCACTTCACAACACATGTGTCAAGTGACACCACAAAATTACACAATACTTAAATACACATGACAATGTCCCTTTTTTGGAATTAATAAATTTAATAATTTCAAATTATACACATATCCAAGCGTAAACATTTACAAATAAACACATTTACACACAAGGTGTTGTCTCTCCAAATAGACAACCCTTGGCTTCATAAATGCACATAGGTTTAGGCTTGATTCTCTGAATAGTTTCCATGGTCACATGGATTAGTTTTCCTGCACATCGCACTTTGCACATTAGTAATTCTAAAAATCACATATAATATTATCATATAAAGAGAATACAATTCAAACATTTGCATACAATTTCAACTATAATAATCAAGTTTCCAATTATCCAATAAAATCCCATAAAATAATATACTAAATGGCATCATCATAAACATCATGAAAATTAATCATTTATAAAGCATGCATCCATAATTTCTAACATAAAAAATAAAGTACTACAAATCAGAGATAAGTAAAATACACCATATCAATATTATCCAATCATTGGATCATATAGAATCTATGTTCATAATACATCAAAATAAAGTATCAATAATAAGTCCAAAACATGAGAAATAACTACAATGTTGTGACAGCTCGGGGTAGGGCCTCACAACCTCCCCCTCTAGGCATGAAGTTCCTCTTGGAGTTAATCAAAAAAGAAAGGGGTACTGAGATCTCATCTGTGTTGCATCCTCCCATGATGTCGTAACCTCCTCATAACGATCCCACTGGACCCTAATCTGGTCCAGCTCTCAGCCTCGAAGAGCCAGCATCCACCAAGCCAAAATGCGAATGGGCTCCAAAGCTAGTTGCTCGTCTGACTCCACCTGCAAGGCATCCCAATCTAGAATATGAGATTCATTATAAATACATTTCCTCAGAATTGATACATGAAACACATCGTGGATGCGTGACAGGCTAGGTGGCAAAGCTAGATGATATGCAATTGGTCCTATCCTCTCAAGGATCTCAAATGGTCCAACAAAGTGAGGTGTGAGCTTAGAACCCTTTCCATAATGGATTGGACTCTTATGCAGTTACACTCTCAAGAAGACTCTGTCCCTAACCATGAAGCTACGGTCTATCCTCTTCACATCTACATACTTTTTTTGTCTATCATGTGCCTCTCTAAGGTGTTGTCTAGTCAAATCCACCTACTACTCCATATCATGAACTATCTCAAGACCAATAGCTACTATATCCTTAATGTGGTCCAAACTCAAAGGTGTCCTGCAAGGTCTGTCATACAAACCCTGAAAAGGTGGCATCCCCAAACTCTACCAAATGAAGGTACTCTTCCCATCTAGTCTGTGTTAGGTTCTAGAGACAACTGAGAGCGGGGGGGGGGGTAAATCAGTTGTCAAATAAATTCAAATAAAAAACAACTTAACCAATTTAATGCTTAATACTGGTAAACCAGCCTTTTATGCCGGTAGACAGTTTTATCAGTTAATTGCAATACCGGTAAGGATTAATGCATGAAACAGAAAGACAAAGCCATCCACAATACATAACACTAGTATTTGTACGTGGAAACCTTGTAAGGGGAAAAACCATGGTGGAAAACCTTACTCACAATCAAATGATACCACTACAAATAGTAAGTGTATACAAATGGAGTCTGCACATGCAGAAAGGCCAAGCGCCTAGAGCTCACTGCTCAAACACAAAATGGGAGTCACACTAACTACAATTGGATGGTTAAATCCAATATGAATGTACTGCTCAAATTAGCATCTTTCTATGCTGGATTCAGTACCAGTGTAGTTTTGATTGTCTTCATAAAAACCTCCTTTAACCTTCAAATGATGTCTGCATGTATAGCTATGCTTAATCTCGCATATACCTTCACACAATTCTTTTTTGCATTCCACATTTGATCTTACAAATAAGATCTTACATTTATATCATAACCTAAGACCAATTTTAGTAGGTCAGCTCTAAAGGATATTACAATAAAACCAATTTACAAATAAAACAATATCCGATTCAACATGTCAGCTTGATGCATTTACAACAATAATAAAACATCTCCATAGCGTGTCATGCTGATCTAGAAAAGATAAACCTATCGGTGTATATCCAGGACCTATTTACTGGTAAAAACAAATATGTGAATAGGAATATGCCAATAACAAATCTTCAAGACAAAGTGTCCAAACAATGTCTTTGACATAACCAGGTGTTTTCCATGCTATTCTAAGTGTCAATGAACATTATATCATGCCGGTGTACCAGATACCAGTGACTGTGCATAAGTCATTTGCTTGCTGGTGAATGTTGCTAAGTCTCCAAAGTGTCAGAGTTGATAAGTGTTAGTAGGTGTTGACATCAATGACAAAACCATACCAAAATACCAACAATCTCCCCCTTTGGCATTGATGGCAACACAAGATGAAAAAACCATTAAAGTGCCAAAACAAAAATGTCAAATACCAAAAACCAACAATCTCACAAAAGAGATCATAACCAGAAATCAAAATACAGATAGAGAGTAATCAATCTCTCCAAAATAACAATCTCTCCCCTTGGGAGTAACATGTGTTTTCGTTGTGTTTTTCCATACCAATCTCTCCCCCTTTGACATCAAATGCCAAAGTAGTATGAAAACCATTTTTCAAATACAAAATACCAACCAATTCACTATACCAACTACTCCCCCTGAGAAGTAGCTTCCCATCAAAGCTGGAGTAAAATATTTCTCTGTCAATTCTGCCAATTGATGACTATCAACAACTATCTAAGTTTCTACCGGTGGGGATATGATCCCAAGCTGGTCTCTGAGATATTCAAAAGTCTCATTAGGCAGAGGTTTGGTGAAAATATCTGCAATCTTCTCTTTAGTATTCACATAAACCATTTTAATTTCTTTTGCTTCAACATTTTCCCTTAGAAAATTCAGTTTGATAGAAACATGTTTGGTTTTAGAATGTAATACCAGATTCTTAGATATATCAATTGTTGCAGTGTTAGCACAATAGATAGTAATAGGTTCCTTGCATTTTACCTTTATATCCTTCAACATTTGTTTAAGCCATAGTACCTGTGTACAGTTAGTTGCTGCTGCAATATATTCTAATTTTGTTGTTGATAAAGATGTACAACTTTGTTTCTTACTCAACCAAGAAATTAATTTGCTTCAAAAAAAAAATTCTCCACCAGTGGTGCTTTTTCTATCATCCACATCTCCTACCCAATTTGCATCTGTGTATGCACATAATTCAAATTTTTTATCTCTAGGATACCATAGTCCAAGATTTGTAGTGTCTTGTAAGTACCGAAATTTCCTTTTTATTGTTGATTCATGATTTTCTCTAGGATTACTCTAAAATCTTGAAACAATACATACTACATTTATGATATCAGGTCTTGTTTGTGTCAAATATAGTAAACCTCCTATCATAGATTTGTACCTAGTCAGATTAACAGGAGTAGATTCATCCCTTAGTGATAATTTGTCATTTGTAGTCATAGGTGTGCTCACCGATTTAGAGTTTTCCATCCCAAATTTCTTTAATAACTCCTTCAAGTACTTGGATTGACTCAAGAATATACCTTTATCAGTCTGTGAAATCTGCAATCCTAAGAAGAATTTTATTTCTCCAATCATAGACATTTCAAACTCTTGTTGCATTTCAATAGAAAAGTCTTTACATAATCCATCTTCTCCTCCAAAGATTATATCATCAACAAAAACTTCTATAACCAAGATGTCATCATTTGTCACTCTATAATATAAGTTGCTATCAACATTACCTTTAGAAAAACCAATCTTCAAAAGATACTTATCCAATCTTGCATACCAAACTCTTGGAGCTTGCTTCAATCCATACAAAGCTTTCCTTAACCTACAAACCATATCTTTGTTATCTGTTAAAGAAAATCCATCAGGTTGTTCAATGTAAACTTCTTCTTCAAGATCTCCATTTAGAAATGCACATTAATAACCATTTGATATACTTTGTAGTTCTTGTGTGCTGCAAAAGCCAAGAATAATCTAACTGCCTCAATTCTAGCTACCAGTGCAAAGGTTTCATTATAATCAATTCCTTCTTTCTAAGAATTTCCCTTACACACTAGTCTTTCTTTATTCCTAATTACCTTACCATCTTCATTAAGTTTTTTTCTGAATACTCACTTTGTTCCAATCACATTTTTGTCTTTAGGCCGGGGAACTAATGTCCAGGTGTTATTTTTCTCAATTTGTTCTAGTTCCTCTTCCATAGCTTTAATCTAGTGTTTATCTTCACATGCCTCATTAATTAATGATGGTTCAATTTGAGAAATAAGACATACCTCTTCAATTTCCAATCTTCCTCTTGTCATAACTCCTTTATACTTGTTTCCAATTATCTGATCTTTAGAGTGATTCAGTCTTACATACCGGGGTGTCTTTGTTTGCTACTGTTCCATAGTTACAGTAGAATTCTCAGATGATATCTATGTAACTGGATCTTCATTCTGTACTGGTGGGTTCAATGTAAGTTCATTTGTTAGAATCTTTGTTGCTAGTTCAGAGTCTATATACCTTGAAGTTCCTCTGAATTGTTCATCAATCTTCACATTTGTACTCTCAACAATTTTCTGCAATCTTTTGTTAAAACATCTATATGCCTTACTCTTAGATGAATAACCAAGAAATATTCCTTCATCACTTCTAGGATCAAATTTGCCAGTATACTAATCTCTTCTAATATAGCATTTGATTCCAAATATTCTAAAATATTTAAGAGTAGGAGTAATACCAAACCATAGTTCATGATGGGTCTTACCAGTTTCACCTTTGATGTGAACTTTGTTGAATGCATAGACCACTGTGCTTACTGCCTCTCTCCAATACACATGTGGTAGATTTTCTTTTGATAACATACTTCTAGCTGCATACAAGATAGTTCTACTTTTCCTTTCTACAACTCCATTCTGTTGTGGTGTCTGGGGTGCTGATAGTTGTCTTCTGATTCCATTCACTTCACAGAATGCATTAAATTCCTTAGATGTAAATTCTCCTCCTTGATCTAATCTTAGACATTTGATTTTCTTACCAGTTTCACTCTCTACCATTGCTTTGAATAGTTTGAACTTTCCAAGTGCTTCTGATTTTTCTCTGAGAAAAGTAACCCAACACATTCTATAGTAGTCATCAATGATTAGCATGAAATATCTATCACCTTGCAAACTTTTAGTTCTAGCTGGACCACATAAATTAGTATGAATTAAGTCAAGATAATTATTTGATTTTTCTAGAATACTTTTAAAAGTAGCTCTAACTTGTTTTCCAAATTGACATTCCTTACATACTGTATTGTGAGGTTTGACAATCTTAGGTAAATCTCTAACTACCTTTGTAGTACTGATTTTTACCATGCAATCAAAATTTACATGACACAGTCTCTTATGCCATAGCCAACTTTCATCAATATGTGCAATCAAGCATGTCTTTTCATTGTTATTCAAATGAAAGATATTACCTCTAGTTTGATTACCGGTTGCAATTTCCAAACTAGTTCTATTCATGATTTTGCATTTTCCAATTTTTAATTGTAACTAAAATCCTTTCTCAACTAATTGACCAACACTCAAAATATTATGCTTTAAACCTTCCACATAGTAAACATTGTCAGTATTATGCTTACTATCAAGAGATATTGTACCTTTACCTCTGATCAAACAAGATTTATCATCTCCAAATCTTACTAGACCTCCATTATATTCCTGAAAGTTCAAGAATTTACTTTTATCACCAGTCATATGATGTGAGCATCCTGAATCAATGATCCATTTATCCTTGACTTCAACTTTGGCTTGCTCTACCAGTTGAATAGTAGGTGCCAATTGATCTTCTATTATAGCAACAAAAACCATCCATTGTTTGCTAGATCCTCATCAGAATCATCAGTCACTCCTTCATCAGCAAGATAACAAGATTTTTCTTTATTCTTCTTAAATCTGTATCTTTGATATTCAAGGTTTGGCTTGTATGTTCTCCTAGCTTCTTCTCATAGTCTAGCATGTCTATCAGGGCATCTAGAAGCCATGTGACCAATCTTATTATAGTTGAAACATTTAAAGGGTTCTTTACCTTCATACTTACTTCCAACTGGACCTTTAGGCATTTTTCTTGCAAATAGTACTTCAATTTCTTCATTTTCTTTCTTGCTTTCCTCAAGTTCTCTTAATAAAAGGCTTTCCAATCAGACTTGTCAAATGATGGTGTAGATGATGTTGATGCCTTAAAAGGTAAATCTCTTTATAGTAGCAACAGGATGAAATTCCTCAATTTCAAAAGCTGAAAGTTTTCCAATCAATGTATCCCTAGTTACTGATGTATTAGGCATTGTTCTTAACTCATTTATAGTAGTAACTTTCATTTTGTATGCCGGTGGCAATCCTCTTAAAACTTTTGAAACAATTTCATTTTCACTTAAGGTTTCTCCACAATATTAATACCCAAACACAATTTCATTAACTCTTTCCATAAAAGCAGAAATCCTTTCATCTTCTTCCATTTTCAAATTTTCATACCTGACCTGGAAGCTTTCAAGTTTTGCAATTTTGACTGTGGAATCTCCTTCATTCAGTGTTTCCAAATGATCCCAAATAGCTTTAGCAGTTGATCTATCTGATAGTCCCATGATTTTCTAATATGTTAATGTGCTCAAAAGTGCTTCTCTTGCTTTGCAATCATTTTCCTCATCTTTAGCCAAGTTAGGTGGAGTAGGCTGACTGGTTGTAGGAGTTGTATAGCCATTCTTTGTAACATCCTAGATGTCCTTTCCAATGTAATTCAAATGTGTCTCCATTTTGATCTTCCATATCCCATAGTTGGTTCCATCAAGTTTAGGACTGTCCTTCCTAAAATATTTTTGTAGACATTGGATCTCCTCAAGCTGTTAAACTTCTGCAAAAAGAGGACTAGGCTCTGATACCAATTGTTAGGTCCTGGAGACAACTGAGAGGGGGGGGGGGGGGGTGAACAAGTTGTCAAATAAATTAAAACCAAAAACAACTTAACCAATTTAATTCCTAATACTGGTAAACCAGTCTTTTATGCTAGCAGACAGTTTTATCAGTTAATTTCAATACCAGTAAGGATTAATGTATGAAACAGAAAGACAAAGTCATCCACAACACATAAAACTAGTATTTGTATGCGGAAACCTTGTAAGGGGAAAAACCATGGTGGGAAACCTTACCCACAATCAGATGATACTACTGCAGATAGTAAGTGTATACAAATAGGGTCTACACATGCAGAAAGGCCAAGCGCCTAGAGCTCACTGCTCAAACACAAAATGGGAGTCACACTGACTACAATTGGATGGTTAAATCCAATATGAATGTATTTCTCAAATTAGCATCTTTCTATGCTGGATTTAGTACCAGTGTAGTTTTGATTGTCTTCACAAAAACCTCCTTTAACCTTCAAATGATGTCTGCGTGTATAGCTTTTCTTAATCTCGCATATACCTTCACACAATTCTTTTTTGCATTCTACATTTGATCTTACAAATAAGATCTTACATTTATATCATAACCTAAGACCAATTTTAGTAGGTCGGCTCTAAAGGATATTACAATAAAATCAATTTACAAATAAAACAATATCCAGTGCAATAACTGATTCAACATGTCATCTTGATGCATTTACAACAATAATAAAACATCTCCATAGCGTGTTGTGCTGATCTGGAAAAGATAAACCTATCGGTGTATATCCTGGACCTATTTGTCGGTAACAACAAATATGCAAATACAAATATGCCAATAACAAATCTTCAAGACAAAGTGTCCAAACAATGTCTTTGACATAACCTGGTGTTTTCTATACCATTGTAAGTGCCGGTGAACATTATATTCTATCGGTGTACCAGATACCGGTGACTGTGTGTAAGTCATTTGCTTGCTGGTGAATGTTGCTAATTCTCCAAAGTGCCAGAGTTGATAAGTGTTAGTAGGTGTTGACAACAATGACAAAACCATACCAAAATACCAACAATCTGATGATCCATAATGTACATATGGAGCATGTCTTCTAACACCTGGTTTACCCTCTCTATTTGTCCATCCGTTTCTAGATGATAGACTATGCTAAAGTTGAGTCTTGTACCCATTGCTTCCTATAACACCTTCCAAAAGGAAGAAGTGAAGAGGGAATCTCTATCTAAAATAATCTTACGTGGAACGCCATGAATTCTGACAATATCTCGCAAGAATATCTGTGCCACTACTGGTGCTATGAAGGTGGTTTGAACTAGTGAGAAGTGGGACACTTTGGTCAACTTGTCAACTATCACCATGAGGGCATCATGACAACGCGATGACATAGGAAGACCAATGACAAAATCCATCGATATAGTATCTCACTTCCACTTTGGTATCACATAAGACTTGAGCAACCCACCTAGATGGCGATGCTCCACCTTGACTCTCTGGCACTCAAGGTATTGAGCTACTAGTACAACAATGAATTGCCTCATACCTAGCCAATGATATAACTATCTCAAATTTGCATGCATCTTCTTAACTCTGGGATGTGTTGCATAAGGAGCTCTATGAGCCTCCATCACAATGAAATCATGCAATCCTCTGGAAGAAGGTACATAGATGCACCCTTTATGGCATAGTAGTCCATCAGACTCTAATGAATCGTCTGTATACTTCCCTTCCAAGGTCTCCTAGGATCGCACTACCTGACATACCTCTAAATACAACTCATCCTCTGGTAGCTGTTGCAATATACGATCTCTCAAATCTATTTCTATAGACATGGAACATATCTCATGATGCCTCCTACTCAAGGCATCTGTAACTACATTTTCTTTCCCCTTGATGTAGTGAACATCAAAATCATACTCACATAAAAACTCCATCCATCTTCTCTGACAAGCATTAAGATTAGGATGAGTGAATATGTACTGCAAGCTCTGATGATCTGAATGAAGCTCAAAATGATGACCCAAAAGAAAATGTCTCCACCTGACAAGTGCGTGCACCAATGCTGCAAGCTCAAGGTCATGAGTAGGGTAGTTAAGCTCATGAGTCTTAAGTTTCCTAGACTAATATGCTATATCTTGACCCTCCTGCATAAGGACTACTCCCAAACCATACAAGGAAACATCTGTACATACCATGAAATCAGCCGAGGGATCTGGCACAACAAGAATAGGTGCACTAGTGAGTGCCCTTTTGAGTTCCTAAAAGGCCTTCTCACACTTTTCTGTCCACTTGAATTTCTTTCCCTTTCACTGAAGAGATGTAATAGGATGTGGAACCCTAGAGAACCCCTCAACAAAGCGTTTGTACTACCCTGCTAGACCCATGAAACTCCTGACTTCTCTCACACTAGTTGGTGCTGGCCAATCCATAATAGATCTGATCTTCAATGGGCCAACTGAGATCTCATCACTAGATATAACATATGCTAGATATTTGATCTTTGATCTAAAGAATGCACACTTTGACAAACTGCCATACAACTGATTGTCTCTCAAGCACTACAATACTTGCCTCAAGTGCTCCTCATGCTCCTTCTCATTCTAAGAATATATCAATATGTCATCGAGGAACATAATCACAAATCGATCAAGGAAAGTGCAGAATACCCCATTCATAATACTCATGAATACAGCTGGAGCATTCATAAGACCGAATGGAACCATAGTGAATTTATAGTGGCTATACCTAATATGAAAAGCGGTCTTGTGGATATCGCTCTCTACTATCCTCAACTGATAGTACCTTGGCTTCAGATCTATCTTAGAAAATAATTTGGCACCCTAAAGCTGATCAAATAAGTCACCGATCCTGGGAAAAGAGTATCAGTTCTCGATGGTCATTTTGTTCAACCATTTGTAATCCATACATAACCAAAGGGATCTATCCTTCTTCTTTACAAAGATGAATGGTGAACCCCAAGGGGAGATGCTAGGACAAATGTGACCTTTCTTTAAGAGTTTCTCAAGCTGCATCTTGAGATTATTAAGCTCATTAGTGGTCATTCTATATGGTGCTCTTAAAACTGGCTTAGCTCCTGGTACAAGATCTATATGAAAATCAATCTCTCTGCTAGGTGGCATACTAGATAGCTCAGAAGGAAACATGTCTTCAAATTCCCTCAAGGATAAGATGATCATCTAAGGAAGGCTCCATCTCATTCTCTTCCTCTCTATCACTGATAGTGATGGAAAATAACTGGCATCCCTTTTGCATGCTCTACTTAAGATGCATAGCAGAAATCATACAAAGTGATACGGGTCTTTGAATCCTTGAAATTACTATGGAGGTACCATGATCATCCACACTCAACCTTTTTCTAGCAACAATCCATCTTGGTTTTATGGGTGTATAGCCAATCCATGTCGAGACCAATACCATAAGATCCTAGAGGTGTGACTCGAAAGTCTACTAAGGTGGTTGTACTCCCAATCTGAAGTTGAAAATCCCTAACCACTAATTCAATAGACACTCTAGCTCCTGAAGCCAACTCCACTTCCCAACTAACACCTTTCCTAGTCACCACTAGCCTGCAACACTCCACAACCAATGGAGATATAAAAGAATTTGTAGCTCCTGAATTAAACAAGATAGAGACACTGCTACCTCTGATCATACCTATGACCTCTATGACTATGGCTTGATATTCTGTTTCAACCACTGAAAAGACTCTGTGGGACTTACCCATGTCCCCAACTGTAGGTTCTGAACCCACCATCCACTAACTGCTTGCCATCTGACCTTGTGGACAAACTCTTGCCATGTGTCCCATGGCCCCACAAGTGAAACAAGCACCACATGTATGAAACTGAACACCCTGTGGCCTAGAGTATGCCTATCCTCCTAACCTGCTCGATCCACTAAAACCACCCCTGAAGGACTATTGAGTCAGTGCCAGAGGTGTGTATGGAACCTTTGGTCACTAATCGCACCTAGGACCCTATGTTTTATACTGCTTGGGCTTAAAGCCCTACTGACCCTATGGAATGCTTTGCCTTTGATTCTACTATGGTTGATGAAGAGGAGGGGGTTTAAATGACCCCGATGAATGTTTGTGGTTACCCTTCTAGTGGGGTTTCTAAAACCCAAAAGACTAAGGTGTAGGGTTTTGGTTTTGATGCCAATCCCATGTGTCCTAAGGTCTACTCTGAATATCCTCTGATATCAAAGCCTTCTCCATGGAAACCCGAAGGATTCTTGGAGCTGCCATCCTAACTAGTCCTGCTATACCGACATTCAATCCACTGATAAACCAATTGATGAGTAGCTTCTCATCCTTCAGGTAGTCAACACAGGGTAAGAGCTCAAAGAACTTGCTCTCATACTGGGACACTAAGAGACCCTTCTGATGAAGGTCATGAAACTCATCAATCCTACACTGCCTAAAGTGCTCTGATAGGTATCTATCTCTAAATCTCTTCATGAAGGTGTCCCAAGTGATGGTGTCTGCAACTATGTCATTCTTGTACTCCTCCTACCTCCACCATGTGGAAGTCGTCCTTCTCAAAAGTTGAATAGCAATCTGTGCCTTTAAATTGCTCTCATAGGGATGCAATCTGAAGCACCTCTCTAGACTCAATATCCAAGCCTCGGCCTCTACCCCATTAGTAGATCTTGCAAATGATGGTGGCTGAAAACATAAAATCTATCTGATCTGATCCCCAGGATCATGGGGTGTTCTCTCTAAAATTACTGGTGCCACAACTGGAGGTGCCTCAAGTAGATGGACTGACTTAGGCTCATGCTCAGCCTAGGCCTCTATATGGTTATGAGGTGGACTCCTACTCCACTCCCTAGCTGCTGGTCTATGGCTCACAGAAATTTGGTGCTTTGCCTAACGATCTACTACAGGGAGTCTATCCTAAACTATTCCTATCAGGTTTCGAAGTACAACCAAAATGTCTCGGTTAGGGTCAATTGGTTGTTTGGGAGGAGCTTCCTGGTCCCCTTCTAGAACCAGCTCATCCCGCACAATGTCTTCGCATGCCATGCGAGCACGTCTAGGACCCTACCACACCTACGAGCTTGTCGCGTAATTGGCGGCATCCTTGATGATCAATAAAATAAAATAAAGTAAATAAATAAATAAATAATAATTTTTAAAGAAAATAATATTTAAACCAAAACGTAATGGAGAAAGGTTCCTAGTGTTGGAAACCTTGCTCTGATACCAAAATGTCATACCCAAACTTTTGGGCAAAAACGCAACAATAATTTTTTTTTAAAACAACATAAAAATACTAAATACTCTATGATAAAGATGAGATAAATAAGTTTGTATAAGCTAAGGGTTATCGCAAGCATTAAAAGAATGGTTTCCTAAAGTTAATTTAATTACTTTACAAATATAACATTTACAATTTTTAACTTGAATAATCCTACCCCAAAGGGTTATCACAACTTTAATAATTAATTAATTAATTTTCCCCAAATATTCTTCAATTTTCTAATCAAGAGATATTACTTATTCCAATTAGTATTTAATTGCTATTGGACTAATTAAAATAATGTTAACACATTTTATTGAATTTAAAATAATTAATCGGGCAATAGTAATAACGTGTTTTTTGACAGTAATGGATATGCATCCTTCGGTGATCATACTTTAATCTTCCTTCTATATGCTTCTGTTGGTGGCTTCCTTTATATCTAATGTGGCTTATGTAATTGGGATGGGTTTTTTGATGTATTATGCCAATGGGCATTTGGTATTGGGTAGAATAGGCTTGTGTTACTTAAGCAATACTGAAGGGTTTTCTTATTGGTTCTTTCCCTTTAGTGCTTGTTGAACCAGACACTGTAAAAACGTTTTAAAATTTAATATAGTTCAGTGGTTCTATCCACTTTTATCAAAAAATTAAAAATAAAAAAATAAAAAAATAAAGTGTTTAAATCCATCTATTAAAATTAACTAAATGAAATGTAATAATAACCTAGCCAATAACCTCATTTAATTGACTAAATAAATTTCCCCAACATTAAATTTTAAATATTTAATATTTGACATTAAACTACCTCCTTAACATTCAAATAATCAAATATTTAATATTCCATATTTAAAATGCCTCCTTAACTTAAATTTAATCATTATACTATTTAAAATTTCCATTAGAAAACATCTTTAATAAGTTTACCCAACATGAGTATAATATTACTATATAATTAATTCTTTACATCTTCCATTAAATTCCCTAAATAGTCAACTAAACTAAATAATAACTTAAATTAAATTGGGCAATTCCCATTTCAAATTTTAAAAGAAATCCTTCCCCCCTCCTTTTTATTATTTTATCCCTTTTGTTATTATCTTCCAACCCTAACTAGGGTTTTATTTTAAAATCCTTATGACTCCCCCATTATTATTTTATTTTATTTTACCCTAACCTGAGTTTGGGTTAGGGTTTTATTGAGCATCACTTAACACATTTTTTTTTCTTTTGTTTTTGTGTGTGTGTGCAGGTGTGCATAGTGATGGAGGAGGCCGAAGGTATCACGAAGGGGTTTGGCGGAGGGGTTCATGGCAGAGGAGGCGACGGGTTTTTTGAGAGGGGCACGTGGGGTTTGCGATGGGTGGTCCGCCATGGTGGCCATGCCCATAGTCATAGGGCTTCCCCCTGCGGCTGTGGGGATGCCTTCCCCATAGGCCATGGGGCCTCGACCCTGTGACTATGAGGTGGCCTACCCATAGTTGCATGGGTAAGCCTTGTGGCAGTGGGCGGCCTTCCCCACAGGCCACGAGGCATCGACCCAGTGACTGTGGGGTGGCCTTCCCATAGTCGCAGGGGTAAGCCCTGCGGCTATGGGCGACCATGGCCCCCGCGGCCCCACCATAAGGGTCGAAGCCCCAAACATGAAGTTAGAAACCCTTTTTTGTTGCAATTTTTTTTTTAAAAGTAATTTTTATTGTTATATTATATTAGCATGATGCAAAATAATGGGTATTTAGAATTATTAACATACATGTAAATATATATTTTAAAATTCCTGTAAATTAGAAGCCTTCAGATCACAATCTGAAATGATTCTTCATAAATTACATGCCTTCAAAAAAAAGCTTCTTAATTCGGAGACAAAGAGTAGCAACTCTAGCCAATGTCAAAATGTTGGTTGTTGAGTTAGAAGATGACCTAATTACTACTGGAAAATGGAAGAGAGAAGTTCAAGTAGCTAGTACACAACCCTCTACTTCTTCAGAACCTATAGTACAAAGATTAATGAATGATGTCATAGCTCTCAAAAGACAATTGTCAAAGGCTAGTACTTCTTACCCACAACCTTATCAAGATATTCCAAGAAGAATCACCAGTGAGAACAAGACCTTACAATTGCCTCCACCTTAGCAAAGATTAGCAATTGAAGCTCCACCACCTAACTGATGATGATGATGGTAATTCATGTCCAGAAATGGTACGATATGCACAAATGATGAATACAAGAGGAGTAATAAGTGAGATTGGTCAGGAAGAAGAGATCTTTGGGCAACCTAGTGACTCTAAAATACACTTCCTAGAGTACGAGTCAGATTCAGAAAGAGGAGGAGATATATTGGTGACCCTTGAAGATCCTTCTTGTGCAATCTTTACTAGGAATCAACGTCAACCTAAAAATGTAGGTAATTCAACATTTCCTGAAACCTTAACCAAAGGTAAAGAACTCGTGAACCAGAACTTTGAAAGCGGTTCAAGAGTTCAAGAGGTTCAGATACTGAAGTGCCCAGATCCTGATAATTCTTTTGATATTGTTGAATTTTGTAAGAATTCTAGAATTTAGATATCTCCTGTTGAATACCTTAGGTGGAACCCTAAAGAGATGGATAAATTAGTTAAATATGTACAGGGGGAAACCTCTCAGTTGCAACCTAATTAGTCATTGTTGGCCAATCTTGAGACCTCATAGGTCAGGAAGTATACTGAACCTACAAAATCATATGAAACTATTCCAAAGGTATTAGCTAATGAACCAAATGACGCATCTTTAGCACTAGATTGAAAGTCTGAACCTTTCTATATATCTTTGTTTATTAATGGTTATAAACTCAACAATTATATCATTGATTCAAGTGTTCAGCACAATGCACCACTGGCAAGGGGAGGTGGTGAATCAGTGGTTCTCTACTCTTTTCCCTTTAGCAATCCTATGTGAGCATATCGGTTATTAGATCTAACTATAAAAAGACTTACTGGTTAGTGAGGAGACTAACTCAAATGCAAACAATCACAAGGAGACATCACATAACACTAGCATATACAAGGAAAACCCAAGATGAAAAAAACCTCAGTGAGCAATGTTGCTGGACTCTACTACTCCAATCCAGCCTCACAATAAAACACAATTACAAAGTTTAGGGCACCAACCCAAGAAGCACCAACCCAAGGAGCTATAACCCCTACCTGATTTATGGGCTACAACCCAAAGGAGCACCAACCCCTGACTTTAGGGCACCAACCCAAGGAGCTACAACCCCTGCATCGAGCTACAACTCAGTGTTCACAATGTAAACTTCATTTACAAAAGTAGTTATCTTATTACAAGTGAGTCTTGCAACCTTGTCATATGTCTTACTCTGTCAGTGTGATACCTTCTCTGCTACACTGACTCACTCTTCTACTGCTTAACTGTCGGTAAACTCTACCTGTACACTTCTCCTCTTTCTCTCCTATGTTGGATCTCCACCTTACTCCTTGCTCTTCACCAATATAACACTTTGTTGGTTCTTTTTCTACCTTCTCTGTAGCCTCCTTCACTTCTTCTCTATTGGTATGAACACTATAAGTTATTCTCTCCTACCGGTTGAATCCTTCAACCAGGTTCTCCCTCACTTCCACTCACTTCTCAGATGCTCATTGAGCACTTGGCTGATTTACTCTTACTTGTAGAAGCATCACACTTCATAGTAGCACAATATTCTTCTATACAACAACATCAAACAATCTCTTTGGCCTTCATACTTATAGCCAGGTTTTTTGGCCAACACTCAATTTAAAATCTAGGCAGTTAGGGTTTCCTCACCATCCTTGAGGAAAACCAAAACCAATCAAATCTTTCTCGATCTGATCACTCTAACATCCATCTGCACAACTCCGCCATAAATGCACCTTCCTTCTTCAACAACCTACAAACGATCTGTCAGCATACTTCTTGGTCAATCACCATTAATGGCATGATGGGTTTCTTCAACTACTTTGATCTGCTCAATCAGTCTACTCGATCCTCTCTTGTCTATTTAATCTTGAGTCACACACTTCTACAACTCCACCTAGAGATTTGCAATCTCCTTTAAAGTCGACCAACTCTATACCTACCCCGTCGATGTACATTCCATCTTCATCTAGTGTAGGTTCGGCACCTTGATTCCATGTGGCATCCAAATCAACTAGCTCCGCCACCTCGACTCTTCATGTTGGTCCATATAGGATCACCAACTAAACATTCTACCAGTTCCTCCTTTTTGTGGGTTTGCTAACCCTGCTAGTCTCTCTCACTGTACCGGTTACCTCATCATGGCTGCCCTCATCTTGAACTATTGATGGAAATCCTTGACCAGTCATCAAACATGTCCATCCAAAACATGTTCATTCCCACAAAGTGGGAAGTCTTCTTCATCTGCACCTTGTCCATTTTACTGGTGAACGTACATACTGGTAAACACTCTTGATGAAACCGTGTCATCAATATTCATCAGAATTCATCTTCAGTCATGCCACATTCTACTCTGACTACATCTTCTTAGCCTTGCCTTCTCCTTGATCACATGCACTTAAGGCATTCCCTTAATTCACTGGTAGATCCAGTGTGAACCTTCAAGTACATCCCTTTACCTCTTCACTCTTATCTCACTAAACTATAATGCACACAATGCATAATAGGAGATAAGCTCCACTTATTGGTGGAGTAACACCTTGTCTTCTGCATTCTGCAATGTACTCATGTGGCTTCCCTATTTGTGCAACATCTCTTCAAATATGCACATGTGATCTAATGTGGGCATACTCACTATCAATCATTACTTCTCATTATGACTGCATCTTCATCAGGTGGGAGTCCTGTTGTTCTGCAACCTCACAACATACCTATGATCTGTTCATTCTCCTCTTCTGGTGTTGATGTGATTCAAATGACATTCTGCCTCTTCATCACAAACAACCACTCAAACACGTCTCTATCTCATCACACAACTAAGGCACTAACTTGTGTATAGGTGACTCCTGAGATCATCTTCCTTACCTTACTAGTGTTTTGCAACACAAGGTGACATCCGAGATATCACATCCTGTACTCCTTCATAACAGTGTTGCACATACATCTCTTCTACCAGTGGTCATCCCATACTGGTTGACATCAATGACAACACAATGCCAACAATCTCTTCCTTTGGCATTGATGTCAACTCATGTAGTATGTAGTATACTATAGTCATTATTCTCCCCCTTTGATAACAATGACAAAGGGCACTGTTAGGATATCATTCCTCCTTGTATTTACTGGTCACTGACAAAATTATTTCTCTCCCTTTGTCTTTATTGTATGTAACACTTCCTTTGATACCACTTGTTATCTTTGTCACCAGTTGTTACATCTTCTCAAGTCACGACACTTGAGATGGGGAACTTAACCATCAACTGACACCAATTGAGCATGCAAGTCCGATGCTATTTTAACTCAATTTGTAGAAAGACTGATACCAATTGTTGATGTGTCAGTGAATACTACTCACCTGTCTGTCAACTTGCAACACCTCTGCAATTTCCATCTCCTACAATTTGAGCAGTCAGTATCCTTATGAGTTCAAGCATGCCTTTTCTTTATCATGAGCACTTGAACTCCCCCTGAGTCATACATCTCAAGTCCTCAACTCTGGTCAGGTACAATACTGGGAATGCAATCTTCACCAATACTAGTTTAGCTGTGCATATGAGATCATCTGATGATCTTTTAGCTGCATTATTTCACCACAGCCTATGACATGATCCTGGATCTACACAATGCTAGATAATGTTATCATCAATCCAAGACTCAAAATCGGTTAGCCCAAAAATATGCATTCCTGCATAATCAACCATGGGGCCAACATATGTCATTCAGGTCTTCATCAACACCACCTGAGACATAACATCACTCCATGCTATCGGTGCTAATGCAATGATCTCCAACCTCATTTTCTTACATAACCTACAAGTACCTGTTAGCATTCATGCCAGTAACATCTTGTACATACCGGTTAACACCTGATACCAATTGTTAACCTTTACTCATTGAAACATGCAGTGGTGATCCAACATTGATCTGTAGGTGTGTAGACAAGGCAACTTCTACACACACTTATCTTCTCTTCTTCTCTCTTCACATCGACAAAAACATGTTTTTCCATGTTGCCTTCTTCACTAAGGGGGTGAATGATAAATTCAATGTTCTACTCCCCCTAAGATCTTGCATCTCCTTTAGGCCTTAGGAGATATTACCTATGAAATCAGTGCACAGTGCCAATCCATAGTCCTCTTCCTCCAAACTTGCTTGGTCTCATTCTTCTTGCCATTTTCATCCTTGGGAGCGAGTCTTTCCTTCTTCTGCTTATGGGTCTTTCCATTTCCTGATTTTCCATCATAGCCAAAAGTAGTGATATAGTAGCACACAACATCCATCCCAACTTCATGATTGGGGAATCTCTTGACATGCCAATTTGACCATCTTCTTCTAGTCATGTTGTTGTTGCTGGCAGTCAAAATCGGTGGACCTCTTGCTCCTGTAGGGAAATTTCTCCTTTGGTTCCAAGTAGGTCTCTGACTTCCACATGCACTATATTCACCTTTCTGTAGAACATAGTTTCTATACCGACCTCCATATGATTGCAGGTTCCTTTTCCTACATTCAAACTCTTTATGGCCAAAACCATTGTAGTTATGACAAACAACATTTGCATAATTGGGAGAGGGAACATGCATGTATCTATTCCTGGATACATTTTGCTGATGTGCATGTTGTCTATGAGATCCCATATTGTTCTTTCTAGATCTCTTTCTGCATTCCTCTTCTCTATGGCCATAAGCATTGCATGCAAAACAGTAGCCGGTAAATGATGGCAAGTAGCTTACAAATTTGTTCTGCCATGCATGGAGAGATCTTACCGGTTTGGCATCTCCATTTCTTCTTCCTTGAGAATGGATCCTTGATTGTCCATTCTATGCAACTTTTCCATCTAGTCTCTTCTACTCCCATATTTGCTTTCCCTTGTGGGTGGTAGCATTTTTTTGTCCTTTGTTGGTAGGAGGTCTTCTTTGCTGCTTCCTCATCTTCTTGTTTCCAGTGAATCTTTCTTCTCCCATCTTCCCCTTTCCTTTGAGATCTGCATTGATCCTTCTTCTTGCAGCACTGATCTTCTTTCTTGTCTGCAAGTCCTTACTAGTTGCATCTAGATCAACCTTCTTTTGGGGAGCATTTCTCATTGTGAAGGTTTGGCCTTTGTTTTCTCCATTAGAGGAGACAAACAAAATGTCATTGTGAGAAACATTCTTGCTAATGGAGCATTCACCAGCACCACTTCCTAAACCTTCAGTATCCTTGGCATGCTTTTGATTCTTCAACATCTTGTCCAAGGCATAACTACTATCATCAAGTCATGTTCTTGCCTTGAGCTCATCCTTACACTTCTCAAGGTTAATTTAGAGAATCTCCATTTCTCCAACCAGCTAGAGATATTCTTCATTCTTTACTTCTATCCTAGATGCTAGATCTTCACACCAGCACTCCTTAGTGTTCTCTACCTAAGACTTCAACGCTGAGAAGCATTTCTCAGATTCTTCAAGGCATTTTGTCAACCAGTTCTACTCTACTATAGCAGCATTCTTGAATAGCTTATAGTCTCTTCTGACTCTACTGAGTTCTTCAAGGGCACTTACAAACTCACCTTCAAGATCAACCTTAGCTTCTTCTTCATCGTCACCTTCACTATCACTCCCAAACACATCTTGTTGGTAGGAGTGTTTTGCATGATCATTTTCAGAAGTGTGCCTTTCATCTTCTGATTCTTGAGCCATGAAGAGGTGGGTTCCTTCTTCATCACTGCTGCTATTGCTAGCAGATCTATCTTCATCATCCTTATAAATATGAGATGTATTTCTCATATTTCCTTCAATGTTGGTTCTGTAGATGTGGGCTCATTTCCACAAAGCTTCTTCAATCTTTCCCATAAACTCTTTGATGTTTTACACCTATCCACCTGTGAGGAGACATCATTGGTGAGTCTGCTAAAAATAGCCTTCATGCCGTCTTCATTGCACTGGTTTCTTCTTTCTTCTATAGATCCGGTAGGAAGACTAACCTTTCTGGGGAGACCATCAACTAGTGACATCCATACATCAAACCCCAAAGAGGATAGGAAGACTTCCATTCTGTAACTCCAAATAGAAAAGTTTGAACCATCAAATACAGGAGCAAAGATTGACACTAGACAAACCATTGTGTCTTTAGGCCAGAATCTACCCAAGTTGGAGAACACTTTGATACCAATTGTTAGACACAATGCACCACTGAGAGGGGGAGGGGGTGAATTAGTGGTTCTCTACTATTTTTCCTTTAGTAGTCCTATGTGGGCATACCGGTTATTAGATCTAACTATGAACAAACTTACCGATTAGTGAGGAGACTAACTCAAATGCAAACACTCACAATGAGACGTCACATAACACTAGCATATACGAGGAAAACCCAAGATGGGAAAAACCTCAGTGAGCAATGCTGCTGGAGTCAACTGCTCCAATCCAACCTCACAATGAAAACACAGTTACAAAGTTTAGGGCACCAACCCAAGGAGCACCAACCTATGACTTTAGGGGACCAACCCAAGGAGCTACAACCCCTACTTTATTTATGGTCTACAACCCAGAGGAGCACCAACCCTTGACTTTAGGGCACCAACCCAAGGAGCTACAACCCCTGCACTGAGCTACAACTCAGTGTTCACAATGTAAACTTCAATTACAAAAGTAGTTATCTTGTTACAAGTAAATCTTGCAAACTTGTCATATGTCTTACTCTGTCGGTGAGATACCTTCTCTGGTACACCGACACACTCTTCTGTTGCTCTTTGTGTGTGTGAAAAAGTGAAATATCTGATAGCTGCAAAACACAACACTTCAATTAATTCATTATATGTATGGTTAGACAAATATAAGAATGAACATGAAAACCATAGCAAATCGACTAATTTCCTTCTAAAGATGCGAGTATAAGATTGCTCTCATATTTGTATAAGAAATACCAGTGACTAGACTACACTAAGATGAAAGATTTAATCTATATGAGCATGAGATTAAGCGAAATGGATACAAGATGGATGAAAGATTCAAGCAATAACGAATCAAGCAATAATGGATTCAAGCAATCATGAATAAACTAAATATAGGAAAATAAATTAAACTAAGATGCAACAATCTCAAGAAGAAAGCACAATATATTCAATGACTCCAGAGCAAAAAGTATGTAATAACAAATCTCCATGGTGTTTTGAATGAAAGCTAAAGGATGAATTTATAGAGAATCACAAGAGAGATCAAGAAAAAGCACAATTTAGGATTAATTTAAATAATTTAGAAATAAAATTCAGTTAACCTTGAGATAGATTCCAAATATAGTTTAATTGAAATGCATTCAGATAAGAAGTTCAAGTTGCATTAGAAATAAGATTTAATTAATTCCATGCAATTGCGATAATTCTTTGATTTATTCAAGAAAAGAGTCTTTTAAATGCAACTGAACTTCTTTTTCTCAAAAGCTTTGAGTTCCAATTTTAGAGAATGATTAAATTCCTTTAATTGCTTTCCTTATTTCAAGTTATCTCAATTTAGAAGAATATCTCAAGTTTGATTTCTCTCAATTCAATTCTTTTATTTTATTTTCAATTTAACTCTTGCTTTTTGATTAATTCCTCTTTTGTGATAAATTAATTCCTTTTTTATGATTAAATGGAAAATTTATTAATTAATTAAATATGCAAGGATATTTAATAAATTAAATAGGATAATTGATCAAAATAATTTTCTTGGAATGATTCAATTAATTAAATAAATATTTAATTAATATAGAGCATTTGATTTTCCACGTGACATTTGATGATTAAATAATTAATTAATGTGCTCAAGACTGATTGAATTGCCTTTGTTTAGGACCTTGGTGATGTTGTTGAGAATAGGGGCCCATGGTTTAGATGACTAATTTTAGGGTATTGCATTTGCCCCTCTTTGAATTAATGTGCGAGTAGCGCATTGGTTCAAAGAATAGTTGATGTCTAGGGGATACCAGTTTTGAACTTGATTGATCATGAACCATATGAAGAGCAAGGTGTTTATCTTTATTTCAAGCGATGAAGATAAATAGAGTTGATTAAAGTGATACCGATCCCGAACTTGATTGAACTGGGAATGATAGAGAGTGAAGATACCGAACTTGAACTTGATTGATCAAGAAGCAGATATTACTGATCTAGAACTTGATTGATCTAGACACAGTGAGTGAAGATAAAATTGGTCTTGAACTTGATGGATCAAGACACGATGAGTGAAGATAAACTGTCCAGCTTGATTTAATGTGATGAAACTGAACACCTGCTTAGATTGAGTGTGTGATCAAAGATTCTCTTTAAACCCTTGATTGAGTTTAAACGAATAATCAGCTTGATGAAAAGCAATAAAACTGATTAACGTTAAGAGATTGATTCAGATGAAGACAAATATCAGCTTGATTCAAAGCGATGAAACTGATATACCCCTAGCGATTGATTCGATTAAGATGATCGAGAGATCTCAACTTGATATGAAGCGATGAAGCTGAGATGCCCCTTAGCAATAAGAATTTGTTTGATTTTCTCTAGTTAAAAAAGATTTTTGCTCAAATTTTGATGAAGATTTGAGAATTTTCTTGACTTTGAAGATGTGAGGTCATTAGGTCATGAGTATGTCCCCTCGGGAGAGAAATCAAAAGATAGAGAGGGTACATGATTATAGGCAATTGTTGGCGATAATAATGATTTGAGCACAAATGATTCAGAGGAATATTTGAAAATTTAGCTTGATGAGAAATTGAGTGCAAAGTTGATTTGTAGAATAAAATTGAGATTCAATGTAGATTCATGAGAAAATGAGCTCAATTTGAAGAAAGATTCAGCTTTTAATGAAAGCTCTAAGTGGTCCAAATTTTGGAAATTGACTAGCAGAATGATCTCGAATTTTGATTTTGATCCCGAAAATGGAATTAGGACGAGCAAATTAGCTAAGGGTACAATTTTCATGTCCATTAGAGCAAGTTGAAAAATTAGGGTTTTGGCTATATATGGGGTAAAAGTGTCATTTTCAATTCATTTTAATCCTCTAAGTTTGAAAATTCAAAAAGCCTTCTGCGAAGAAAAATGGTGGTTCCCACACAGGTGCATCGATTCGAGCACCAAAGATGACATAATCGACCTCGGAACTATGAGCCAACGGTAAGTGATCGATCTTAAGCTTGTTATTCATTTCAATTTTGATTTTTTTTGTTGAATTTTTCAATATTTTGGCTTGTAGAAGTCGGGCATTCTCATTTTGTCATGCGAGACAAGATCCTGTCTCGTATGACAAACTGATGAAGTTTGTTTTATCGTTTAAGATCATTATTTTTGTCATACTGAAACTACCCTAATGTCATACGAATACCTTCAAAAGAGCCCATTTTGTCATTCTAGGGATAGTCCTATGTCGTATGAGACTATTTTATCATATGAGACCCGTTGTTCACCAAATCTGGTTAACCCAAGCTCACCTTTAATCCTTCTATGAAATGGCCAATTTTGATCTATGACATATATCAGGACTTGGACAACTTAACATAGGATCTTAATTGATCCTCCTGCACTTCAAGTTCTATCAGACCTAGGGGGGGACACCCTTTGATGCACCTAATCAAATTCATTTACCCACATATGACAGCATCAATAAAAGAAGATAGATCTCATAAGGCTTAACAACTAGGAGGTTAAAGAAGATGGGCTAGATCTACATTGATGTCTCAACTAAGTTGAAGCATGAGATAGGTGGAACATTTCCACATAACAGAAAACAAAGAAAGATATTCTAATTTTATATTTTAAGATCTCTGAGAATCCCCAGAATTGAAAGACCAGTGCCTTATCCAAGGGCAACGAAGTCATACATCAGACTACAAATGAAAATACTCACTGCAAATCCATCTTCATCATGAAATATTCATGCATAAATTCATTACTAAGCTTATCCATAGAAAATATCAGATCCAGAAACATGAAACCTATTTTATTAATGTTTGCTCAAAGAGTTTAAAATCTTCCTTAAAGGTTACCTACAAACAAGCATTACACTCACAGACACCGCTGCTCATGACAAACTTGATCCTCCTTAAGAAACAAATTTGAATAAAATGAAAGTACACTTCAGAGACAAATTTTGTGTGAATTTGTGCATGCCTCACATACACAAGAACCTGCAATTAGAAACACCTATAGCATGAATCATACTCAATTCTCTGGAAAAGGACATTGCCCTGTAAAATCTTGAAGAAAACTCAGAATTGGAAACCTTTAAAACCTAGAGCATTTCAACAAATTTTGGGAACCCTTACAATTGAGAATAATTGAGAATAAGAGGAAGAGGGAAAAGACCAAAATGCATCAGAACATGCCAAGTGTCCCTTTTTCCTTAACTATAAAAATATCTCCTCTTCTTCCCATGGAAACTTATCTCAAAATATCTAATGTTTGTTGAAACAAACTACATTTCTAGATTCCTCATCTTGACAACTTTCCGATGATATATAATACTTGCCATTTCAAGTAAAAAATACCCTCTAAGTGAATTAATCTTGAATGCAAACCCATCATTTAAATTTTTTGAATTTTCTACTATAGTCTCAACTATCCATTTAAATTTGATTTTTCAGTCCATTTTTGGCCCTGCGTCCTGCCACGTGGTGACCTACGATTCGCTCATGAATCCACCTTTCACCACCTAGGATGACACCTCATTTGTCAGCCATGTGTTTGCGATGTCACTGCCTTGTGGACCGCCACCTATCCGCCATGTCATCGCCACCTCACTCAGACCCGCCACATCACCTTTCGCCATTTCACGAAGGGTAACTAGCATGCATCTTCACTTCGCAAAACAACGCCAGCTGTAGATCTTCGACGAACCTGCATAATCTTTAACATTTCATTGCTTCGCGATGGGTAACGGGGGAGCACCTTCACTTCGCGAAACAACGTGCATCATTGATTTGCTACGAACTTGCTCACCAGTTAACTCATCCTTCCTCTAGAAAATTCACCTACCTCGGGAACTATGCACACATGGGGTCCACCTGATCACCAGATAGCCTTCTTCCTTGTCGCCTCAAGAGTCATGCACACATGTGTGGGGTCCACTGGGCACTCAGCAGTACCTTGCGTCAAAAGCCTTCAAGGCTTTGACACTATGGATGTGTTTGTATTTGCTTATAAATACCAAAAATATCTACTCCCTAGGAAATGTGGGATATATGCTTCTGTCTGGAAATGCATTTTTTGAGAGTTTTAATGGCGTTTTACTAAAAAAAATTCTCAAACCTTCACGCCACACACAGGAGGACATTGGTATAATTTGCTAATTTGCATTGCTTTAAAGTTTCTGATGCCTCTTACATAGCATGACTGGGAACATTGGAATTACACCTATGAATTGCGTTGGAATTAAAGACTTTTAATGTGCCTCCCAGTAGCCACGCTACCTAGTAATTGTGTTTGCTAAAAGTTTCTATTGAGCCTCACCACACAGAGGGAAGGAGGAGTTGCCAAATCAATTGCTGAAAGCTTTCTACAATTCCCTTCATTTGCCCCCTACTACGTTAGATTGGGTATTTCATATGCCAATTGGATTTGCTTAAAATTTAATTCCTTTCCAACATGTGCCACACAGGAGAGGGCTTTGGCTGCAAATTGCACTTGTTTGAAATTTATAAACTTTTAACATACCACATGGGGAATGCTGGGCTCTTAGCTTGTAGATTGCAATTTGCTTGAAGTTTTCTAATGTTATTTTCATTGCTGCACTCCAAAGGATTTGGCACTGTGCATGCCCACATGCATTTGCTTTGAAGTTTAATTTAAAAGCTTTCACCCAACCACCAATGGCCAATTGCATTTTGCATGAAGTTTTATTGTGTTTCTCACACGTGGGAGGGGGGTATTGTCTTTGAGACTTCCATTTGAATTTTCTTTGAGGCTTCTGAGCTTTAGTCTGCCACGTTCCTTTGCAAAGAGGCCATACCATATAGGGGATTTAGCATTTAACACCTGCCAATTTGCATTTACTAGGAAGCTTTTTTTATGCCCTTCAAACCCATGTTTAACACACAAGAAGATGTTGGCTTGCATTTCACATGCCAATTATATTTTTTGAATGATCAATCCCCTCTCCATTCCACACCATTCCACACCATCTCCCAGGTACATTTGCATTTTTTAATGTCTCTTCTCTGTCGCTGAAGGAGGATTTAGCATTAAAGTCACCAATTTGAAATTTCCTGGAGAGTTTATTAGCATCTGGAACTCTATTGACATGTCTCTTGATCACAATCCACTTTTAAAAAATTCTGAAATTCTCCCACTGAACCAAGTCGCCAATAAAATCAATGCACGAGCATGAGCCAGGTCGGGCACCAAAGTGGGTCCGACAAAAAAAAAATTTGTTTTCATGCAACTGACCTTTGAAATGCCTCATGAACCTTAAACATTCCTCTAGGATCGATTGACACCAATTTTGGATCATTAAACAGAGTTTTGCAACTTACAGGCACTTGCGCCACATTTTCGCATTTAATTGCAAAGACGTAATTTTCAAACTGGTCAAAACACCTTTCTAGACTTCGCAAACTAATAGGCATGTACTCTAATATACAAACATGAACTCTGCCAAGCAGTTTCTCAAGACGAATCTTGAGTGAAGAAATATTAATGCTCAAAGATGACCAACTGGCTTTGTCAGCATTGCAGACTTGATAAAGTCAATGCACAAAGAATTTATGATGCCTTTCTTAAAAATATCAAATGATCTCCATAGACCCTCAAATCTGAGGCATGGGTACCTTGAAGTATAGATCAAAACCTATAATGCTTAGTTCAACCAAAAGGCTAACTAGGTGCAAATGGTTCGCTCATGAAAATAGCAACTTTAACTGATGTAGCAATGAAAATATGGAACACTGAATAAGGTGGCTCAAGAAACCCTTTTGAAAACTGATCAAACGGATTGGCAGGAGCTTGAAATTTGAAACATAGCTTGTCTTTTATACCAGCAATAGCCCAAAAAAACATTCTAACATGACATTCACCGGGGCATCTTTTACAAATGTGCAAAGCGAGGCTCTGACTAGCTCTCGAAATAGGGACTTATCAAACAACACAAATTGTAAACTGATTGGGCTTACCGAACTGAGCAAATGGATTCATAAAGACCTGAAATTCAGCATTTAGACTCAATTTTATGCATAGAATTCAGTTCCATTTGAATTTCACCATGACGATAACCAGGGAAAAAGTTGTAGGAGCTCAAAGTAGGCTACTCAATAAAATATGCATTTGCACCTATGATGCACTTTCAGCTCACCCCTTGAAATGGGTACTTGATAAATTGATCCAAACTGAATTCTAAAAGTTGCAAAACACTTCATAGACCAAATGAAAGGTATAGGACACATTTCCCAAGCCTTACCCTTTGATAATTAACTGGCTCCATTTTACCCTTTCTCTAACTAGGCCACCTGAATGAGATTAGGTGCCTTTCTAAAAATGAAATAGCAAAATTTTGAAATGGGCCTCTCAAATTACTCAAATTTAATGAGTTCCAACAAGACCTATTCCTGACTCATACGAGTTGTTGTCTCTGTAATGTTTTGTCGTTTGAAAAACAATAAGCCTTTTTAAAGATGCAAACTTGAAATTTTGATTTTGCAGTTGATGTAGTTGGATTTGCATGATGTTTTTCTTCTCTTATAGGCTAATTTGAAATGTTTCCTGATGTGTCGTTGTTTGATTTTTTTAGGTTTGATTGCCTCATGTGTTATTTAGATGTGTATATCCACCAACTATGACATTAGTTCGTCAATTATTTGATGTAGACCAGGCTCATATAGATTTGTGCGGATTGACTCATCTTCTTGAGTTACCTGATATCCGTGTGAATCACGGTATGCTCACTGCGTTAGTTGAGAGGTTCCATTCAGAGCATAACATGTTTCATTTACCAGTTGGTGAGATGACGATCACTCTTGAGGATGTATACAGGATTCTTCGTATCCATTTTGCTGGGGGTAAGGTAGATTATGATGCAGCACAACATCCTGGGCTACTAGCTATGAGACAGGTATTTCACGATGCAGACATTCTGACACGTTCTATTAGTTGGGATTTGATGATGACCAGGTATAGTGAGAACTTTCCACTAGCTTGCATCTTGGCAGGTTTCATCAAGTGCTTTCTTATGTCAGACAGGGGAAAATAGGAGTTTTTATGTGGATGGGGCAGGATGTTGGAGAGACTTGTGGAGCACCCCCAAAGGTTAGGATGGGGTTCTTGTATATTAGCACACATGTATCGCGAGATGCATGAGATTTTATATAAGGAGGGGAAGAGTATGGATGCAAGAGTTTTGATTTTATAGATATGGGCTTGAGAGAACCTCCCCGTATGTAGACCAATCATGGATGACGCTATAGATCCACAATAGCCTATTGTTTACCACTATTCTAGATATATTACGTAGCCCCATCTGGGCAAGACCGATTATTGGAGACAGCAGCTGGATGACTTGATAGTCATGATATGGAGACTGTATAGGGGTCTAGAGCCATGGGGTGATTGGAGAGTTATTTGTAGAGACCTCTTCATAACATGACCTCTCATAGGCAGATCACAAATAGTGGTTGAGCGGTTTGTTGTTACTCGAGTGATGAGGCAGCATGGTATACCTCAGGGGATCTTGCAGGAGTTTACTGTATATGCACATTATGTAGATGAGGAGAGGTAGGGATGGGTGCCAAGGATATCATATGCCTTAGGCATGTAGGAGCTGACTGGGTTATAGTGGCTGAGGTGGGATTATCTGGATGATATTACAGATGTGGGGGTATTGCCCTAGTACAGGGATTGGTTTCATCAACACCCTTTCCCAAGAATTACTGATCCAGTAGAGTAGGCACCTCGTATAGAGGAGATTGAGGATGATTCCCCTACGTAGGCATAGGGACAAGGATAGGGACAGGGATAGAGGCAGGTACCGAGAGCTAAGGCTCCGAGGCAGACAGGTGGTGATCCTTGTGCTAGCAGCAGTAGGGTACCAGTTGGTGGTAGGCAGTAGCAAAGAGGAGAGGGTGGATCCCTAGGGATTGTTGGGGTGAGACTTAGCCAAGTGAGGGTGCCATAGGGTGGAGGAAAGGAGGAGAGAGTAGCTTTGAGATAGGCCAGAAAGAGAAGGGAGGAGTAGGGGAGTCGAAGGTGGAGATGGAGGCGGTGATGGAGGCGGAGATAGAGGTAGAGAGCTTACAAGGGATTAGGGGGCCAACACAGTGTGGTCGATGAGAGCACGCCTAGCGAGTTTATAGTCACAACTAACAATGGCACAGACTCAGCTGGTGGAGTGAGACCGATAGCTAGCAGAGATGAGGGTAGAGCAACACACTTTGTGGCAGGAGGTACTCCATTAGATGAGTCGGGAAGCCTACTATGTTGCAACGTATAGTGTAGCAGTTCTAGTAGCACAACAGGTTGTACCATATACTCAGTATATGGCTCTATCAGAGCGAGCTCGGGCACCTAGGCAAGATCCGAGTCATCAGGCTCCACCTCCTCCACCACTTGGCGATGAGGGAGAGGCAGAGAGCTATATTTTTGTATGTAGCTCTTAGATTTTTATGTAGACACACCGATTTTTGGAAGCCCTTACGATTCTCACTCTGATGAGAGATTGTATATGTCAGTTGACATTATTTTGTACCCTGAGGCTTAAATGTTATATATACGAGATCTTGATTTGACCTCTTTGTACTTGTGTCGATCAATTTATGAGATGTCTTTCTATATGATTTATTTTATATGTATGCATATCTTTTCAGTATGGATGTAATGCAAATGAATATGGATGTTTGTTTTTTGTTTCTTTTCATATACAAATAAAATGAATGAGAATGAGTACTCTAGGAATGCAAAAAAATATTATTTTTTCTATGCAATAAGATAAATGTAAATGAATGTATGAATCTATATAAGATGCTTATGTATGCAGCTAAACATCTCAATACACAAGTACTCGATCGGAGAAGTGATGAAGAAGAGACCACTTAGCTAAGAAATGATGATGCTTTCAACTATCATTCAAAAGATAAAGAGATCATTGTTATCATACCGAAATCACTCTAAATTCACAAAATGCAAAATAAAATGCAAAATGAGATGCAAAATGAGATGCAACCTAAACCTAGTCACTGGATTTGAAATGCTTAAGTTCATCACTGAGCGTTAACAAACATAAGAGGCAGATTAGAGTTCCTTTCTTTTCATGTGCAATATTAATTATCTTGTCCACAATGACCCCTTTTTCATTCATATCCTTAGACAGATTTCACAGGGACCCGGATTGCATGATAAAGAAATTCCCTCAAAACAGACAAAGAAATGATGTGAACCTCCCTGTAGCATACAAATAAGCAGAGTCAAGGTATGCGTGATGATTTCACCTTGATGTGAAGGCTCTTATCATAGACACCCAACTAATTAGATGTTTCTAGATCATCAGAATCATTCCTACAAGCAGAAAACAAAGAAAATATTATGCCCCCAATCCTTGCTCCTCTTAGTCAAGATAGACTTCCTCGAGTTACTCAAAGGGATAATAATCAAAAACCAATATAAAAGACAAAACACAAAGAAAATTTCATGCATAGCTCAAACTGTTTAGTGTTTGTTTTCAGTAATGTTGTTTTGCATGTCTGCTTAGTGATAAAACTCTTCGGTAGTTAGTAGACAGGTGACTGACTCGAAGTGGATGACTAGGTTTCACTGATGTAAAGTTGACTTGATTGATACTACTTAGAACATGTAATGTGCTCTGTTGATTAATCTAAGACTAGGAAATTAATTAGTTTCAAGTCATGAGGGCTCCAACGAACCAAGATGTCACAAAAGTGATTGAAATATATGAACAAGCGAAAGCAATTATGCATGAAAATGGGAATGCTAACATTGCGTTGATAGATGGAGCGTTTGAGTACAAGAGGTGCTTGTTTGCCAGGTTTTCACTAGCTTGGCAGAAATTCATTTTTTTTTACCAAGGTGCCTGTTTACTAGGTTTTCACTAGGGCATTTTCTCTCTTTTTTTCGTTTTTTTTTCTTTTTTTCTTCTTTTTTTTTTTCGGGCCATTTTTCAGCTATATAGGTTGTTGGAGCAGAGAATGCTAAGTAAATAATTTCTTCAAATGGATGGTGTTAATCGGTTTACAGAGCTATTCTCCTTCCGATGTTGAGAGTTGTTAGGCACCAGAGCCAAAGACTGCAGTGACGATGTAGGGACCCAACCAGTTGGGTTCAAACTTCCCTTTGTTGTCTCAAAACTCTTGATTTTTAGGATTTTCTCTTAGAACTAGGTCACCAACCTGAAATTCTCATTGTCAAACCTTCTTTTTATATACTCTAGATATTCTCTTTTGATACACTCTGAGATGATCAAATGCCACTTGTCGTGTTCATCCAACAATTCTAGCTCTTGCAATCTAGCTATTCTGTAGTCTTCATCAGTAACAAGACCTTGCAAATAAACTCTTAGAGATGGTATTTCCACTTCAATAGGTAATACTACTTCTGACCCATACACCAAGAAAAAAGGTGTAGCCCCAGTAGGTGTTCTGATACTTATTCTGTAAGCCCATAATGTAAGATTGAGCTGTAGATGCCAATCCCTTCCAAATTTGTTCACTGTTCTATGTAGGATAGTCTGCAGGTTTTTGTTAGATGCCTCAACTTGTCCATTACCTTGAGGGTAATATACAGATGACCAATGTTGTTTAATTTTGAATTTCTCATAGAGCTCGTCTAGATCTTTATTCTTGAATTATCTTCCATTGTCAGTCATGATGGATGAAGGTATCCCATACCTGCATATGATATGGTTTAGGATGAATAGAGCTACTATTTACCAATTTCTTTGATGAGTGGAACCACTTCTACCCACTTAGTGAAGTACTCAGTGGTAGTTATGATAAACTTGTGTCTATTAGATGATGCAGGATATATCTGACCAATGAGATCAAAGACCCATTGCTAAAAAAGCCAACGTGTAATGAAGGGTATGAGATCCCTTGCTGGAGAATGAATGAGATTTCCATGTAGCTGACACTTCTCACAAGTTTTAGAAAAATTTATAGCATCCTTCTCCATGTCTGTCCAATAGTAGACAACCCTTAGTAGTTTCCAAGCTAAAGTAAAACCATTCAAATGAGATCCATAAATACCTTCATGGACTTCCGATAATGCATGTTTAGACTCTTCAGTTTCTAGACACCTAGGCAATGTACCATCCAAACCTCGCCTAAACAAATCATTAGCAATGATGACGTATCATGAAGCATTTTGGGTTAGGTTCCTTTTCTCATTACGAGTAATATTTTCTGGGATAATTTGGTCACACAGATAAGAGTAAATAAGGCTGTAGTGGGATGAGTCATGTCCAATAATAGAACAGACTATTTGGGACTCAGGAGAATCATAGGCTGGGTAATGTAACTCTTCCACTAGGAATTCAAAGCGAAAATTAGGCTCTTGTAATTCTATTATGGATGCCAAGGTGGCCATAGAATCTGTTGCTCTATTTGTTGATATGGGAATCTGCTGGAATGATACAAAAGTAAAATAATTCTTGAGATCATCAACCATTCTCTTATACGGCATCGGTTTCTCATCTTGAGTCTAATATGTATCATTTATTTGATTGATGATTAGCTGAGAATCTCCATAGATGTGTAATTCCACAACCTTCCATTCGATAGCTACCTTGATCCCATTTACTAGAGATTCATACTCTGCAATGTTGTTTATATAAGGGAAAATAATCGTATAAGCCTTCGAGATTGAATATTTTTGAGTAATAAATAGTATTCCAGCAATGGAACCATTTTGAGTGAAATACCCATCAAAGAACATCTTCCATGACTGTTGAGTAAGGTGCATTATTGATTCATCTAGAAATTCTATATGTAGTGGTTGATTGTCTTCAGGTGGAGCATCAACAAGTTGATCTGCAATCACATGTCCTTTGATGGCTTTGCAGTCTACATATTCAATATCAAACTCTCTAAGAACCATGACCTATTTAGCCAATCTTCCTATAAGTGTTGTTTTGTTGAGAAGATATTTGAGTGGATCAATCTTAGCTACTAGCTTGATGGAATGTGCTAACATGTAGTGTCTTAATTTTTGTGACGCAAAGACTAATTCCAAGCATGCTTTTTCTATTATAGTGTAGTTCATTTCATAAGACAACAATGTTCTATTGATGTAATATATAGCTCTCTCTTTTTTATTTTCATCTTGTTGTGCCAGAAGTGCCCCCAATGATGAATCAGTAGCCGATATGTATAAGATCAATAGTTTACCCTGAATTGGTGGCATCAATATTGGTGGATTGGACATGTACTCTTTGATCTACCAAAGGTGTTGTTCACATTCTCGATCCCAATTGTATATTACTCCTTTCCTCAATACTTCTGTGAAAGGTTGAGCTTTGTCTGCCAACTGAGAAATAGAGCATCCAATTGATTGGAGACGTCCTTGTAAACTTCTCATTTGACTGATGTTCTTTGGAGGTGGCATTTCCATTATAGCTTGGACCTTCTCAGGATCAACCTCAATTCCCTTCTTTGAAATGATGTAGCCAAGTAGTTTACCAGATGTCACTCTGAATGCACACTTTTTTGGATTTAGCCAGAGTTTGTATTTTTCCATCCTATCTAGTATAGGGCTTAGCTCTTGAATGTGCGTGGATCTCTTCATAGTCTTTACTAAAGTGTCATCAACATAATCTTCCATATTCTTATACTTCATGTCATGAAAGATAGTAGTTACCACTCTTTGGTAAGTTTCTTCTGCTTTCTTTAGCCCAAATGGCATGACATTCCAACAAAAGGTTCCCCATGCACCTATGAAAGTTGTCTTTTCTTGATCCATGGGAGCTATTTTGATCTGATTATAGCCAAAGAATCCATCCATTGGTGAGTACATCTCATACACAACAGTCATATTGACTATCATATCAATATTTGGTAATGGAAAGTCATCCTTCAGACAAGCTTTGTTGAGATCTCTGAAATCTATGCAAACCCTAATAGATTTGTTTGCCTTTAGCATAGCTACTATGTTTCAAATCCATTCCACATAGTCTATAGCTCTGATAAATCTATCTTTTAGCAATTTTTCTAGCTCATCCTTGACTAGCAATGCCACGTGAGGGTGCATCTTACAGATTTTTTTCTTGACTGGTTTAACTCCTGGTGTGATAGAAAGATGGTGCATGATAAGATCAAGATCCAGGCCTGGCATATCAAAGTACATCCATGCAAAATTGATCCTCTTTTCTGAAAAGAGATGAGTGAAATCTTTCAATTCTTCTCCTGATAGTGATTGAGCTACATGAATGATGTGTGGTGTCTTTTGACTCCCAATGTTCAATGGCTGAGTTGGCTCGATCAATATAGAAGACCTCTCCTGGAAATGACTTGGCAGTATATCAAGTATCTCACCTTCAGGCACCTTAGAGAGAGGTTTTCACCCTTAGGTACATCCTTTATTTTCTCTTTTTTAGATTCTAACACCGCCACAATGTGTTTTTTGCCATCAGATCTTTTATTTTTATTTTTATGATTTTTGCGACTAAGATACTTGATATCTGTTTCAATCATGTTTTCACTCTATTCGCTAGTAGAAGAGTACATGGGTTCAACTACATTGAGGTAATAGGCTAGTGTATAGTCATTGGAAAAAGTAGGTACATTCATGGGTTGGTCTTGTAGACTACAGTTAATTAATTTAGCATGTACCAAGGATAGAGCATGGATAGGTTTTAGGGAGTTCACGGTATTGTCATCACAACTGTGAATCAAAAAGTCAAGTTCTAGAAGACTACATTGCATAAATTTCTCGAGACCAAGAAGAGTCAGCACATGGTTATTAAAGTGCACGTTAATATTTAATTGACCTAATCCAATAGACCTACTTGTGGCACTGTTCTCTACGCCAGACTGGACTTCATATCATGGTTTGACAATAACAAGATCAGTAGATAGATTCACATCATTTACATCAGAGGATTCAAAGTTTGATGTTGAGTAGATATTGTCATAAGTAGGACTATTGTCAGAGTCATCAGATGAAGTTTTTGAGTCTTCTTCAAGTGGTTGAGTGAATGTATCTGACATCTTTAATGCTGCAAGTTCCTTCAAGATTTGGCTCATTTATCATTTGTATCTGACATACCTATTGACATAACCTTGATGGTTTTGTGACTCCCTGTCATCTACTCCATTCAGCTTCCTTTGGACTAATGACTGGTTCTACTTCTATAGCTTCCAATTCCTCTTGTGTAGTCCCATACCTGATTTGTTCTATCTTTTTAGAGGAGTATATAATAGATGAAATTTTTTTTGGTATTCTTCCTTCTTTCAGCCCTTGTTCATAGTCTTGTTGTCTTTTTAATCTGATTTCTTGTATCTCCTTTTCTAGCTTTAAGTGCATCAACTCTAGAGTGTCATTTGTGATATCACCAGACTCTTCTAGAGTTTCTGTATTGGATGTATCAGAGATGCCGTCTGAACCCCATTCATACTCATTTGAGTCAGTCTCTGAATCATCTACTTATTGCCTACCAGTGTATGTGACTAGAATTTTCAGGGGTGCAAACAATTCTCCAATTCTTTCTACATCTCTCATATCTTCTAGAACTTAAACTCCTTGCATTGTCATAGCTAACACCATCAGAACTTGAGTACTGATTGTTTCTTCTCTCTTGATTGGTAGTTCCTCTTGTTCTTTTCCACACTCTGCCTGATTTTGTTGAGCATTGACTTCTTGTGATGTTGAAGGCGATATCCTTTTCTTCCACTTAGACTTAGAAGCATGTTTTTGGTCTGATGTCTTTTTTAGATTGTACCCCAGTCCACCCTTATCATTTGTAGATTTTGTTTGCAGCTGAATCTGTTCAGTAATATCCTCTTGATGTTTGCCCAAGGGACCAGTGCTTGAATATCTCATGCGTTGGATAATTTTGTAGCCATGACCATATTGGGTTGGGGAAATCTCACAATGTCGTACTTCCTTGTTTTGACTATCTTCCTTGAAAAGCCACTTAAGAACAACATCCTCTTCTATTTCATTTGCCAGGGAAGTAGAAGATTGTACAAAAAGGCCATCATATATGATATTTGGAGTTGAAGTCTATGTGCTCATAGCCTTTGATGGCTTGCCCAACTATTTTGATGATGGAGGAAGAGAGAGACTAATGAAAGTACTAGTTCTATCTTGTAGCCATCCATGCCAGTATTTGTAATCTTCAACTTATTTTCTAAGTCTTTCATCAGAGCTTCTAGACTTTCATTTATAGAGGCTTCCCTATTATGAGGTACAAAGGTATCAACACCTTTTGTCAATGCATTACAGGGGAGATTTGTATCAGCAGGGATACTGACTTCAACTCCGTTATAAGGAAATTTTAAGCATTGATGGTATGTAGATGAAACTGCCTTCATTTCATGTAACCACGACCCAGTAAGATATTGTATGACAAAGGAAGATCAAGTACCTAGAAAATGACATCTCTCTCTACAGGTCCCACCCTAATTGGTAATGATACCAGACCTTTAGAGGTCCTTTCTTCTTCATCATAGGATTAAATTGTTATTTTCTTGGCCAAATAAATGACATTTTTAGAAAATCCTAGTTGTGTAAGTAGACTCTAATTACAGATATTCAACCCTGCACCTCCATCTATCAAAACATGTTTATCTCTATGTTTATGGATCGGGGCTTCAATATGCAATGACTGGTTATGTGGAGGATTTATCGAGTTGTCATCTTCTTTAGAGAAGGTCAGATAGTGAGGTGAAGTTAGATGACCCACCATAGACTAAAACCGATCAATATCTAAATCTTTTGGAACATTAGTGGTGAGCAATGCTTTGTTTTGGATCTCTTTATGAGTAGAAGAGATTTTTAGCAATTCAAATATTGAGATTTGAGCATTTGTCCTCTTCAGTTGGTCAATAATGCTATATCAAGAGGATGATGATGAAGTTAGCTATTTAAATTTATCAAATGTTGGATCTTTTTGTTTGTTTGTTTGATGAGATTGATAGGTTTGATGGTGTTTGAGCTGAAGTTGAAGAACTAGCTCCTTGGAGAGTTACTTTCTTTTGAGAATGGGTCATAGCATTTGCATGTCATGATTCATGTTGTTTCTCTTTGATTATAATCACATTACAATATTTAGGTTGGGAAGACTTAGTCATGTTGATGACGTTGTCATTGCTGGTATAAGCATAATTTACTTTGGCACCTCCATTTGACTTTGAAGAATCACCTTGTTCGTAAATAGGTAAGGGGTCCTTAAAATATTTATGATCAAGATTTGTCAGGTGATTCCCGACAACAATTTTACCAGTGTCTATGAGATCTTGAATCTCATGCTTGAGTTTCATGTAGTTGTTTGTGTTATGACCTTTATTCCGATGGTAGTTGTAGTATTCATTTTCTCTCCACCATTTTGGTTTGACTTCCGGATCATATGGCCTAGAATTATCTAGTAATGTTATCAGGTTGTTTGCCAATAGAGTTTTGAAAGCAGATTCGTATGATTCTTCCAGAGGAGTGAATTCACGTCTAGGTTTAGAAAGCTAAGGTTTCTCTTTGAACCATTCTTTTGCTTTCTTTGGAGGATTTTCTATTGCAGTTTCAACTCTTTGAGTGCTTGCGTGCCACTAGCCAAGTTAAATATCATGGGCTTTGAGTTGGTTTTAACAGTGTCTACCACTCCGTCATTAACAACATTCTTGTTGTTGTCTTTTCCATACTTCCAATACTTGTTCTTCTCTTTAGAGCTAGATCCTGGTTGTGTTTCTTTCCAAGGTGAGATATCTCCTTTATTTATAAGCACATCTTCCATTCGAATAGCATTATCTACCTGTTTGTTCAGATTAATATGAAAAATAGGTTTTAACGATCCAAAATCTTTAACATAGGAGCATAAGATAGTTCATCAAAAAGCATCCAGACAAACATTGAAACACCTTACAAAAAGACTTGCAAAAAGGCCAGTAAACCGAATGGATAGCTAAAGAAAGGAACAACAAAGCAAAAAAACTAGAGAAAAGACAAAAAGACAAACAAAAGCTATAAAGACTTAAGAAGATCAGCCACCTTATTGACCAGCTGGTCATAGTTTGTCGAAGCAACTTTGAGTTCTTCCATATCCTTTCTTGGCTTCTTCTCCTTCTTTTTGCCTCTGGTCCTCATTCTAGGTCCTTGCACATCTCCCATACCTTCAATGTTAGGTTCCAATTCTAGGGAATCCTTCTCATTCTTCAGTTTGCTAATGAGAATTTTGGTATTTTCGGTCGAGGCCTTCAGAATGTTGTAGCTTTGTTTAGCAATACTTTTGAGGCATTTTTCAATTTTATTGAATTTATTGTCAGTTTCTGCCATTCTATGGTCTGTAGCATTGTCATTGGTTTTTATCTCTATCAGGGTCTTCTCAATTTCCTCAAACCTAGGGTTGAAGGAATCTCTGATCTCTTCGGCCCTGACAATAGTTTTACTCAAATCCTCAATATATTCCGCCATTGATTTGCCTTCACCAATACTAATTGTCTCTAGAATTTGGACCTTGTGGCTCAACTTCTTATTATCCTCCACAACTTTCTTGTAACTGTTAATTAACCAATCGATGGTGTCCACAAACACTTTCAAACCCTCAGTGGGAGGATTTGAGGGGGGGGTTTTCTCTCTAGGATTGTCTTGTTCATTTTTGGGGACGTCGCCACTAGTGATCTTATCGACATTTCCACCATTCCTCTAATCAAAACCTTCCCCTGTGATCGCCTCCATTTTCTAGTCGACATCAGGATCCTTTCTCTACACTTTATCCTCCAGTTCCATTTCATAAGCTTCCTAACTCTTCTATTTGTTCCTTATCTGAACGGAAGTTTTAGTTTTCTTTTTCCAAGGTGATTGCAGTTCATCCTTCTTAGAATCCTCAGAGACCTCCTTCGAGGAGGATGAGCAGATCTTGAAAACCTTTTCTTTAGTTTTATTTTTACCCTTAGAAGAGAAGGGCTTGGTACACACCTATTTTCTTTTCTTACCAATTTTGGCTTCAGAGTCTTCCAGACTCTCCTCTGACTCACTCATCAAATCACTTTCAAACTTCTCACCCATAGAAAAACTAGAACCCGACCCTTCCTCCTTAGATTCAAAGATAGAAGGCTGGGGACAGGAAATTTGGTTTACTTTAAGATGGTCATAAATTAACACCATAAGACCTTGATGCATGGTTGTATCACCCTTAGGGTTCTCTCTATGGGCTTTAATGGTAGCATTCATTGAACACAGTAGGAAATATGAAATATTAACTTTTTCATCATACCTAAAATGATTAAACAAAACAAAATGATAGCCATACACTTTTGTGAATCTACCATCCAAGGTAATGTAACGCATAATAGAAAACAAAACCTCACTCCACAACCTAACAAATTCCCTAGGCGGGTAGTAGCTTTTACTTAGCTTTACCAGGCGTTTCTTCTCCTTTGCCATTTCAGGGTATCACTCAATTGCCTCCTTGCTCAGTTTTCTATCTCTGTAGTAATTGCTTCCTTCCCTGTGAAGACCTATGACTTGAGCGATGAGGTCTTCATCAATGGAGATTGTTTGATCTCCCATCTTCAAGGTTCCCTTCCTCTAGTTTTTGCAGAAAAAGATAGTGATTGTGGCATCCCTCCCATGGAGCCTCTCCATAAACTTTGTAAACCCGCCCTTTTGCAAGATGTTCCAAATAACCTTTGTTTATTTCCAGTCCTTACAGTTGCTAGGTTCATAACGACGTCTATTTCCTCCCATTTTTTTTCTTTTCAAAATAGAAGGCTGAGAGTTGCAGAGAGTTATAGGAAATAAATTTCTCAAAGAGACCACATATACCTAGAAAGAATGGAAAAAGGTGGCATTTGTCTTGTAATAAATGGTACTGACATTATGATAATTACTCATATCCCTCCTATTAATTCATTTAATCATTATTTTGTCCATTTATGATCTTTGGAGTACTATTATATCAATCCATGAAAATGATCCATCTGACATCATTGAGGAGACTCTCTTCACCCTTCAAGGTAACCATATTATTGTGATTGACTACCACGTTGGCTGCCCAGTCAGCTGGACCATTAGCTTCACGATAAATGTGGGAAATAAAGCATTTCTCGAAGGTGTTGATTAGATCTCTAGTAGCCTTTATTATGTTGTTGATAGTCCATGACGGCTCAAAAGTTCCTTTTAGGCACTTGATGATGTTATTAGAGTCCCCCTCAATCCATAGATAGGGAGAGTTCCATCTTTTAGCTAGGAGAATGCCTTGGAGAGCAGCCATAGCTTCCACCATATGGTTAGTTTGGCAACCTATAGGAACAACAATCATTTCCTTACAATTGCCATTTTCATCTCTGAGAATTTTACCACATCCTGCTGGGCCAGGATTGCCTTTGGCAGCTCCATCGAAGTTGATTTTGAGCCAACCATGAGGGGGAGAGTGCCATCTAGCTTCTAGTCTCTTGTTTTGTTTGGGATCAGTACTACCAGCACTCTTCAGATTCTAGGAGTTGAAAATGTGATTTTCCATGGGGTTGGTTGAATTGCAAGGATCCCCAATGATCCTAATGTTCTCCATAATAGCCCTTTGAATTTTGTAGAAAACAACAACCTGGGTGAGAGAAGTGTCCCTGAATATGAGGTTGTTCCTTTCTTTCCATATCCCCCACAGGATGTGAGGGAGAGATAGCTGCCACAAAGATCTAAAAGTAGGATTAGACCAATGATAACTCCAAGAATGAAACAAATCTCAGATAGAGTTAGGAAACACCCATTCCATGCAAAAATTGTTAAGAAATCTTTCCAAAATTGAAATAGTGAAGGAACAGTGGATAGCCAAATGGTCCGCAGACTCTTCCTCCTCAAAAAATAAAGCACACCTATTTGGGAAGGAAAAACCTCTAACCTTAAGATTAAGGTCAAAACTTTGTTTTGAAGGATTGTCCAATAGAAAAAAATGATCTTAGGGATAAGACCCTTTATCCATTCTTTAGACCAAAAGGGATTCTCAGAGGGGGTTGGGGAAAGAACACCATACATTGAAGAGACAATAATGTTGCCTTTAGGTTCATATTTCCAAATAAGAGAATCTTCCTCATTGTTCAACCAGGAAAAAGATAGATGATTCTTAAGATTGATAAGGTCAAGGTGGATACTTTCAATTTTCTACCATTTATCACCTATCCAATACCCCTCAACCAAGGAGCCAAAGACTCTAATACATGGGGCAGCAAAAGGGGCCCAATCAAGGATTTCAATCAAAGGCTTATCAAGTAACCAGGGGTCCTCCCAAAATCTAACTTTCCTACCATTACCAACTCTCCATTTCACCCCTTTAGAAATGTTGTCTTTACACTTAGAGGCATGATTCCAAATCTGGGACCCATTAATACTGAAATCAAATTGATGAAAGAGGGAAGAGAAGAAGACAAAAGAGGATACTTACTTCTCCAAATTTTACACCATTCACTGTCAAAGTGGAACACTCTCCAAACCTGTTTAGAAAAGAGAGCTTCATTAAGGGTCTGGATTCTTCTCAAGCCCAGACCACCTTTACTTTTCGATCTGCAAACCTTGTCCCAAGCCACTAATGCCATTCTTTTCTTTTCCTCAACCCCTGACCAAAGAATTTTTTTTTGAATTTTATCAATAGCATCAACATACTTAACTGGAATTCTAAAGAGGCTAAGGGCATAAATAGGAATGCTTTGAAGGGAAGCTTTAAGAATTTGAAGTTTTCCAACCTAACTTATGAGAGCACCTTTCCAACCAGCAAGCTTTCTTTGAAATTTATCCACCAGAGAACTCCAAAAGGAATCAAGTGGAGCAATGCCTAGGGGGAGACCAAGATAAGTAGTCAGAAGATCAGCAGTCTGACATTCCATAATTATGTTGATTATATAATGTCTTATCTCAGGAGTGTTGATGAAAAACACTTCACTTTTAACCTAGTTGATAAGTTGGCCAGAAGCAGAAGCAAACTTACAAAGGGTGTCCTTTAGGATTCTGGCTTCCGAAATGCTTGAATCCCCCATAACAATGGTTTCATCCACAAATTGTTGGTGGGAGCAAGTATGAACAAAAGAGGAAGGTTGGAGACCTTTGAAAATACCTCTAGTCACCATACTTTCCATGGACCTATCAAAACATTTAGACATAATAATGAAGAGGATGGAGGAAATGGGGTCCCCTTGCCTCAGTCCTCTGGAGGCTTGAAAGATGGAGGAGGGAGATCCATTAACAAGAACAACAAAGGAGGCAAAGGAGATGAGCTACTTGAAGAGGTCCACACATTTGTTAGAGAAGCCAAAAGCCAGAAGGACCTTCATGAGGAAAGACCAATCAACCCGGTCATAGGCCTTAGATAGGTCAAGATTGAGGATAAAACCCTGTTTCTTAGCCATAACAAGGGAATGGATATTCTCATGGATAGTTATGATGGAATCAATAATTTATCTTCATGGTACAAAACCATTTTTCTTATGACTAATCAAAGAAGGAACGACTTTCAAGAGTCTAGAGGTTAGGACCTTGGAATTATCTTATAAAAAGAGTTGCATAAGCTGATTGGCCTGAACTTATCCATGGAATCAACACCTTTGATTTTGGGGATTAAAGAAATGAAGATGCCATTAATCTCTTTCAAAAGTTTTCTAGCCCCAAAAAATTCTTTAACCCCACTAGAGACATCTTTACCAACAATATCCTAGAATTCTTGGAAGAAGAACATGGGGAATCCATCAAGTCCAGGGGCTTTGCTTCCTTCAAAAGAAAAGACAACATTTTTGATCTCCAAGTTCGAAGGTATAGAAGTTAGGAAGGCATTCTTCTACTCATCAATAAGGCAAGGAATGTTCTGAAGGAAGGAACTTTGAACATCAACATCCAAGCTTTGATCCTTATATAGAAGATTAGTGAAGAATCTTTTGGCGTCATTTCTTATCTCCTCCTCCTTAACCAGCTCCCCATTATCCACCATTAGTTTTTTGATACTATTAGCCACTTTATGTTTGATAGTTGACATATGAAAGAATCTAGTATTCTTATCTCCTTCCTTTAGCCAGATACATCTAGACCTCTGCTTCCAAAAAACTTCTTCTTTAGCAATGACTTCATGGTATTTTTTGAGGATCTCATTTTCTTCAACAATAGTCACGGTGGAGAATCCATCCTTCTGGATTTGGACCTGTATTTTATTGAGGTCTTCTTGAATTTTTCCTTTGGCCTCGAAAATATTCCTAAAGCTGGATTTATTACAAGTCCTTATATTGTCTTTTATGCTTTTGAGTTTTTTCACAAATCTATACATGGCAGTACCCTCAACTTGAATGTTCCACCATTCCTAAATTTTATGGGTGAGATCTAGATGAAGAGTCCACATTTTTCCAGATCTAAAAGGAAAGTGCCTTCTTCTATTTATGGGGTTAGCAAAAAGAGTTATGGGATAGTGGTCAGACCCAACCTGAATGTGAGCAGACGGAGAACATAAATAATGTTTGTACCAGTCATCAGAAATAAGAGCCCTGTCAAGGCAAACTTGAATAAGGTCATTTCTAGTCCTCCTATTAGTCTAAGTGTAATTGCAACCTTGCATCTCCACATCATTAAGAGCCTAAGTGTTTATAAAATCCATGAGGGCTAGTCTGCTATCCAACTGAGAAGGCCTTCCACCAAATTTTTCCTCCTCTCTCAAAGGGGTGTTGAAGTCTCCCATGACTAGTCAACTAAGGTTCTTGAAGCTGTCCCTTATCTCCATAAGTTTTTTCCAAAAAATGCTTCTGGCTTTCAAAGTGTTAGGAGCATAAATATTAGTGAGGACCCAAGAGGTTCCATCTTTTAAATGCTCAAATTTAATGCATGAAAAAATGATTTCTTGAATAAGAACATGACCTTTAACACTATTGAGATTCCAAATTATTGAAATGCCTCTAGAGGCACCTTCTAAGCTGCCACCATTGATACTCCCAGATTTAAAGAATTTCAAAGCTTTCACCTTATCTCTACTCATCTTTGTTTCTTGAATAAGAAAAATATCAGGTTTACTATCCCTAATCATATTCCTAATAATATCATGCTTGTGGGGATTATTAAGTCCCCTAATGTTCCAAGAGACAATCTTCATAATTACTTACCAATCCCTAACTCCTTCAGAGTCTTTTGAGTCCCATCTGCTATGTTCTTGCTGGCCTCCTTGTCTCTGACTTTGTGGTTTGAAGGTTGTTCTAGAGATGAGGAGACATACCTGACATCAACTTGAGAAATTCTACTAGACTTCCTTAATTGGGCAGCCGAGGGAGTGAATCCTTTTTTGTTCCCATGTTTTGGAATTTTCCAATCTCCTTCTTTCTCAAAAACTGCTTCAGGGTTACTAAGAATTCTAGAAATTTTCTCTTCATTACCCCAATTAGGTGATCTGGAGTCATGTGAAGAACTATTGACTATTTTAGAGGCTTGGCTTGAATCCAAAAGGTTCATACCCAATATAGCACATTTCTAGGCTTCTTGCATATCAGACCTGATCGTGAGAGGGGAAGAGTCAGTCTTTTCTTCTTGAGAGCCAGTAATTTCCCCTTCCTCAAATTGTTCAACTTCCTTAGTAACCTTATCCTTTTGATCCTCTTCATTGGGAGCTTCCTTACTAGCCAAGGTATCAACAATCACCATCTCAGTATTTTCTTTAGAAGATTCATTCTGATCTTTTGTTTCCTCTATTCCAATCTGCCCTACCAGGGGATTGTCTGCTTTTATTTCTTCCTTCCTCAGAGCTTTCTTGGGGGGGAGATTAGAGATAGAGGCTGAGGAGACCACTTCTATATTCTCCCCCAGGGGTCCAAAATAGTTGGTGTCAACAAGGTCATTTTCCTTCTTTTCTGAATTTTTGACTTGCCATACCTTTTTCTCCCAAACCTTTTTACTTTCTACTGAAGGTTTGGCTTTCTTGTTCTCCCCTTTAGGCTTGAGAGGACAATGTTTGGCCCAGTGACCTACTTTCTTGCAGTGAAATCAAGCAAAGGGGATGGATTCATATTCAATCTATTATTTCTACATTCCCAACTTTGACACTATATCTATCTGCTCGGGCATATCTACATCGTGGGCGATCCCTACACAAAATCTGGCATGAGTGAGCCTCCTTCTTGAAGTTGTGACTAGATCTATTGAGATGAGCTCACCAAAAGAGCTTGCTATACCTGATAAAATTCTTTCTGCCCAATACTCAAGAGGCAGACTTGGTAACTTAACCCAAACTAGGACTTGCACCAGAAGAGAATCACTCATGTTTAGATTTGGATGCCATTTTTGAAGGACTAGAGCTGTCTTTCCAACCAACCAAGGACTACCATAGAGGATCCTTACTTTATCTTCTTCATAGGAAAAGGAAAAGGTGAGGAGGCCTTTGGGTAGAGCCTAAATTTCAACATTACCTTTCAAAGCCCATTTCCATTTGACATAAGCCCTAACAACTTCAATGTTTGGGCATGGTCCCATGAATTTACCCACTAGAGAGTTTGACATACTACTTATGTTATCATCCAGAACTGAATCAGTGATAGAAATGGAGAACTTACCACCAGTTGGGTCCGATATATTCCTAACAGGAGGGAAGGAGGATTTTCCAGAAGGTCTAGTTCCAAAGAGGGATGACCACTTTCTAGATTCTTTTCCAATATCCAAAACAACTTCACATGGGCTGGACCCCCCCACCATGTTTCCAGAACCCACATTCTTCTCTAGCAGAGTACCATCAGCCTATAGAATATCCAAAGGCTTGTCCTTCTCCCCCATCGGGCCAGCTCCATCGATCTAGCCACTCCCTCCATTGGAACCAGAGTTCCCATCTTGCAGAGAATTTGAATTTTGAATTCTTCCATTGCCACCTTCTCCACCTCCATGCGAGCTCTCCATGTTCTTCATTCTAACACCTTACTAGAGTTCTACCATTTTATTAAATGATGGATGCACTTGTATTTGGATACTATATTTCAATGCAGGGATCAGATTGTTGATGAATATATCCATTTTCTTAGAATCTGGGATAGGTTGTGAATACCTAGAGAACATCTTTCTCCAACATTGGATAAAAGTGAGCAAAGTCTCCCCTGTTTTCTATTTGGTATTGCAAAGTTCAATCATAGTAACAGAATATCGAATGTTATAGTATTGTTGTAAAAATAGTTGGATTAGCTCTTCAAACAAATTTATTCCCTTAGCTAGACTTGAGAACCATTCCATAGCTTGTCCTCCCAAACTCTTGGGAAAAAGGCGCATGAGATACGTTTGTTCATGCATGAACTCCATACATAAAGCACAAAATTATCTGATATGGTCTTAGGGATCTAAGTTACCATCATATTTGTGAAATTTTGGGATCTCAACTCATGAAGGAAATGGAGGCATGTATAGGTTTTTGTCAAATGTAAATGGGCATATTGTCTCTACAGAATATTGTTTTGGGGACTTATCCTTGTTTTTCAGTTCTATGATCTCAGTCCACAAGGCTTGTAATTATCTGTGTACCATTATTATAGGTGATTCTTCCTTTTTAGTGATGAGAGTCTGAACGTCATATCTAGTAGGAAGTTTGGCGCCTTTTTTTGCTAGCTCTAGAAAATAGTCTTCTTTTTCTCTAGCCATGATAACCTTCATCATTTTTTGGAAATCTTTATCTTTTTGACATCTATGAATATATTTTTTTAGTGGTTCAAAGGCTTTAGATTCACTTGATGAGGAATCATTGTCCATATCATGAATACTAAGGTTGTCTTCATCATTTTGTTTTGTTCTAGGTATAGTGGGAGATAAAGATTCATCATAAACTGGTATATCTAATGATGAAGGTTTATTAGTCAGAGGATCCTCTTCGTAAAATGGATTATCTTTATATGAAAAGGGTTTCCCTTTGCCTTTGGCATATTTCTTATGAGAACTCCTAGTTTGAATAGGCATTTTTATTGATTGGTGTGACCTAAAGCTATTTGTGATGCAAAAGTCAAGATCAAATTCAGAGCTAGTTGTTCAGTTAACGTATTGTTTGATAGAGGCAACTAAGATTTAGTCTGGTTTTAGGAAAGATCTATCCTATATAAGACATTTTTCTAAGTTGATCCAAGAGAAGTGACTAAGACTCAGTCTAGTTTCAGGAATGATCTATCCTATATAAGACGTTATCTAAGTGACTTAAGTTTGATAAGTAGTTGATTAAAATAGTTGAAAGATGATCCACCAAATCATGTAGCACAAATGGTAGAGGTACACTGTCTTGATCTATTTTATGCTTAGGATGATGATAACTAGTTTAGTGCTCGCTGGAGACTATTTTAGGCAAGTTTGACTATTCTGGACTGACAAAAATTAGAGATCCATATGACAGGTTTTGTAGGACCAGACGATAGTATGATAGCTTTAGGATAATGACAAAAGTGTTTCGTATGAGTTGTTGCCTAGTACCGTACGACATATGGGTATGTCTAGAATGACAAACTGGTCAATGCAAAATTTTATCGTACGACATAGGATGCAAGGTAAAATGACAATTCTCAAAACTGGATGACAGACAATCAGGACTCATATGACACATGATGTAGGCCCAAACGAATGACTATTAAGACTGATAGAATTTTGTACGATACAAAATATGAATCAGGATGATAAATCAGAAGGCTCATATGACTATTTTCTAGACAAAGGCAAAATTTTGAGTTTTCAATGACTGAGTATGACTAGATTTGAGATGGACTGACTTTTGATCACTGACTGATGATAACCAGTTTTGAGATGGACTGAGTTTTTGATAGCTAAGCTATCCTAGTTTGTGACATGGATAGAGTTTTGACTAGGATGGACTAGTTTTGGAGAGTTTCAACTAGGATGGACTAGTTTTGACACAGATAGAGTTTCGACTATGATAGACTAGTTTTGACACGGAAAGAGTTTTGACTAGGATAGACTAGTTTTGACACGGACAAAGGTTTTGATCACTGAGTTGTTTCTTGTTTTCTCTAGTTTTGATATTCCAGTTTTAGTTTGAGTGATGAAAACACAGAAAACACGTAATATGAATAATAACTCCAATCACAGCATGCAAACACTATAGAAACTGGTGAGAGAAGAAAATCTTTGCTTGTATACTTAGGTACACACCCAATAGCTAATCAAAATACGGTCGCTGAGTCTCACACAATGGATTCTCAATGCCATATTAGCCGACTCCAAATGCTAATGGGGGCACAAAATGACAAGTATCTTGGGAGAGTTACTATCTCTCTTGCATAAAGATTATCCCCCCTTTCGTAGGTGAACCAGGTAGCTTCTAATTTTAATTAGAACTAGTAAGTGATCCATTAGATGCATCAAGGTATAAACTCAATTAAGAGGTCTCCTAGCCTTGAAAACCAAGGTTTAATATACTCGAGTGTACAGAGGAGAGCTATTCCTAAGCACTGTCAATGACTTGATTTTCATCAAACCATGTTTATTTTATAGTGGGTTGGAGTACTTGGCATTTAGTCGTTCCCACTTGGGTTGTTCCCCTCTCACCGGTCGTAATGGCTATAGAGTTATTAGCTCCTCGAAAGGGCGGGCCCGCTAAAGATATACAAATCTCAAACTTAAAGAAAACCCCTCAAAGGTTTGGATTTCTGATTTTCTATAAAGACAAGAGCATACTCTCCTACCTATCAGAATTTTCTTAAAACATGAAATACAGATTTGTTCTTTAACCAGATAGAAAGTTAGGTGCCTAAAAAATGAATTTAATGAATACATAATGTTTGCTCGAATCTCGTCAGGCAACCTGGAAAGACAACGAATCAGTAGTCATATTGTCTTTGTGCGACAAGCATTCTGCAAAAATTGATTAGGCTATGAAAATTCTTCAGATAAACAAATAACCAGCTAGGGTTAGCGTCAGTGTAATCAAAATTGAATAGAAAACTTGAAAAATGAAACTTGTTTTTTAACCAAAAGAATACAAGATCGTATGACAATTATCATTGACTCATATGATAATTTGTACAGATTCGTATGATAATTAAAGGTTTTCACCTGACACTATGGGAAATGTCGTACGATAATATGCAGAAATTGTACGGAAAAAATCCGAAAAGTCAAAAATCTGAAAAAATAAAAATAAAAAATAATTAGTCTTGGAGGCTGAAAAAAAAGTAGTCTTGAGCCCCACGGTGGGTGCTAGAGATGTGTGTGTGAAAAATTTAAATAAGTCTGATATCTACAAGATACAACACTTCAATTAAGTCATTACATGTATGGTTAGATAGATATAAGTATGAATATGAAAACCATAACAAATCGACTAATTGCCTTCTAAAAGATGCGAGTATAAGATTGCTCTCAAATTTGTATAAGAAATACCAGTGACTAGACTACACCAAGACGAAGGATTTAATCTATATGAGCATGAGATTAAGCTAAATGGATGCAAGATGGATGAAAGATTCAAGCAATAATGGATTCAAGCAATCATGAATAAACTAAATATAGTAAAAGAAATTAAACTAAGATGCAATAATCTCAAGAAGAAAGAACAATATATTCAATGACTCCAAAGTGAAAAGTGTGTAATAACAAATCTCCAGGGTGTTTTGAATGAGAGTTGAAGGCTGAGTTTATAGAGAATCACAAGAGAGATCAAGAAAAAGAACAATTTAGGATTAATTAAAATAATTGAGAAATCAGATTCAGTTAACATTGAGATAAATTAAAATTATAGTTTAATTGAAATGCATTCAAATAAGAAGTTCAAGTTGTATTAGAAATAAGATTTAATTAATTCCATTTATTTGTGATAAAAATAGATAATTCTTTGATTTATTCAAGAAAAGAGTCTTTCAAATCAACTGACTTCTTTTTCTCAAAAGCTTTGAGTTCCAATTTTAGAGAATGATTAAATTCTTTTAATTGTTTTTTCTGATTTCAAGTTATCTCAATTTAGAAGAATATCTCAAGTTTGATTTCTCTCAATTCAATTCTTTAATTTTATTTTCAATTTAACTCTTGCTTTGTGATTAATTCCTCTTTTGTGATAAATTAATTCTTTTTTTATGATTAAATGACAAATTTATTAATTAATTAAATATGGGAGGATATTTAATAAATTAAATAGGATAATTGATCAAAATGATTTTCTTGGAATGATTAAATTAATTAAATAAATATTTAATTAATATATATTATTTGATTTGCCATGTGACATTTGATGATTAAATAATTAATTAGTGTGCTCAAGATTGATTTAATTGCCTTTGGTTAGGACCTTGGTGATGTTGTCGAGATTAGGGGCCCATGGTTTAGATGACCAATTTTAGGGTATTACACTCTTCACCTGCTGCTTCTCTTCTGCTGCTTAACTATCGGTAAACTCTACCGATACACTTCTCCTCTTCTTCTCCTCTACTGGATCTCCACCTTACTCCCTGCTCTTCACCGGTATAACACTTTGCCAGTTCTCTATCTACCTTCTCTGTAGCCTCCTTCACTTCTGCTCTGTTGATATGAATATTACCGGTTCTTCTCTCCTACCAGTTGAATGCTTCAACTAGGTTCTCCCTCACTTCCACTCACTTCTTAGATGCTTGTTGAGCACTTGGCTGATTTTATCTTACTTGCAGAAGTATCACACTTCACAGTAGCACAATATTCTTCTATATAGTAGCAATAAACAATCTCTTTGGCCTTCATACTTATAGCTAGGTTTTCTCGCCAACACCCAATTCAAAATCTAGGCAGTTAGGGTTTCCTCACCATCCTTGAGGCAAACCAAATCCAATCAGATCTTGCTCGATCTGATCACTCTGACATCCCTCTGCACAAATCTGCCATCAACACGCCTTCCAAAACACACCTTCCTTCTTCAGCAACCTGCAAATGATCTATCGGCATACTTCTTGGTTAATCACCATTAATGGCATGATGGGTTGCTTCAACTACTCCGATCTGCTCGATCAGTTTATCCTCAATCCTCTCTTGTCCATTTAATCTCAATTCATGCACTTCTGCTACTCCACCTCAAGCTTCGCAGTCTCCTTTAAAGTTGACCAACTCTATACCTACCCCATCGATGTATATTCCATCTTCATTTGGTGCAAGTTGACCACCTTGATTCCATGTGGCATCCAAGTCAACTAACTCTGTCACCTTGACTCTGCATGTTGATCCACATAGGATCACTGACTAAACATTCTACCAGTTCTCTAACCCTGTCGGTCTCTCTCATTGTACCAGATACCTCATCATGTCTGCCCTCATCTTGAGTTGTTAATGGAATCCTTGACTATTCATCAGACATGTCCATCCAAAACATGCTTATTCCCACAAAGTGGGAAGTCTTGTTCATCTGCACCTTGTCCATTTTATTGATGAACATATATACCAGTAAACGTAGTGTCAAAAGAAGGAGTCTCCATCGATCTAGATCGAGTGGAGGAAATAAAAGAGCTTCCTCGTCCTATCAACAAGAAGAGCGTTCAGTCCTTCCTAGCTAAAGTTAACTTTGTTAGCCACTTTCTCTCAGACTTTGTTGGTATGGTGAGGCCAATCACTCTAATGCTTAAAAGGGAAATGTATTTTAAATGGACTCCTGAAGCTAAAGAGAGATTCAAGAGGATCAAAGATGCCATCTCCTCAGCTCCCATACTCTCCAACCCTGATATGTCCAAGGATTTTATAATGTATGTTTTCTCTAGAAATTATAGCATTGTCATGGTTCTAACCTAGAAAGATGTAGACAAAATAGGTGAGCATCCCATAGATTTCCATTCCAAAAATATGAAAGAATATGAGGCTAAATACAAATTTTTTGAAAAGAAATCTTTGGCCATTGTCAAGGGCCTTAAAAAGTTCAGGCATTTTATTGCCTCTAATAAGACTACTATTTATGTCTCCCACCCTTCATTCAAGGAATATATAATGGAAGGTGATATTACAAAGAAGACAGCAAACTGGATTACAAAAATCCTAGATTACGACATTGATGTCAGACCCACAAAGGTAATCCATGGCAAAGGCTTGTGTGAATATATAGCCCAAGAGTATAACCCTCAAGAGGCCAAGACTACTATAGAGGAAGTTGTAATGGTCACCTCCAACCAACAGAAGCATGCTGGATGGAGAATCAGAAACATTTAATGAAGGCTAGAATTTTCCCTATGGGCCTCCCTCCCAAAAAGAAGAGATTCTACAAGATGCTGAACAATAGTTTCCACCAGGTGGAAGGAGTTCTTTTTAAGAGAAATTTTGACAGAATCCTACTCTGCTACATTGATCAAGGACAAGCTAGTAATATTCTACATGAATTCCATTATATATTATCAAGAGGCCACTATTCAATGCAAACCACCATCATTAAGATCACCCACACTGGGTACTTCTGGCCCTCTATGTTTAAAGATATGTATACTCTAGTAAGAGAATGCAAAGAATGCCAGTACTACAATGGTAGGTGAGAAAAGGCGACAATCTCTCTCAGGCCCATAATGGTGGAAGATCCCTTTGCTCAACGGGGTCTCAATTTCATAGGAATGATCAACCCTCCAAGCTCAAATGGACACAATTGGATCATGACTACTACTGACTACTTTACCAGATGGTCTTAGGCTGTCCCCCTGAGGTATTCATTAGAAGCAAAGATATTAGCATTTCTAGAAGACTTAGTGTGCTAGTATGGTCTGCCAAAGACCATAATATTGGACAATGCATGAGCATTCACAAGCTCATGAGTCACTTAGTTTTCTTTCAGTCAAGGTATCTACCTGAAGACCTCCTCAAACTACTATCCATAGGGAAATGGCCTAGCTAAATCCACTAACAATAATCTCATAAGACTCATTAAAAGGATGGGCTTTGAGCACAAAAGGGAGTGGCATCACCACTTGACAAGAACATTATGGGTGGACCAGATCACGCACAAGGAGATTCTTAAGAACTCCCCATACAAGTTGGTCTAGGACAAGGATTCCTTATTCCCCATGTCTTTGGAGATCCCCGCCTTACAGTTACTCAAATCTATCGAGGTGGCCAAAAATGATCCCATGGAGGTGAGATTGGCAGATCTTGTGGAGCTAGAGGAAGCAAGGGAAGCAACATTTTCATCCCTTCAAAACCGCCAACAAACCCTCAAGAGGTGGTTTGATAATAAGAAAAGTTCTGACCCAGGACTCAAACAAGGCGACCTTGTTTTGAAGTATAATTAGAGGGCATCCAAGCCTGGTCAGCATGCTAAATTTGATGCTTTATGGGAGGGACCCTTGCGCATAATGAATTTCAAGGGTTTTAATGATTTTGATCTCAAGAATATGCAAGGGGAATCTCTCAGAATCCCAGTCAATGGGTTTCATCTTAAAACCTTTCACTAGTAACAAATTTCCTAATGTAAAATAATGTAAATAATGTATTTTAGCATGCCTTATTTATTTAATTATGTTCCTTTATGCATTCCCAAAAGAAAAAGTGAACCACAAGATACACCATGAGAAAGCAAAAGGAAATCATTATATTATAAGTATCTTCGTACAATACATGCAGAAGGCCTACGACCTATATTTGAGAAATAAAGAGACAAACTTTTGAAATAAGATGGCAGTATCTTAGTGATCTTCTTCATCATCCTCCTCATTCATTTGAAATTCAGAGTCATCATATTCATCTTTAACATCATCTCCCTCTGATCACTCATGGCCAAAGTCATTGTCGAGCTCCTGAGCTATCGACACAATCACCAGGTTAGGTAGAACATGCAGCGTCAAGATCTATGGGAAGATGTAGTCTCTGAATTTAGTGTACCACTTGGTGTGAGCCAGAATAGGCACTATCAGATGAACTTAGAGGAGGAACTCTGTGACAAGCTCCACTCAAAAGCGATGAGACGACAATGTCATGGTCTTTAGGTAGCCTATAAGAAGATACCAGGTCACCTCCTCACCAAGGGTGATGAAACATTGTAGATCCAAGGCCAAAGGTAAACCTATGAAAGGAACTTAGTATGTCACAACTTCCTCTAGGCTACCTAGATACTCCAGAGGGAAGAGCGCTTTAGCTAGCTCTGAGGTCAAATAACCAGTCATCCCGACATCCAGTAATGAACACAAAATATTAACAAATATCCATGTTGACACAGTATCTGTCCATGTCATCAATGAAGCCCTCCCCAAGAACCCATTTGATGGCAACAATTATTAGAGGAACTTTATGTCATGTCATCCCCTATAACCTCCTATCTAAGATATTGCCTAAGAAAGTGGCTTGAGCCTTACTACTGGTAAGCTTGACGGGAGTATCCATTTTTCAAGAAACTTCATCGTTGAGCTAGATACTGTGCAAAAGAATGTCTAAAAATATATTTATAGAGGATTTTTAGCTCCAAGTAATGAATGAAGTGGAAAGCTAGTGCTCTCAATATTTGGCATAGCTGTATTTTCCCAAAACTCACACAAGTAGATGAAGCCCATCTTGAAGGTTGCATACGCCCTATCCTCTACCTAGAAAAGAGAAGTGATGTCCTTAGATGCCACGCATATATATAGGTACATTGTGTCTAAGTCAGAATACCTATAGGTCTATTATGAATCGTGCGAGCCTCGATGGCTATAGATACTCTCATTAATGGGGAGATTTGTCCGGACAAACAAATCACCTCAAGTGGCTCAAAGTAATAGCGAACTAAATAGGCATCTTCTCGGGAAATGCAGATGGCAGTGCTTATCCTTTTTTAGAATTAATTGCAACTTGGAAAATGAAGTGGCATACATGCAAACATGTGATTTTCATTAAATACCTTCTTTCACACAAATCTAGGCATGCGATGAATTTAAGGAAGAAGGTCTCCAAAAGTGCATATCATATTGTTCATTTTACATCCCCAAGAATCAAAAATCTTCAGAGGTGTCAGAAAGAGAAGCTTTCTTGCAGAAGATGGAGATGGAAGCAGCTTCCTTGGGTTCTTTCCAAGGAAAAATGTGGGGAGATGTATTTGGGGAGCTCTTATATTCCTCTCACGTCGTGCCCCCAAAGCTGAAATATCAAATAACCAAACCTAAATTGAATTTTTCCACCCACAACCCTGTGGTGGTGATAAATTTTTTAGAGTGTCATTGAGCCCAAACTTCATAGGCAGCCAAAGAACCTCAGAGAAGTCACTTGTGGTAGGATGGTAAATCACAGGAATGAGCTGCAATCTATGATAGTCAAAGTCAAGAATAGTGCTACTCCATAGTTTGTGGTTCCCATGGTTCCACATTGTCCAGAGTTTGTAGTTGCATGCACCAATAGGTTTGAGCTAGGTTCTTCTTCAATTCAGGGATCTCTTCTAAGAGTAGTTATAACCCAAAGGTTGTTAGGGATATGTTATGTTGCCCCATATTTGATGGCATAGAGGTGTTCATTTAGAGCTTGATGGGGGAATATTGGGACACTAGAAGAGATATCATCTCATTCGGTCATGACATGTTGAATCACAGTCCAATTGTTGGGCCTCCAAAATTCCCTCTATCCTATAGCAATTTAAGGCATGATGACCTCAAAGATATCTCCTCAACCTTTGCATGGCTATGTGGTCACGATAACGACCAAGAGATCACCACCCTTATGATGGGTTTCCTATTCAAATGTTGGAATCAGAAAGGGCCATTTCATTTTGACTTCTGTATCTTAATAACCAGAGAAATGGTGAAGTAATTAGACAAATTCCAATATTTTTGATGGTTTAGGTTTGCCTCATCCCTAGTTTACCTTTTCTTGCACTAGAATGACATTTTTTTCAGCCAATACATGCGATTGGCTACTCATGATGAGCTAGGAAACAAAATGCCTATGTTGGCCTGGACGCCCATCCAACTAGCTTCTTAGGATGCCTACCAATATTTGGACTATTTCCTAACTCCCATCCTTCAAGATCTTAGTTTGAGCCTCGAAGAGCCTCTTGCATACTTTTCCCAGATACAAATGAATTGGATGTACATTGAATGCCCCCCTTGTGACTAGTTTTTGGGTAATGACTTGTCCTTTATCCAGGTGCATGGCTTATCTGAAGAACCCTTCTACCTACCTACCTATGTCACAAAGAGAACCATCTCCCTTAAAATTTTCTGGTAGTCGGTGGAAATTGACAAAGCTATAGGGGCAGGAAAACATGATACCTCCATAACAAAGGATCACAAGGCTATTGGCCCCATTACTCTCGTACAGAGGAGCATTCCTAAAAATGTCCTGACCTCCAAGCTAGTACAACTTAGCTTGGTAGTAATTGATGATGTGTGGAGTTATGACCTGAATGGGTGCCTCTCTAAGAGAAAAAAATATAGTTAAGCATGAACCAAGGAGTTCATGGGAAGGATGCACCAACCCGCCAGTGAATGATCTAAATCTCTATGTGGGTCCTAGTGATTTTCCTATTTTGAAATGTCCCTCGTGGTTGAATTTTTACTCTATCCTACAAAATTACAATCTAGCAAAGTCCATTCCCTAGAGCATGCTAGAAGCCATGAGATTGGATTCATGGCCTGAGAAAAAGGAGGAGGATTTTTGGATCTACCATCAAGAAGTGAATCAGCCTAGGGCTAACATCAGGAACGCTCCTTTCAATGAGGGTTTTGAGACCGAATGGCAATAGTACAATAAATCAAATGAAGAGACAACTGATGAGTCCCCATGTGGTGATTCATCCCCTCAGGAGGCCCAACAGTAGGAGGTAGAAGTTATAAATGTACAAGAGCAATAGACTGAGTCTAGTATTCCTCTTCCTCTCACTAGTTCAATCCAGAGATCCCATTCCCAAATCGCTAAAAGATCGATGGAGAAGAAGACACCTGATTCCCCTTCTAGTAAAAAGCAATATCTCAGTTCTACCAAGAAGGGTCTGTCTTCTCAGGTCATTGTGGTTCGTTTAGCTTCATAGTGACCAGTGACTTTTACGGCTCAAGTATGCCCTTCTTTCCCTTTTCTCTCTGCTCAATCTATATCTTTCGTAGCATCCCAAGTTGCATCTATGCCTGCCCATATCCCCACTACCCTCATTATCACCTGCTAGGGCATCAGTTGACCCTCAAGTTGCATTATCGCAGGTCTCTATTTCTCTCATTGCCCTCAATTTTCTTCCTATAGCATTTTCCCCATAGATGCATGATACAGCTACTATCTCACGTAGGCTTGGTTTCAAAGAGTCCACTCCTCCCCCAAATGTCGGTGTAGCATCCGGTGGTCCATTTTCTTCAGGAGCCTCTCCTTTCATCCCATTGTTTTCCCTGACCATGCTTGCACATCCCATTCAAACCTCTTTTTGTGGACCTATTTCCCAGTTCCCCTTTATAATCCCTTGTTGGCATTGTGTTGGCATTGTGTTGTCATTGATGTCAACAAGCATAGGATGGTAGCTAGTATGGGAGATGTACGTGCAGTACTGTCAATGATTCATATGGGATGTGATGTCTTTGATGTCACCTAGAATAATGCCATTAGAGTCACTGGTACACAAGTTAGTGTTTGACTTGTGTTAAAGATATGGACATGAGACCAGTATGATATAACAACCGGTAAATAATGAAATTTGTAGTTGGGAAAGATGCTGGGTTGTTGATTGTGATGAATAGGGGGAATGTTATGAAGAATAAAATCAACATCGGAGCAGAAGTATGTGTAGGTCACCAGTATGCCATTAGATGTCAATCTGCAAGACTCCCACCAGATGGAGAGAAGACTAATAGTGAGTGTGCCCAAACTGTATCACATGTGCTTGTTTGAAGATATGTTACTCAAACAGGGAAGCCACATTGGTGTATTGCAGGTTCTAGATGACAAGGATCCACTCCCACTGCTAAGTGGAGCTTATCTCCTATTACGCATGAAATGCATCATATCCCTCTGAGAGAAGGCAGTTAGAGGAAGCAAAGGCAAGAGATTGGATGCATAAACTAGATGACCAGATCTACAAAGGTAGACATGTTGAGTTGCCGATACAGAGAATGAAGGATATGTTTTCCATCTTGGCAAACCGGTTAAGAGGAGGACCGGTCAAATGATGAAGAGGGAAAAGTTGGAACAGCTACAGACAGAGGACATTCCTGGATTGAAGATGGAGTTTGTTGAAGGTTGATGACATGGTGTCATCAAGGTGGTTATTGGTAATTATGTTCACCAATAAAGCTGATGAAGTGACAAGTGAAGAGCTCTTATCTGATGATGATGAGCATGGAACTATGGATTGGCATATCTGGTGATTGGTTAAGGTGTTCCATCGACAGAGCAGAAAATTACAGACTTGAAGGTTGGCTGATTAGGGTATAATTGGTAGGGTTTGTGAACCAGTGGATGAAATTGGTTATGGGGTTGGTTGGTGATCCTATCCAGACTAACATAAATAACCTAGAAAAGGTGTATGCCGACAAAGATACCACGTGGATTTGAAGTGGCAAGCTGCATGCATAGGTCGGCATGGTGTGTCGGTGAAGTGTCTTTTGGTGAGGTAGATGGTGGTAGGTTGACATTTATGTCGACTGCATGATTCATGGGATGTGTAGAAGCATTTTGCAGGTCAAGATCAAATGGACAATAAAGATCCAAGACAGAGTGATTGATCAGATCGAAGTAGGTGAAGGAAACCACCAAACAATTTTTGGTGATCAACCAAAAGATTAGTCAATAGATTAAATGTAGACTGCTAAATATAGAAGGTGTGTTCTGGAAGGCATGACAATGGTAGTGTTGATTGATGAGTTGCAGATCATCAATCAAGGCAATTAGATCTAATGAGATCTGATTAGATTTAGTTTTCCTTGAGGTCGATGAAGAAACTCTTACTACCTAAAGTTTGAATAGTTTTTTGGTGGGAAGACTTGTTTATAAATATGCATTTCAAAATCAATGAAAGTGGTCGCTGCTGTATGAGAGAATGAAGAAGTGAAGAGAATCATTTTTTTTCAGTCAAATTCTCAATGTCGATCAAAGAAGAGATTTAGTGTTTAACAGAATCGAGTTGAAGAGTTCAACTGGCGAGAGTAAGGCAACTGATGGAAGGGTTTAGAAGAGGATTAACTGATAAGGTCTAAGCAATCGATAAACTACAAAAGTGCATCAGTGAAGACAACTGGTAGTGTTAGAACCATCTCGAAGATAGTTTAGAGTGAAGCAGTTGTGTGCAAGTGTGGCAGAGAAGATTCAACAGGCATTGAATAGAGCAGGGGTAAGCTGGTAAGTTGAGTAACTAGTAGTCAAGTGTAGAGTCTATCAGATGAACAACCAATAGATCCTGAGTTGGCAAGAGAGAAGTAGAGATAGAAGGTGGCAATAGTGAATGAGACTGAGTGAGAACTGGTAGGAAGCAGAGTAGAAGGTAACCGAGAGAGAAGAGTAAACCGATAGAGAGATTGTTCATAAGTAGTTGCAGAACTCATTTGTAACTGGGCTATTACTCTTTTTATGATATATTGTATTGTGGTCACTGAGTTGGTGCTCAGTGTAGGGGTTTCAGCTCCTTGGCCTAGTGCCTTAAATCAAGGGTTGGTGCTCCTTGGGTTGGTGCCCTAAACATTGCAATAATATTTTCATTGTGAGGATGTATTGGAGAAGTAGAATCGAGCAACATTTCTCACCGAGGTTTTTCCCATCTTGTGTTTTCCTCATATATAATGGTGTCATGTCATGTGCCCTTGTGTATGCTTCCATTGCATTGTCTTGGTTTAGTTTACCAATAGACCTACTAGGTATTAGGATGTTAACTAGTACACATACTTAGACCAAAAAGGGTTAGGGAATTGGAAACCACTGATTTACCCCCCACTTAGTGGCATCTTGTGTCTAACAACCCTCCTGGTGCAGCATTTGTAGGCCAAGCTATTGCAAACCCGGATGCTTATCAGCAACAAGTTACCTACTCTAAGACTGCACATATTGGTAGGACTAGTAAGAGAAAGGAGAAGAATGGTGCCAAGCCATCCCATCCACATTTACAGACGTATTTCAGAGAGGAAAATGATAGTCTCTTCTTTGCAACCATGTTCTCAAAGGTCGACAAGGTGGAGGCCCAAATGAGACCTAATGATTACACCTTGCATGTTGTCGGGGTCAATGTCTTGGACGCTATGACATTTGATGAATTAGAAATGATGGAAGAAACTTCAAAGGTTGTATCTTCTGATTTCATCAAAAAGAGACGTCATCTAGAGAAAATGCAAGTAGAGAATGTGAGCCTCCAAGAATCCTTGGACCAATAGAGAAAGGAAGACAGAGCTAGAAATGCTGAAATCAACCACTTATAGGGCTTGTTAACCCAGGCCAACTCTAAATAAGGAAAGTTGTAGTCTACCATGAACAACATGAGCTCTCAATTGAAAGGACAAGAGGCAACGAGGAGTGTGCCCTTGAAAGAATTGCAAGAGAGGGAGAAAGAAATACAACAGCTAAAAGAAACTTCCAGATATGCTACTCGAATTCATACACAACTGCATGAGGAGATCCACCTAAAAGAAAAATATGCCCAACAACTGAGTGATACATAGGTCATGGTTTTAGAGGAAAGAACAAGGTTTGGAACAAATATGCATAAGAAACAGAGTAGCGTGGAGCAAGCTAGAAAGAAATTTCTGGATGTGGAAGGTTTTTTGTAGCGAGAACGGGATCACATGTCGCGACTTCAACAAGCTTTACAGGATGGAAACACCAAGATCCTCGCTCTTGAAAGATAGGTGGTCCATGAACAAGACAAGTGTAGGGAGTTGCAAGATGAGATAAGAGAAAAAGATGAGGAAGTCTCACGGTTATCAAACCTTCCTCCCCCTCTGGAGGTTCTTCAAGATTTCTCTCCAATTTTAATAGAATTATATGTTTCTCATTGGGAGAGAATTAAGAAATATTTCCCTTTGCTACAACCTGTATTGAGATTCCTAGGGGAAGCATGTTAGGATAACCAGTGAACATCTTAGAGGGGGGGTGAATGAATATTTAACAAATTATATCAATTAATCCACTTAATAACCTTTAACCAGATTAAGTATCAGAAAAGCAGAAATAGATACCGGTAAACAATACAACTTAACAATTAGATAGATAATTAGTGCAAAGCAACCACACCACATAATACCATGATTTGTATGTGGAAAACTCAGAAAGGGAAAAACCACGGTGGGAATCCTACACATAGTCGCATTATACTTCTGCAGTGTCACGAATCATATTCTTAATAATGTGCATTTCAAACATTTAATGTGGTTTTTATGTATGCATTGAAACTAAAATAGATTTGAGCATTCAATTTAAAAGATAATTCAGATGTGAGGAAATATTGTATGCATTTTATTCATGTAATTGATATGTAATTCAATATCTAGTATTGTTTAATTTGGGATTGTCAATGCTGATGAATTAGTGAGTGTAAGTGATGCAGGAATAGGTGAACAAAGTCGAAGGCCAGAACATGACTCAGGTAGAGTTGTTTTTAACTAATGACTTCGATGGAATAGGGAATCTCACACACCACATTAGTCAAATTATGCATATACATTTATATATGCATTTATGAATGATTTTGAATCATGAATGAAATATTATGTTTACTTGACTTAATAGGATGAAAAATCGTTAATGATTTGAATTAAATAGTGACTCTATGAGTTCACGTTCCTTGTGTGGAAATTATTGAAACTATAATTTATGTTTGGTTTTAGGAATTATACTATAGTTGTACGTATTATAAATATTAATGTTAAGGTTAATGTTTTAAATTAAATTTATATGATCATTGTTTTAGAATACCAACATGATTATTTATGAAATATATTCGCATGTATATAAATTAGTATCATATATTATTATTTATATGTTTAAAGTTTATTATTTACGTTGCAAATTATTATATAGTCGCATGTACTTATATTTTGAGAATGGTGGCGTGTTAGTATAAGAGACTATGTCGCATGGTAGATTGGGAGGTCAATTAGTCTTCCGGTTAACTCTGAGCTAAGATCAATGACCACTATGAGTCGACATGTGGCATACAGCCAACACGTAGGCAACCATTAGATAAACGTAGAATTTGGAAGTTTTAACATGGACATAATGGCATGCAAACGGTTCGAACTTAATGTAGACCCTTGGTTAACATTAACGTGGATGCAACATATCAAACTAAACGATAACTAGGCAAGACAATCAGTTTACTGAACTTAGAGCAAAATCAACATAGGAAACATGGCCATCAACCTGTCAGCATGAGCAATGAACTCGCCATGATCACTCTAGTGTTGGAAGGCAAGTCTAACCTTCCCATAGAGCGATAAATCTGCCATCACCCATGTTAACTGCAGATTGACTTCTTCATTCTTCATAGGTTGGAAGTAGACACTCAGTGGTGGCGTAAACTATAGGAAAAGATACAAATAACTATGAAGAATGATAAAGATAACAGGCATGTGGTGCCATATTGGTAGGACTTGTGCGATAGGAAACCAATATAGAGATAATCATGCACAATAAATAGCAGGATATGCATCAAAAGATTCCATCTCTAATAGACATGGAGGTGTGAGAAGAATTTAAACATACATTCAAGTAGAAGACTCCAAATAAATAACAATCACCAAGCCTCTGAATAAGGAGAGATCGTAGGGAAAACTAGGATAAATAGAGATGGGAGATAGAAAGAGAACACACATTCACAAGCAAGGAGAGACGATAGACTCATGAAGAAAAGAAGAGAATAGAAGACGGATTAGAGAAGATACTTTTATAATATCCAAGAGAGAGAGAAGAGAATTTTTTGATAATAGAGTGGTAGGATAGATTCAAGATAGATTTGTAAGCAAGGCGTAGTTCTATTTGGTGGAAGAGCATCAAAAGTCTTACAAACCAGTCCAAGCTTACAAGAGGTTTGATTTCTTTTGATTATGATTATTTGGAATAAGAAAGTATGAAATTAGATGTTTTAGATATAGAGTACGATTATTTATATGTGTTGCATATGTCGTTGTTTATTAGAAATGCATTATAATCATTTAAAATAGATGAAATAAAATCATAGAGATATAGATGTTAATTAATTACTATAGTAGTACAGTTTGTCTAAATGATTAGTTTATATTTCTATTAAGAATGTGTTTGCATACCTTTTTGTTTATATATGAAAGAAAATTCATGCATGTATAAAACCTTCTTATGCATTGCATTGTAATTTTATTTAGTCAAAAAATTGATTATGAAACTATGATGCTCATGAAATTTTATTGTTTTTCCAAAGTATGAAAGATTGTCTTCAATTAGATAAAATAGGCGAAATAGTGTTTATAGGAACAATGATATTTCTATTTTTCAAAAGATTGTATTCTCAATTGTATTTATGTTTGAGGGAACTGAGCTAGGGATAGGCTTGAGTTAGAAAGTTACCTTTCAAGACGGGTTCCGAATGTAGATTTTTAGAGAGAATAGTTTCTTTTTCCAACTATTTATTTGTTGTGCATGGCATTATACTCAGCCGAGTAATTATTTGAATTTTTCATAGGAATAAATGGAATTCTTTATTTTATGCTCTCTACCATATCCTTGAATGATAGTGAATGCTTGTCTCATAGAATGAAGTAGAAAAATGAAAATGCATATATCATCTAGGCATGCACCAGATTCCCTCTTGCTTTTCGAATTCCTTGGTTAAAACAGTTCGTGTAGGGTCGGGTATTCTTGATTGACCAAGAATTCCGGGGAAGTGTAAGCTTCAAGGTTGGGCAGAAAAAGCGCCTGAATCTTGTTCTCATCTTCGTTCAAAGGACTAAAAGGAAGCGACTCAGAATGGAGATCGACAGATGCATCTCACCATCATTATTTTTCTTTTATATACTTAAGGCAATAATGCCTAAGTAGGGAATAGGGACTTATATGTTGAGAAATTGTATTATTCATTTACATGATAATGATATATCTATGAATGTTTTTATATCCATATCTGATGTTTCCCTATATTTTTTATGAAATAGACTTAATGTTTGAAATTTGAGTTTATTTATGAATAAAGAGTAGATTAGGTCTTATCCTTAATTTACGTCTTTACATTTTGGTATCAGAACCTAGGTTTTATAACACTAGGACCTATATGAGTCACTTCGCTAAGATGAATTTGGAGATTAATAGCTTTATGTTGAAACATTACATAAATGGTGCATATTAAGCAAACATCTCGAAAGTCCATAGTTGGGTATGCCCATTACCTGAGGGTCAAGAAGGATCCTCAATCTCCTGTCAAGCCAGTTTTGGATGACATCCCTTTTCAAGTGAAACCAGTCCCTGAAGAAAGTGTTGTGATAGAAAAAGACCCTACTAAATGTCTTCCTGAGAAGACTATTCCTATAGAAGAAAAAGAGCCTAAGTTAGAATACTCCCCTATAAGGCCAATTGTCATAAGTTCTGATGAATCTGAGGAATATTCTCCTCTAAGCGATAATGAATCTAATGGATATACCCCACTGAGTGAGAGTGAATATGAAGGTTATACTCCTTTAAGTCCTAGTGAGTCAGAAGAATACACTCCTCTAACTCCTTTGGATGAGTGATGTAATGTGTTACAACATTTCTATTATCAAATAAAGATGTCTTCCTTTCTATTATAAAGTTGAGTTAAATATTATGTTTGTCTTGTAAGATTCCTATAATGATATATATATATATATATGTATTTTGAACCTAACTTATGTTATAAACTTGAATGAAGTGGATTTGAAAATTATCTAATATTGCCATATTATAATTTTATATAGTTTCCCTATAGTAGCGAATAAGGTTATTTAATCTCTTTAGTTATATTATAAGGCTAGATGTTAGGAAGCATGATAGAAGTTACGAAAGTCGTAACATTGCAAATATGTTTTTTTTTCGGTAAGAAATATCAACATTTCCTTGATGCAAAATTATTAATTAGAAATGGCTTCAAGAACCACAAGGGTTGGGACAAGTAATGGGAACAAAAGGCTAGATCAAATCCTTGATCTACTTAATAAGTAAAGTGCAAGAATGAATGATCTCAAACAGGAGGTTCGAAGGGTTAGAGAAGTCCGACACAAAGCCCCAAGGGTTGAGGAGCAGCCAGATAACCAAGCTAGAATAGAAGAAGAGCTGGCAAAAGATTTGAAAAGAATAGACACACTGAAGTTTGATGGAAAAACTATTAGTGATGGTGCAGAGGCATGGGTAATTGAAATGGAGCAATATTTTGGTCTCCACAACATGTCAAATGAAACCAAGGTAGTTTGGGCTGCTTATTAGTTGTCTGGTGAAGCTGCTACTTGGTGGGACAATGAAAAGTCAGAAAGGAAACTGCAACTAAGAGAGATCACTTGGGAGTTGTTTTTGCAATCCTTCAGGAAGAGGGGGCTTCCTCAGTTATTCTTCAATGAGAAGATGATAGAATTTTAGAACCTAACTCAAGGTAATATGTCGGTAACACAATACTGGGAGAAGTTTACCAATCTCCTTAAGTATGTTCCACAATACCAGATGGATGAAAGATTCCACATCCAGAAGTTCATTTTGGGTTTAAGAACCCATATAGGAGCAGAGGTGGATATCCATAATCCACTAACCATGGAGGAGGTATTTGAGAAAGCGACTAAGCAAGAGAAGAAGTTGCAGCAGTTTGGGAACTTCTAAAAGAATGTGAACAATCGACCGAATTTTGGGAATAGGAACTTCCAAAGGAACAATAATGGCAACAATCAGCAGATAAGAAATCTTAAGAGGGGACCCAACACTCAAGAAAGAGGAAGAGTGAATCAGGATGGAAACAAGAAACAAAACAATAACACCAATCCCCGACATTATGTGGACAGAGGAAGGTCAGGTGGCCATCCTGGACTTAGGGATGGGTGTTATAATTGTGGAGGGAGTCATTACACCTCAAATTGACTACAATGTACCCGTGCATAGAGAGGAGCATATCAGCAAGGAGCCCCTCAACATCAGATTCATGCTATGGTCGACAATCATTAAGCTGATTTCCAAGCCGCACCTATATAGATTACGAGTAAGCTCTTTGGACAAATAGTTTCTATTTTAATAGATACAGGAGCTACTAAATGTTTTATTGTTCCAAAAGTAGTTTCTAGAACATCTGTTAAACCTGGTTATATTTCAAATTCATGGATGGTTCAGTATGGAAATTGAGCAGAAAGAAGGGTAGATACTTGTCTATTTTGCAATGAATTAGAACTTCCCAGTTTCCAAACTCAAGTTTGTTGGTATTTTGGTATGGTTTTGTCATTGATGTCAACACCTACTAAAACACTATCACTTTGGAGATCCAATAGCATTCACCGACAAGCAAGTAACTATTGCACAGTTACTGGTATATGGTACACCGGCAAGATATAATGATCACCGACACTTGGAATGGCATGGAAAACACTTGGTAATGTTGAAGACATCATCTGGATATCTTGTCTTGGAGTTTTGTTCATTGGTATATTCATAGTTGCATATTTGTTGTTACCGACAAATAGGTCTAGGGTTACACCGACAGGTTTATCTTTTCCAGATCAACATTGCACGCTATAGAGATGATTAATTATTATTGTAAATGCATTAAACCAACATGTTCAATCGGTTATTGCATCGGATATTATATTGTTCGTAAAATGTTTTTATTGTAATATCTTGTAGAGCCGACCTACTAAAATTGGTCTTAGGTTATGGTATAAATGTAAGATCTTATTTGTAAGATCAAATGTGGAATGCGAAAAAGGATTGTGTGAAGGTATATGTGAGATTAAGAAGAGCTATACATGTAGACATCATTTGAAGATTGAAGGAGGGTTTTTGTGGAAGCATATCAACATTACACCAGTACTAAATCCAGCATATGGAGATGCTATTTTGTGCAGTACATTCTTATTGGATTTAACCATCCAACTGTAGTCAGTGTGACTCCCATTTTGTGATTGAGTAGTGAGCTCTAGGCTGTTGGCCTTTCTGCATGTGTAGACCCCATTTATGTACACTTACTATCTATAGTAGTATCATCTAAATGTGGGTAAGGTTTCCCACTATGGTTTTTCCCTTTAAAAGGTTTCTACATACAAATATTGGTGTTATGTGTTGTGGATGACTTTGTGTTTATGTTTCATGCACTAATCCTTACCAGTATAGCAATTAACTATTATAACTGTCTACCGACATACTTAACTGGTTTACCGGTATTAAGCATTAAGTTGGTTAAATTGTTTTTGGTGTAAATTTATTTGACAACTGATTCACCCCCCCTCTCAGTTGTCTCCGAGACCTAACAATTGGTATCAGAGCTTATTCCTCTTTTGCAGAAGTTTAACAGCTTGAGGAGATCCAATGTCTACTAATTATTTCAGGAAGGACAGTCCTAAACTTGATGGAACCAACTATGGCATATGGAAGATCAGTGTGGAGACACATCTAAATTGCATTGGAAAAGACATCTGGGAAGTTACAAAGAATGGTTATACTACTACTGTACCAGGTCAGCCCAGTCCAACTAACTTGACAAAAGATGAGGAAAATGATTGCAAAGCAAGAGAATCACTTTTGAGTGCATTATCAGATCAACAAATCATGGGACTATCAGATAGGTCTACTGCTAAAGCTATTTGGGATCATTTGGAAACATTGAATGAAGGATATTCCACAGTCAAGATTGCAAAACTTGAAAGCTTCTGAGTCAGGTATGGACATCTAAAAATGGAAGAAGATGAAAGGATTTCTGCTTTTATGGAAAGAGTAAATGAAATTATTTTGGGTATTAAATGTTGTGGAGGAACCTTAAGTGAGGATGAAATTGTTTCAAAAGTTTTAAGACGATTTCCACCAACATATAAAATGAAAGTCACTTCTATAAATGAGTTAAGAACAATGCCCAATACATCGGTTACTAGGGATACATTGATTGGGAAACTTTTAGCTTTTGAAATTGAAGAATTTGGTCCTGTTGCTACTATAAAGATAGATTTGGCCTTTAAAGAATCAACATCATCTACTCCATCATTTCAAAAATCTGATTGGAAAGCCTTTTATGCAAGAGAACTTGAAGAAAGTAGGAAAAAAAATGAAGAACTTGAAGAACTTGAAGCACTATTTGCAAGGAAAATGCCTAAAGGTCCAGTTGGAAGTAAGTATGAAGGTAAAGCACCCTTTAAATATTTTAATTGCAATAAGATTGGTCATATGGCTTCAAGATGCCCTGATAGACATGCTAGACTAAGAGAAGAAGCTAGAAGAACATACAAGCCTAACCCTAAATATCAAAGATATAGATTTAAGAAGAATAAAGACAAATCTTTTTATATTGCTGATGAAGGTGTGACTGATGATTCTGATGAGGATTCGACAAACAATGGATGGGTTTTTTTTGCTATAATAGAAGATCAATTGACACCTATTGCTCAACTGGTAGTATAAGCCCTGGCAGCTAAAGTTGAAGTAAAAGATGAATGGATCATTGATTCAGGATGCTCACATCATATGACAGGAGACAAAGGTAAATTCTTGAACTTTCAAGAATAAAATGGAGGCTTAGTAAGATTTGGAGATGACAAAGCTTGTTCAATCAAAGGTAAGGGTTCAATATCTCTTGATGGTAAGCATAACACTGACAATGTCTACTATGTTGAAGGATTAAAGCATAATTTTTTGAGTTTTGGTCAATTAGTTGAGAAAGGATTTCAATTACAATTTAAGAATGGAAAATGCAAAATCATGAATAGAACTGGTTTGGAAATTGCAACCGGTAATCAGACTAGAGGTAATATCTTTCATTTGAATAACAATGAAAATACATGCTTAATTGCACATATAGATGAAATTTGGTTATGGCATAAGAGACTTTGTCATGTAAACTTTGATTGCATGGTAAAGATTAGTACTACTAAGGCAGTTAGAGATTTACCTAAAATTGTCAAACCTTAGAATACAGTATGTAAGGAATGTCAATTTGGAAAACAAGTTAGAGCTAGTTTCAAAAGTATTCCAGAAAAATCAAATAATGCTCTTGATTTGATTCACACTGATTTATGTGGTCCAGTTAGAACTAAAATCTTAAAAGGTGATAGATATTTCATGCTAATCATTGATGACTATTCTAGAATGTGTTGGGTTACTTTTCTCAGAGAAAAATCAGAAGCACTTGGAAAGTTCAAACTGTTCAAGCATTAGTTGAAAATGAAACCGGTAAGAAAATTAAATGTTTAAGATCAGATCAAGGAGGTGAATTTGCATCTAAGGAATTTAATACATTCTGTGACGTGAATGGAATCAGAAGATAGCTATCAGCACCTCAGACACCATAGCAAAATGTAGTTGTTGAAAGGAAAAACAGAACTATCTTGGATGCAACAAGAAGTATGTTATCGGAAGCAAACCTACCACATGTGTATTGGAGAGAAGCAGTCAGCACAACATTCTATACATTTAACAAAGTTCACATCAAAGGTGAAACCGATAAGACCCCTCATGAACTATAGTTTGGTAATACTCCTACTCTTATGTATTTCAGAATTTTTGGAAGTAAATGTTATATTAGAAGAGATGAGTATATTGGCAAATTTGATCCTAGAAGTGATGAAGGAATATTTCTTCGTTATTCATCTAAGAGCAAAGCATATAGATGTTTTAATAAGAGATTGCAGAAAATTGTTGAGAGTACAAATGTAAAGATTGATGAACAATTCAGAGGAACTTCAAGGTATATAGACTCTGAACCAGCAACAAAATTTTTGACAAATTAACCTACTCTAAATCCACCGGTACAGAATGAAGATCCAGTTACCCCGATATCATCTGAGGATTCCACAGTAATTGAGGAACAACAACAAACTAAGACACCCCAGTATGTAAGACTAAATCATTCTGAAGATCAGATAATTGGAAGAAATTTTAAAGGAGTTATGACAAGAGGAAGATTGGTAAATGAAGAGGTATGTCTTATTTCTCAAATTGAACTATCATCTGTTAATGAGGCATGTGAAGATAAATTTTTTATTAAAGCTATGGAAGAAGAATTAGAACAAATTGAGAAAAACAACACTTGGACATTAGTTCCTCGGCCTAAAGATAAAAAAGTAAATTGGAACCAAATGGGTATTTAGAGACAAACTTAATGAAGATGGTAAGGTTGTCAGAAATAAAGCAAGACTATTGTGTAAGGAATTTTCTATTAAAATGCAGCAAGAATTTGAAATGTCTATGATTGGAGAAATAAAATTCTTTTAGGATTGCAAATTTCATAGACTGATAAAGGTATATTCTTGAGTCAATCCAAATACTTAAAAGAGTTACTAATGAAATTTGGGATGGAGAACTCTAAACCGGTAAGCACACCTATGACAACAAATGACAAATTATCACAAAGGGATGAATCTACACCTGTTAATCCAACTAGATATAAATCTATGATAGGAGGTTTACTATATTTGACACAAACCAAACCTGATATTATGAATGCAATATGTATTGTTTCAAGATTTCAAAGTAATCCTAGAGAAAATCATGAATCAGTAGTAAAAAGGATTTTTCGGTACTTACAAGGCACTATAAATCTTGGATTATGGTATCCTAGAGATGAAAAATTTGAATTATGTGCATACATAGATGCAATTTGGACAGGAGATGTGGATGATAGAAAAAGCACCACCGGTAGAGCATTGTTTCTTGGAAACAGACTAGTTTCTTGGTTGAGTAAGAAACAAAGTTGTACATCTTTATCAACAACAGAATTAGAATATGTTGCAGCAACAACTAACTGTACATAGGTACTATGGCTTAAGCAAATGTTGAAAGACATAAAGGTAAAATGCAAGGAACCTATTACTATCTATTGTGATAACACTGCAGCAATTGATATATCTAAGAATCCGGTATTACATTCTAAAACCAAACATGTTTCTATCAAACTAAATTTTCTAAGGGAAAAAGTTGAAGCAAAGGAGATAAAATTGGTTTATGTGAATACTAAAGAGCAAATTGCAGATATTTTCACTAAACCTTTGCCTAATGAAACTTTTGAATATCTCAGAGATCAGCTTGGAGTCATACCACCACCGGTAGAGACTTAGAAAGTTGATGATTGTCATCAACCGGCATAATTAATAGAGAAATCTTTTATTCCTATCTTTGATGAGGAAGCTACTTCTCAGGGGGAGTAGTTGGTATATTGAAATGATTGGTATTTTGTATATGAACTTGGTTTTATTGTAAATTTGACATTTGATGTCAAAGGGGGAGAGATATCTATGGAAAAACACATTATCTTTATTATCTTTTGGAGAGATTGGTATGGGAAAACTTTGGAAAACACATGTTGTTCCTAGGGGGAGAGATTGTTGTTTAGGAGAGATTATTACTTTTTGGTTATAATCTTTTTGGAGATTGTTGGTTTTTGGTACTTGGCACTTTGATGGTTTTTCCATCTTGTGTTGCCATCAATTCCAAAGGGGGAGATTGTTGGAATTTTGGTATGGTTTTGTCATTGATGTCAACACCTACTAAAACACTAGCACTTTGGAGATCCAGCAGCATTCATCGACAAGCATGTAACTATTGCATAGTTACTGGTATATGGTACACCGGCAAGATATAATGATCACCAGCACTTGGAATGTCATGAAAAACACCTGGTAATGTCGAAGACATCATCTGGACATCTTGTCCTGGAGTTTTGTTCATTGGTATATTCATAGTTGCATATTTGTTGTTACCGGCAAATAGGTCTAGGGTTACACTGCTAGGTTTATCTTTTCTAGATCAACATGGCACACTATAGAGATGATTAATTATTGTTGTAAATTCATTAAGCTAACATGTTCAATCGGTTATTGCCTTGGATATTGTATTGTTTGTAAAATATTTTTATTGTAATATCTTGTAGAGCCGACCTACTAAAATTGGTCTTAGGTTATGGTATAAATGTAAGATCTTATTTGTAAGACCAAATGTGGAATGTGAAAAAGGATTGTGTGAAGGTATATGTGAGATTAAGTAGAGCTATACATGCAGACATCATCTAAAGATTGAAGGAGGGTTTTTGTGGAAGCATATCAGCATTACATCGGTACTGAATCCAGCATATGGAGATGCTATTTTGTGCAGTACATTCTTATTGGATTTAACCATCTAACTGTAGTCAGTGTGACTCCCATTTTGTGATTGAGCAGTGAGCTCTAGGCTGTTGGCCTTTTTGCATGTGCAGACCACATTTATGTACACTTACTATCTGCAGTAGTATCATCTGATTGTGGGTAAGGTTTCCCACTGTGGTTTTTCCCCTTACAGGGTTTCCACGTACAAATATTGGTGTTATGTGTTGTGGATGACATTGTGTTTATGTTTCATGCACTAATCCTTACCGCTATAGCAATTAACTATTATAACTATCTACTGACATACTTAACTGGTTTACCGATATTAAGCATTAAGTTGGTTAAATTGTTTTTGGTGTAAATTTATTTGACAACTGATTCACCCCCCCCCCCCCCCTCTCAGTTGTCTCCGGGACCTAACAAAGTTAACCTTTATGTTGCACCACTAGGATCATATGATGTGATCTTAGGTATCAAATGGTTGACTGAACATAATGCCATAGTGAACTTTGAAGATAAGGCCATCAGTTGCATTGATGATTTTGGGAATTCCATTGAAATTTTTGGGTCTCAAAAGCCTCTTGAATTGAGATACATTTCAGCAATGCAACTCAAGAAGGCTCAAAGAAAAGGATGTTCCATCATTTCTGTCATGGTTAATGATTCAAATAATGTAGAGAAAAGTCCTAAGGATTATCTTGTCCTTGAAGAGTTCCTAGATGTCTTTCCTGAAGATCTTACCAAGATACCACCTAAGAGAGAGTTTGATTTTTCTATAGAACTCTTACCTGGAACAGAGCCGCAATCCAAGGCTCCATATAGAATGACAAAAATAGAACTGTATGAGCTTAAGGCTCAATTGCAAGAGTTTCTTAGGCAAGGTTTTATTAGACCAAGTGTATCCCCGTGGGGTGTACCGGTGATCTTTGTAAAGAAGAAAGATTGTACTTTGAGGTTATGCATTGATTATAGGATGTTGAACAAGGTAACTATCAAAAAAAGCTATCCTCTACCAAGGATAGATGAATTATTTGATCAAATGAAGGGTGCATCAGTATTCTCCAAGATTGATCTTTGATCTGAATATCATCAGTTAAGGATTAAGGATGAAGATATTCCTAAAACTGCATTCCGAACAAGGTATGGGCACTATGAATTCACAGTTGTACCATTTGGTTTAACCAATGCCCCAACAACATTCATGAACCTCATGAACAGTATATTTAGAGAATACTTGGATGATTTTGTTTTAATCTTCATTGATGACATATTGATCTATTCTAAGAATGAAGAAGAACATAAGAAGCACCTAAGGATAGTTTTGCAATGATTGAGAGATCGTAAGCTTTATGAGAAATTCTCTAAGTGTACCTTCTTTCAGGAAAAGGTGCAATACTTTGGTCATGTCATATCCGCTGAAGGAATTTCAGTTGATCCTACAAAGATAGAAGCAATAGTAGATTGGCCAACACCTCAGAACATTTCAGAAGTTTGGAGTTTTATGGGACTTGTAGGATATTATAGAAAATATGTGGAAGGGTTTTCCAGGATAGTAGCACCAATTACCTCACTTCAAAAAAAGGAAAAAGGGTTTGATTGGATTAAGAAGTGTGAGGAATCATTTCAACTCTTGCAATAGATATTAACAACAACACTAGTATTAATTATACCAAATCCCAATGGACATTTTATAGTAATTACAGATGCCTTGGGTGAAGGTGTGGGAGAAATGTCAATGCAAGAAGGAAAGGTGGTTGCATTTGATTCATGAAAGCTAAAGCAATATGAGATGAATTATGCTCCACATGATTTAGAACTTCTAGCTATTGTGCATGCATTGCAAATGTGGAGGCATTACCTTTTAGGGAAGCCTTTTGAGCTTAAAATGGATCATTTAGGATTGATGTATATTTTTACACAACCTAACCTAAATGCAAGATAGAGAAGATGGCTTGAATTTCTAAGTGAGTATGACTTTGGTATTGAATATATCAAAGGGAAGGAAAATAGAGTAGTTGATTCTCTCACTAGAAGAAGACACCTATCTTCTATGGTTACAATAAGGACAAACATGAAAAAACAAGTGTTGCAGAATCTTCCAGAAGATGAACATTATCTAAGGATTAAACAAGCCTTGGAAAGAGACTCTTCAAATCATTGTTATGATGGATATGAGATAGAACCAGAGGGTATTTTGAGGTACCTAGGAAGGATGTACATACCAGAGGGGGGAGAGTTGAGGAATTTGATATTACATGAGATGCACAATACACCTTATTCAGGACACCCTGGAATAACAAAGATGATAGCTGATCTAAAATCCTTGTATTTCTAGCCTAGACTTAGAAAAGAAGTGGTTGAGTATGTAGCACAATGTTTGGAATGTCAAAGAGTAAAAGTTGAACATGTTTATCCAGCAGAACTTCTATTCCAACATGTTATACGAGAATACAAGTGGCAGGTAATCAGTATGGATTTTATCCAAGGATTACCAATGAGCAAGAATAAACATGACACTATCTTAGTAGTGGTGGATAAGTTGACTAAAGTGGCACATTTCATACCTGGGAAACTCAAAGATGGATCATTTGTTCTTGCCAAGAAATTTGTGTAAGAAATTTTTTGATTACATGGTGTTCCAAAAACCATAATATCTGATAGGGATACCAGGATGACTTCCAGATTTTGGACAACATTGAATGTAGCATTGGGAACAAGGCTAAATTTTAGCTTAGCATATCATCCTCAGACTGATGGCCAAACATAAAGGGTTAATCAGGTAGTGGAGGATCTTTTTTGAATGTATTGCATGGATCAGCAGTACAAATGGGAGGAGTACTTTCCCTTAGTTGAATTTGTAGACGTATAAAAATGACCATATTTCTAAATGAATATTTTATGTTCATTTCTCTATTTGATTAAATCCAATTTAATTAAATTACCCACATTCCTCTATTTAATTAAGTAAATTACTCAATTTATTTAAATTAAATTCACTATACCATTTAATGAATAAATCATTTTATTCAATTAAATCCCCCCTATCCACTTTTAATTCAATTCAAATTTAATTAAATAGTTATCCTAAATTGAATAAATCTAATTTATTTAATTTCCCCAAATAACAACCAAATTGAATAAAATACTTTATTTCAATTAAATTCAATTATCCCTCCATCCACTTGCAAAATCCCAAACCCCTTTCTAATCCCTTCTAGAATCTTCTAATCACTTCTAATTAACCTAACCCCTCCTCTAAACTTTGTCACATACCTAAGCAAAGGGAAGTCAGTTCTCAAACCTTCAAAGTCTTTGATAACCATTAAAGGCTTTCAACCTTCAACCACTAAATGGCTCAAAGTCTTTGATAACCATTGAAGGCTTTCAACCTTCAACCACTTAATCCCCAAAGTCTCCAATAACCATTAATGGTTAAGTCAAACCCTCCTACATGGTTAAAACATTTTTTTTGACTCAACCTTCATCCAACCCAAGGGTCTCATCAGGCCATTAATACTTTGACCATGATTATCTCTTAATCATTTGCACAAAGGTTTATCCTTGGATTAACTCTTAATCCAGTGGGTAAGCCTAACTTAGACTTGACCCTTAGCCTTTAGATAACCATGAGGTCTTCTCAGACCTTTAATGCCTCCAACCCCTTCTCTCAACCCAATCCTATATTGACACTTGTCACCATTTCATTGGTGCCAATTGTGCACATGGATCCCCAACTTTCAAACTTGGCCCTTGATTAAACCTTTCAATCTTGACCATCCATTGCCCTATTCTTGCTATAAATAGAGCTCTCATTCCTCCATTTTTAACAATCATCCTTCAAATTTGTAGCATCACACTTATGCTCAAATTCTTTCAAGCTTTCTCATTTCATATATGCTCCTCATTTAGCCTCTTTTAGATCAGGAATTAGACTAATATGCATGTTTATAATAATTTCTTTATCATTTTAGCTCAATCATAGACTAAATATAGTATGCTAGGATAGTATTCATACTAATCTTGTCATCTTATCATCTAGTTTATTGCATTTCTAAGATCATACATAGCTTAACATCCATTTCATACTAAAATACATCAAAGCATCCCTCGTTCTTACATTTGCCATCCCTGAACCATTTTGCTCAGTAATCTAAGAGTAAAAACATTGGTTTGAGGGACATTGTGAGATAGAGAACCATGGGACCCTCCTTGGGAAGCTGAGTAATATGTTATTACTCCATAGCTTGCACCAAGAAGTCCTATGTGTGTGAGTGGACTAGTATTTTGAAATATTTTCATATATTTAATTCTATCAGCCCACTTTTCCCGCATACAGAATTTACTTATAAGAACTCCATTCATGCATCATTAGGGATGGCACCTTTTGAAGCACTCTATGGGAGAAAGTGTTGCACACCTATCAGTTGGGATAGACTAGAGGATAGGATCATCATTGGTCCTGATTTACTTAAGGAAATGGATGAGCAAATGGTGTTCATAAAGAGTAGGTTGAAGGAAGCAGCTGACCGATAGAAGAGTTATGCAGATGGAAATAGAACTTACAGACAATTTGTTGTAGGAGATAAAGTCTTTTTGAGAGTCAAACCTCATAAGAGCTCTATCTTGTTTGGAAAATCATCAAAATTGGCTCCAAGATATGTGGGACCCTTTGATGTACTAGAGGTTATCAATCCAGTTGCTTATAGATTAGCTTTACGTCCTGCTCTAGCTCAAATCCATAATATGTTTCATGTGTCTTTATTGAAACCTTACCATGCTGATGCATCTCATATTCTTGATTGGCAATCTTTACAGGTTCAGCATCCAGGGGTGGTGCTAGTGGAGCCCATCTAAATCCTAGATCAGCGTAGTGTGAAGCTATGTAGCAGAGATTTCACTCAATATAAGGTTTAGTAGGACCAATATTCTAAGGATAGTGCTACATGGGAGGATGCTGAGATGATTGACCATCATTTTCCTTATTTGCTTTCTTAGGAAATAACTGCTATTTATTTTGGATATCTTTGAAACAATGATTTTAAATTTTATAATGTAAACTTGGATAGCATGTGTGCTATTGGTATTATTATTTGAAATTTGATATATGGTTGACATTTTTATGAGATATTATTGTTATGTGATTATTAATGAGTGGAAAGACATCGAGACAATGTCTCTTCAAAGAGGGGAAGGATGTCACGAATTGTATTCTTAATAATGTGCATTTCAAAGATTTAATGTGGTTTTTATGTATGCATTGAAACTAAAATAGATTTGAGCATTCAATTTAAAAGATAACTCAGATGTGAGGAAATATTGTATGCATTTTATTCATGCAATTGATATGTAATTTGATATCTAGTATTCTTTAATTTGGGAATGTCAATGCTGATGAATTATTGAGTGCAAGTGATGCAGGAACAAGTGAACAAAGTCGAAGGTGAGAACATGACTCAGGTAGAGTTTTTTTTAACTAATGACTTTGATGGAATAGGGAATATCACACACCACATTTTTTTTTTTCGGTAATTGGTCGAAGCCTGAATAGCTTTTGACTGGAGCTATGAACCTGTGGGGACACAGTAGGGGGGCCCATCCCCATTACATATCTTTGAATTGTTATTATTATTATGCTTGATTAGATTGACCTCAAGACCTTCCCATCCTATGGAAGGCCAAGAGTCACAGCTTAGAGTTCCATTAGATTGACCCCAAGACCTTCCCCATCCTATGCAAGGCCAAGAGTCATAGCTTAGATTTCCACTTTAGATGTCCCTATTGGGAGTTGAACTTGGGTCTCCATAGTGAGAACCTAGTGTTTTAGCCAGTTAAGCTCAACCCCTTGGACAATCTCACACACCACATTAGTGAAATTATGCATATACATTTATGTCTGCATTTATGAATGATTTTGAATCATGAATGAAATATTATGTTTATTTGACTTTATAGGATGAAAAATCATTAATGATTTGAATTAAATAGTGACTCTATGGCTTCACGTTCCTTGTGTGGAAATTATCAAAACTAATTTATGTTTGGTTTTAGGAATTATACTATAGTTGTACATATTATAAATATTAATGTTAAGGTTAATGTTTTAAATTAAATTTATACGTTCATTGTTTTACGATACCAACATGATTATTTATGAAATATATTCACATGTATATAAATTAGTATTATATATTATTATTTATAAGTTTAAAGTTTATTATTTAAATTGCAAATTATTATATAGTCACATGTACTTATATTCTAAGAAAGGTGGTGGGTTAGTATAAGCGACTATGTCGCATGGCAGATTGGGAGGTCGATAAGTCTTCAAGTTAAGTCTGAGCTAAGATCAATGACCACTATGAGTCAACATGTGGCATACAACCAACACATAGGAAGCCATTAGATAAACATAGAATTTGGAAGTTTTAACATGGAGATAATGGTATGCAAACAGTTCGAACTTAACGTAGACCCTTGGTTAACATTAACGTGGATGCAACATATCAAACTAAATGATAACTAGGCAAGACCATTGGTTTACTGAACTTAGAGCAACATCAACATAGGAAATGTGGCCATCAACCTGTCAGCATGAGCAATGAACTTGCCATGATCACTCTAGTGTTAGAAGGCAAGTCTAACCTTCCCATAGAGTGATAAATCTGCCATCACCCATGTTAACTGCAGATTGACTTCTTTATTCTTTGCAAGTTGGAAGTAGACACTTAGTGGTGGCATAAACTACAGGAAAAGATACAAATAATTGTGAAGAATGATAAAGCTAATAGGCACGTGGTGCCATATTGGTAGCAATTGTGCGATAGTAAACCAATATAGAGATAATCATGCACAATAAACAACAGGATATGCATCAAAAGATTCAATCTTTGATAGACGTGGAGGTGTGAGAAGAATTTAAACATACACTCAAGTAGAAGACTCCAAATTAATAACAATCACCAAGCCTCTGAATAAGGAGAGATCGTAGGGAAAACTAGGATAAATAGAGATGGGAGAGAGAAAGAGAACACACATTCACAAGCAAGGAGAGATGATAGACTCATGAAGAAAAGAAGAGAATAGAAGAGGGACTAGAGAAGATACTTTTATAGTATCAAAGAGAGAGAGAAGAGAATTGTTTGATAATAGAGTGGTAGGATAGATTCGAGATAGATTTGCAAGGAAGGCATAGTTCTATTTGGCGGAAGAGCATCAGAAGTCTTACAAACCAGTCCAAGCTTAGAAGAGGTTGGATTTCTTTTGATTATGGTTATTATTTGGAATAAGAAAGTATGAAATTAGAAGTTTTAGATATAGAGTATGATTATTTATATGTGTTGCATATGTCATTGTTTATTGGAAATGCATTATAAATTGTTTAAAATAGATGAAAGGAAATCATAGAGATATAGATGTTAATTAATGGCTATAGTAGTGCAGTTTGTCTAAATGATTAGTTTATATTTCCATTAAAAATGTGTTTGCATACCTTTTTGTTTATATATGAAAGAAAATTCATGCATGTATAACACCTTCTTATGCATTGCATTGTAATTTTATTTAATCGAAAAATTGATTATGAAACTATGATGCTCATGAAATTTAATTGTTTTTCCAAAGTATGAAAGATTGTCTTCAATTAGATAAAATAGGTGAAATAGTGTTTATAGGAAAGATGATATTTCTATTTTTCAAAAGATTGTATTCTCAATTGTATTTCTGTTTGAGGGAACCAAGCTAGGGATAGGCTTGAGTTAGAAAGTTACCTTTCGGGACGGGTGTCGAATGTGGATTTTTAGAGAGAATAGTTGCTTTTTCCAACTATTTATTTGTTGTCCATGGCATTATACTCGGCCAAGTAATTATTTGAATTTTCCATAGGAATAAATGGAATTCTTTATTTTATGCTTTCTACGATATCCTTGAATGATAGTGAATGTTTGTTTCTTAGAATGAAGTAGAAAAATGAAAATGCATATATCATCTAGGCACACACCAAATTCCCTCTTTCTTTTAGAATTCCTTGGTTAAAACAATTCATGCAGGGTCGGGTATTCTTGATTGACCAAGAATTTTGGGGAAGCGTAAGCTTCAAGGTTGGGCAGAAAATGTGCCTGAATCTTGTTCTCGTCTTCGTTCAAAGGACTGAATGGAAGCGACTCAGAATGAGGATCGATGGATGGATCTCACCATCATTTTTTTTCTTTTATATACTTAAAGCAATAATGCCTAAGTAGGGAATAGGGACTTAGATGTTGAGAAATTGTATTATTCATTTACATTATAATGATATATCTATGAATGTTTTTATATCCATATTTGATGTTTCCCTATATTTTATATGAAATAGACTTAATGTTTGAAATTTGAGTTTATTTATGAATAAAGAGTAGATTAGGTCTTATCCTTAATTTACATCTTTACATGTAGAAAGTATGTGATACAATGAGGGGCCTGCACATGCAGGAAGGCACACTGCCTAGAGCATACTACTCATTACAAAAGAGTCTCACTGACTACAGAGAGGTTATAACCACCTCAAGACAAATGGACAACAATCCAAAATAATGAACTGCCAGAGATAGCATCTACCATGCCTAATTATAGTCTCAGTTAAGATCAATACAAGAGGACTTTGACCTCTTCCTTAATCCCAATTTGATCACCTATGATCGACCAAATCTCATTCACATATGATATTGCATTCCAAGACCACGAATATCTTTTTCACATTTTCATCCTATGATCTACAATGAGATCTTACATTATTTTATACCAACCCTAAAGCCTAAACCAATTAGGTCAGCCACCTAAAAGATAATACAATAAGATCATTACATAAATCCATATTAAAATGATATGCCATGTCATCTTAAGACCAAAAAAACAATAAAAAATCCATAGAACATCCAGAAACATCCCGATAATGTGTAGAGAACATGTTAATATGATGCCAGTCCATAACCTAGATTGGCACCAGACCTATTCTAGGTCCACCACGCTAGAGAAATGTCTTCAAGAAGTTGTAGCATAATCAAAGAACATCTTCAGTAGCCTGAAATCCATCTAGAAGCCACACCAACACCACTTATGCATCCTATCAAGATTTCTCAATGAAAACTCTGTCGGTTAAACCTTAAACCAATGTCAGTAAGGGTTTACAAGAGTGTATGATAGCATCTTATTACCAAGTAAATACCAAATGACCAAAACATGCTCAAAGAACATGTAACACATGAAATCAAACATACTCCATTGATCCAAACATGGAAAAAGTGTCCAACAGATAGTCTCTTATGCTGGTAACACTAGATCTTCTACCGGTAACCAAAAGCTATATGCTGGTAACCAACCATAACAACTAGTGTTGACATCAATGACAAAAAATTAATGCAACACATAATCAATTCATCCATAATGCAAACAATCTCCCCCTTTGGTATTCATGGCAACACTAGATGTGAATAACATCGAAGTACTAAGAAATTCCAAATAAGTCTCCCCCTGTGGAAGACAAGCAACAATCTCCCAAATATCAGTAAATCTCCCCCTATGAATGATATCTTTGTAAAGTTCTGGATTTATTTTTTCATATCACTATCTCTCCCCCTTTGACATCAATGCCAGAAATTTGGTAGAAAAGTATCAAAGCAACAATATAAACCTCTGAATCTCAAAGTTGACTACTCCCCTTGAGCAGTAGCACCACTCATCAGTGTCCAAATTAATAATATCTTTGATAATGCATGTTAGACTGATGAAAAACTACATCAATCAAGTCTCTATCGGAGGGGCATAAACCCCTAACCTATCTCTCAAATACTCAAATGATTCCTTAGACAATGGTTTAGTGAATATATCTGCAATTTGTTCTTTAATGTTCACATAAACCAATCTGACTTCCTTTCCTTCTACCTTGTCCTTCACAAAGTTATACTTTATTGATATATGCATAGTCTTAGAGTGAAATACCAGATTTTTAGACAATTCAATAGATGCAGAATTATCACAGTAGATAACTACTGGTTCACTACAATTTACCTTGATATCCTTCAACATTTGCTTCATCCACAAGACTTGAGTGCAATTATTTATTGTTGCAACATACTCAGCTTCTGCAGTAGATAAAAAAATGCATGATTGGTTTTTGCTGATCCATGAAACCAGTTTCTTTCCAAGAAAGAAAGCTCCACCATAAGTGTTCTTCCTATCATCGGTATCTCCTGCCCAATCTATGTCAGTATATGCATATAAAGTGAAATCATCATTTTTAGAGTACCATAAGCCATATTCTGTTGTTCCTTGCAAATATCGAAATATCCTCTTTACAACACATTCATGATTTTCTTTAGGATTACTTTGATATCTTGAAACAATACTTACTACATTCATAATATCTGGTCTAGTCTGAGTTAGATATAAAAGACCACCAATCATAGACTTACACCTTGTCAGATTTACTGGTGTAGAAGTATCCTTGATAGATAATTTCTCTCTTGTCACCATAGGAGTACTTATCGGTTTGGAATTATCCATACCAGTCTTCTTCAACAATTTCCTCAGATACCTAGTTTGACATATAAAAATGCCTTTGTCAGTTTGAGTAATCTACAAACCTAAGAAAAAACTCATCTCACCAATCATGGAAATTTCAAATTCATTCTTCATATTGTTAGCAAATTCCATGCACAATTTATCTTCTCCTCCAAAAATCATATCATCAAAAAATACTTCAATAATTAGAATATCATCATCAGTGATCTTACAATATAAATTACTATCAGCATTGCCTTTAGTAAAACCAAGCTTCAAAAGATATTTATCCAACCTTACATACCAAGCTCTAGGAGCTTGTTTCAATCCATATAAATCTTTCTTCAGTCTACAAACCATATCTTTATTATCTGTCACTAAAAATCTATCAGGCTGCTCAATGTATACTTCTTCCTCAAGTTCACCATTCAAAAATGCACATTTAGCATCCATTTGATAAACTTTAGAGTTCTTATAAGCTGCATAGGCAAGAAATAGTCTAACAACTTCAATTCTAGCTACAGGTGCAAATGTCTCACCATTATCAATTCCTTCCATTTAAGAATATCCTTTACAAATGAATTTAGCCTTGTTTCTTACAAATTGACCATCCTCATTAAGTTTATTTCTAAAAACCCATTTAGTTCCAATAACATTCTTATTTTTAGGCTGGGGAACTAAAGTCCAAGTCTCATTCTTCTCTATCTGATCTAATTCATCTTCCATAGCCTTTAACCAATGTTTATCTTTACAAGATTCAATAACATATGCCAGTTCAATTTGAGAAATGAGACATACCTCTTCATTTGCCAGTCTTCTTCTTGTCATAACTCCCTTGTTCCTATCTCCAATGATTTGATCTTCCAAATGATTTAGTCTTACATACCATGGTGTCTTCTGAACTTCAGGTTCAATTCTTTGATCATCAATCACAGTTGAATTTTTTGATTCTGCCTTTGTAACTTTCTCAGTCTTGTACTAGTTGAGGCATTGTCAGTTAAGTTATGATCATTTCCACTGTTGGTTCCCTGACATATGATATAGATTGATTTCTGTACTGCTCATCCACTTTCACTTTAGCACTCTCCATGGGTTTTTGCAATCTTTTCTTATAACATCTATATACTTTGCTTTGAATTGAATAACCAAGAAATATCCCTTCATCACATCTAGGATCAAAATTTCCAATTGAATCATCTCTTTTGATATAGCATTTACTTCCAAAAATTATGAAATATTTAACAATAGGTGTATGTCCAAACCATAATTAATAAGGGGTCTTACTGGTTTCACCTTTGATGTGAACTCTATTGAATGTGTAGATTGTTGTACTAATTTCTTCTATCTAGTAGATGTGAGGCAATTTGGCTTCCACCATCATAGATCTTGCTGCATCCAAAATGGTTCTATTCTTTCTTTCCACTACTCCATTCTGTTGAGGAGTCTGAGGTGTAGATAATTGTCTCCTAATTTCATTTGTCTCACAGTAACTGTTAAATTCATGAGAAATGAACTTACCACCTTGATCTTCACTTAGACATTTGATTTTTAATCTAGTTTCTATTTCAACCTTTTCTTTAAAGATCTTGAATTTCTCAAAGGCTTTAGACTTCTCCCTAAGAAAAGTCACCACATCATCCTAGAATAGTCATCAATAATCAACATGAAATACCTATCACCTTGAAATATTTTAGTCCTTTCTAGACCACATAGTCAATGTAAATCAAATCAAGTACATCATTAGATTTATCATGTATGCTCTTAAAAGAAGTTCTAACTTTCTTTCCCAATTGACATTCCTTGCATACCGGATTATGAGGCTTCATAATCTTAGGTATATCTCTAACTGCCTTAGTTGAACTGATCTTAACAATACAATGAAAATTAACATGACACAACCTCTTATGCCATAACCAAATCTCATCATTATGAGAAATCAAACATGTCTTATTACCAATGTTCAAGTGAAAGATATTACCTCCAGTCTGAGTACCGGTTGCAATCTCCAAACCAATCTTGTTAATGATTTTGCATTTTCTATCTTTAAATTGAAGTTGGAAACCCTTGTCCACCAATTCACCAACACTCAAAAGATTATTCTTCAAACCTTCTACATAATAGATATTGTCAGTATTATCCTTACCATTCAGAGAAATAATACCTCTACCTTTGATCATACATGCTTTTTCATCTCCAAATCTTACTTGACCGCCATTGTATTTTTGTAGGGAAAATTTGTTTCTCTTATCTCTATTCATATGATGTGAGCATCCACTATCAATTACCCATTCATCCTTATCTTCAACTTTTTCTGCGAGGGCCTTTTCCTCATTTATGATAGCCAGTTCTGATTCATCTTCCTTTAAATAATAGAACACCCATTCCTTTCCATTGCTAGATCCACTAGTAGAGTCTTCTATCAGTTAATATCCAGAGTCATCACTTACTCCTTCCTCATCTCTTATGTAGCATTGTTTACTTTTCTCGAATCTATATCTTATCTAGTTAGGATTAAATGATTTCTTAACTCTTTTCTCAAACCTAGCATTCCTTTCAGGACATCTAGATGCAAAATGACCAATCTTATTACATGCAAAACATTTAAAAGGTGCTTTTACTTCATACTTACTTCCTGTTGGACCTTTAGGTACTCTTATAGCAAATAAGGCTTCAAGTTTCTCAAATTATTCATCTTCTTTCCTCATGTCTTCCAATTCTTTTCCATATAGGACTTTCTAATCACTTTTGTCGGTGGATGATGATGATGATGCATGAAAAGAAGGTTCAGACCTTACAGCTCCAGAAGATCCAAATTCCTCAAGCTCAAAAGAAGATAATTTCCCAATCAGAATGTCTTTATTGACTGAAGAGTTTGCCATTGTCCTCAACTCATTAATTGTAGTTGCCTTCATCTTGTAAGCTAGTGGAAGGGCTCTCAATACTTTGGAAACTATTTCATCTTCAGAAATCCTCCACAAAATTGATTTCCATAACAATCTCATTTACTCTTTCCATTAACACAACAATTATTTCATTATCTTCCATCTTTAAGTTTTCATATCTTACCTGGTAACCATTAGGTTTAGGAATTTTGATAGTAGGATCACCTTCATTTAGAGTTTTCAATTTATCCCACATAACCTTAGCCGATGATTTATCAGTCAATCCCATGATCTGCTGATAAGTAAGTGCACACAAGAGGGCTTCTCTAACTCTGCAATCATTTTCAATATTCATATCCAAGTATGCAAGAGCAGGATTGCCAGATGTCGGATCATAAGGTGCGTATCCTTTCTTAGTGATCTCCCAAATATCCTTGCCAAGACATCTAAGATGAGTCTCCATTCGAATTTTACATATCCCATAATTTTTTCCATCAAGCTTAGGGATTTCTCTTCTGAAAATAGTTGCTAGTGGATTTGAAGTGTTAGTTGCCATAGGATCTACCTCAAATGGTTAAGCTTCTACAAAAGAGGACCAAAGATTTGATACCAATTGTTAGGATAACCAATGAACAATTGAGAGGAGGGTTGAATTAGTTGTTAACAGATTATATCAATTAATCCACTTAATAACCTTTAACCAGATTAAGTACTAGTAAAGCAGAAATAGATAATGGTAAACAATATAACTTAACAATTAAACAGATAATCAATGTAAACCAACCATACCACATAACACCATGATTTGTACATGGAAATCCCGGAAAGGGAAAAACCATGGTGGGAAGCCTACCCACAGTCAAATGATACTTCTACAAAAAGTATGTGATACAATGAGGGGCCTACACATGTAGGAATGCACACTTCCTAGAGCGTACTACTCATTACAAAAGCATCTCACTGACTACAGAGAGGTTATAACCACCTCAAGACAAATGGACAACAATCTGAAATAATAAACTGTCAGAGATAGCATCTACCATCCCTGATTACAGTCTTGGTTATGCTCAATACCAGAGGCCTTTGACCTCTTCCTTTATCCCAATTTGATCACCTATGATCGACCAAATCTCATTCACATATGATATTGCATTCCAATACCACGAATATCTTTTTCACATTTTCATCCTATGATCTACAATGAGATCTTACATTATTTTATACCAACCCTAAGGCCTAAACCAATTAGGTTGGCCACCTAAAATATATTACAATAAGATCATGTCGACTTAAGACCAAAACAACAATAACCAATCCATAGAACATCCTGAAACATCCCGGTAATGTGTAGAGAACACGTTAACATGATATCGATCCATAACCTAGATAGGCACTAGACCTATTGTGGGTCCACCACGCCAAAGCAATGTCTTCAAGCAGTTGTAGCGTGATCAAAGAACATCTTCAGTATCCTGAAATCCATCTAAAAGCTGCACCAACACCACTTATGCATCCTTTCAAGATTTCTCAACGAAAGCTCTATCGGTTAAACCTTTAACCAATACTGGTACGGGTTTACAAGAGTGTATGATATAATCCAATTACCAAGTCAATACCAATTGACCAAAACATGCTCAAGGAACATGTAACAAATGTAATCAAACATACTCCATTGATCCAAACATGTCGGAAGTGTCCAATAGATTGTTTCTTCTGTCAGTAACACTAGATCTTCTATTCGTAACCAAAACCTGTATGTCGGTAACCAACCATAATAGCTAATGTTGACATCAATGACAAAACATCAATGCAAGACATAACCAATTCATCCATAATGCCAACAAAGTACAATCTCTCTGTCTTGAAGCGAGCGTTCTCATTAATAGCTCTATGCTTTTCATTGATCCTAAGCTCCTCACAACCAAAATCTTAATTCAGTTGTTGAATGCTGCTCTAGATGAAGAATTGAAAGAAAAAATAATTACAAACCGCAAGCAATTAATCAAGAAGACTAATGATTTCATTAACCAGCACAAGGTAATCATACATGTTGTTGTTCTCAAAATCTGATTCACTTTAAAATCCTTGTGGTGATATGATAAACTCTATATGCAGAAGAGAGATTAAAGAGAAGGAAACTTTCAGGACAACATATGACAAGGTTTGATTAACCTTATACACTTCAAACTTATCCAAAGTTTAGGCGGGTATACCTTTGTGAACTGAATTCACACTTTGAAAACATAAATCCACAACAAACCAGTCTGAAAACCAGTGGATCTTATCACCTTAAAACCAACTAAAACAAACAAATGAAACTTATATTTATGTTTAGTATTGATCTACATGATATATAGAAGATAAACTTAATAGATACCAATGCCTTATCCAAGGCCACAGAGTCATCTAAGTTCAAACAATACTTCCACAATCAAATATCTCCACACATCCTATCAGTTTGGCTCCTATAAATCCATATACATGCCTGACATACATAAGAATTTATTCGTACCAAACTAAACTATGTTCATCAAAATTCAAAGTATCCAACAAAGAATTTACTGGTAAAAATGATTCCTGCATATTTAATTCCCCTCCTAAAGAGAAAACCTAAGAAGCATATTTATTGAAAATTGCCTTACAACCCATATTCAAAAGGAATAACCCTAGATTACTCAGAATGAAACAATAAACATTTGCAAACATACTTGAAGACAACACAAAGCTTAAACTCAAAACCAGTGGTCTATGTATTGATATTTACTTCTGAAAAGTATTACAAAAACCTTTGAATATTCTCCATTAAAACTTGAAAAAAGCTCAGATAAATTTCTACAGAGTTTTTTTTATAATTCCTTGCGATCCTCTTTTTACTAGTCCTGGTATCCATTTATAACAATATGGATGCACACAGCTTTAAACTTTCCTAGGAGAGTTTGTTACAATCATTACTTCTTAAGAAGAAGTTACAAAACCTTTTCCAAATGCGGTTACAAGTCTCTTTCAACATCCATGACTTCTTCCTCTTGTTGTTCTGTTGCAACATTTTCTAACTGCTCCACATCAAGCAGTGCATATTTTCTTGTCCATTCCTGATACACCTCATTAGTAGGCCATGAGAAGTTAATCACTTTTTCTTTTGTCTTGGCTAATATTTTCCAAGAATTCCTCATTTTATTGACCTCTGAATTCAGAAAACCATAATGAGATTCAATTTTCTCAATCTCCTCAATTGTTTTGACAAATATGGAGGCATCCTCTGATTTAACAATTCCTTTTATTCTAAGTGACAATTTGGCTTCTAATTCCTTAAGCCATATTTGTTTGTCCTTTAATTGGGTTGGGCTAACAAAACCTCCCGAGAGTAATTCAAAAACTTGATCAGTGTACTTTTCTTGAACAAGTTGATCTTTCTATCTGCATTATCCACTCCTTCTGCCAACTTTACTAAATCCTTTGTCATATCATTGGTAGATTTGATAATGGGGTTAGCCCCTGCCTCATCATAGGATACACAAAGAATTTCTATATCCCAATCTTTGGGTCTCCATTTATCAAAAATAGGCATTAAAACAGCCTTGTCCCCATTTAACTCATTCCACATTTCCAAAATCTTACTCATGTTATTATACATTAGTGAAGACCCTATAGTGTCAGCAAAACTTAAAACTATAGCCCTTACTCTCTCTTCATATTTCTTTGCATATAGTGCCTGAGCCTATTTTAAATTCTCTAACTCGTGGGGAGTGATCTCAATCAACTGAGAACTAGAAGGTGCCAAAGATGGTGGGAATTCAATAATGGGGCTGGTAGGTGGAGGTCTTGCAGGAGAAGAGGAGATCATCAATGTTGAGGGCTCACTTTGATGGTATTGTACTACCAACTGGCTTTGTAGCTTGGTGATGATGCTATCTTTACCCCTTACCTCTTCCTTGGCACTGTTGTAAGCTTTTAAAATTGTCTCCAACTTAACTTGGAGATCTGCTTTTTCTTTTGCTTCTCTTTCTCCTACTGCAACACTAAACTTTGCAATCTCTAGCATAGTGCTAGCAGCTTCCACTACCCCAGTGCTTTGCACTATTTTCACTATCATTCCTCCAAGGTAACTTGACCCTAGGGTATCCTTATTCCTTTTATTTTCATCTCTTTAAAGAGACCACATAACCAGTGCAGCATTATCCTTGCTCAAAGTGACTCCCTCCATAGGTTTGGTCTCCTTTCTTACCACCTCTAAAACAAAGGCATCTACTATGTCTCATTCAGGGAGAATGAGTACCCCAGCCTGTGCTACCATGTCTCTTCCTTGCTCAAGAGTGATGGTCTTAAACTCATCAACCATTTCTTGCTTTATCTCTTCTTCCACCATAGTTGGATCCTTGTGGGGCCGCACACCTTTCCTCTTTTCACACCTAGCATTAAATTTATCAATATTATGCTTCCAAACAAATTGCAAGAAAGCTCCTAATATGAAAAATTTATTATCTGCCAAGAAATCCTCATTGTCTTGCTTGATCTCAGGATCCCACTCTTGGCCTTTGAACTAATTAGTAGTAATGTTCATCTCAGCAGTAAGGGGCTCTTCTAGCATTCCCTCTTCCACTTCATCATATGTGTAGGCTATCTCTCCAAGGCTACCTAATTGTAACAGTTGCTCAACTGCTGCCTGTTCATCTCCTATATGAATAGGGGATTGAGATGGGGAATACAAGGGTTCATCAGATTGTACTTCCTTTCCCACTCTTTTTTTCTTTGGGCTATCTTGAATGTCAATGACATCTTGTATCTTCCTCTTCCCTTTTGAGGTAGAAGGCTCCCTTGTTGTTGGCATCAACACACTGTAGTTGGACTTCTTATGTAACATGTAATCACCAAGAGGGATTTCTCTGGTAGATGTAGACCTATTTAGAACTAGTCTTGCTTTTTCAGGGTCGTTCTTAATTACAACCTCCCTCTTTTCTTTCAATGTCTACATCACATTCTCAAAACAAAGAATTAAGAATTTTATCTTCTCTTCAAAGGGGTGAAAGCTAGACAAAGGGTCATAGCTAGTGTCAAATTGGTGCACAAAGTCTAAAGCCTTCTTGTTGGCCACCCACTTTTCCTTCCTCAGCTCTTGCTCATCTAGATCAAACTCATTCCTAATGAGGTCTTTAGGAAACTAGAATTGGTGGGGTCTACCTCTACATATTTCCCTCTTTCTGAACACGCCATTGAAGAAATATTCAGGGTCAACACACCAGGATACTGCAGTTGACAAATGGTACGATTGAAGGAAATATTCAAAATACTTCCAACCTCCTTTAATTATCACAAATTGATGTGCTATGGTAACTATAGGGAAAATGGTCCCTTTACCTCTGCCTGTTAGGTTTGCCTCTTGCACACTACCAATCTGCCTGAGGATTTTTGCAATTCCCACTTTAAGAGGGACCTGAGAGGGCAACAAAAATGGAATGCCTTTGAAACCATACACTCTGAAAACTGTGGAGATAGGGTATAAGTAGATATCACCCCAATTGTGGACAATTTTAATATTCTCAGCAAATTCTTATGGCCTAATGATTTCCAAAATAACCTTAGGGACTCTTGGATTGTCTGAACAGATAAGAGTCCTAATCTTAGATGCAAAACACTTAACAAACTTAAAGAAGCTAGCATCTTCTCTGTCCCATGACAGCACTATACTCCATAACTACACTGGCATCTTCTCTCCATCTTTCTCTTTCACAATATACATTCCACTTGCAAAATAGTCACCACCCTTGAATAAGTACCATCCAAAAGGCCTATCCACTTTCCCATTCTTTATTCCTATCAAGCCTTCATGGATGGCATCAGTGATATAGGAAGCATAATCAAAGGTCACTGCCAAGGAAGTATTAAAAATTTGAGCAATCATTAACATGTAATGAGTTGGCATATTTGTCTCACGTCTTTTCCTAAAATTTGGCAGAGTGACCAGTATAATCCTTTGGCCCTAAGGGTGAACAAATTTAAAGAGAAAGGCCCCTCAGTGTTGGGTCCTACAACTATTAATCCACCTATCTTCACAAAGAATTCTTTAAGAGGCCCATTTCTAAGGTGGTTCCTCTGCACACTATAAACCTGAGCTAGTGATTTAAAATTAATAGGTTCTAAAAAATTGGTAAATTCACTAAGCCCAAAAGCATTTCTGAACTCATTATTTATTTCAATGAGGGTTTTGCCACTTATATCCTTAACACACCTTGTGATTGGGTCATAGTTGTGTGCAATCTGAGTTAGGAGATCCACATCCATGAATACTCCAGGGACCACCAATTTTCCTACATCCACCTCCCAGATACTGTTCATTGGGGCTGGGGAGTTTCTCATCCCAAATCCAACCTTAAATAATCCCAACCCAAACAACCCAATTTGAGGGTCTCTTAGCTAGTTACCCTTGTCATACAATCCTTCTCCTATTTTTAGGCAAGGAGCTCTTAGCACTAATTCCTTTACCTTTGCTGCCACATTAGTTGACATTGTCAACTGTTCTAGGAAATCATCACAGATAGCCCTCTCCTGGTAATTAACCTTTCCTGAGAATTCTCTTTTAGGTGCCATCTTAAAAAACTATGCAAGCAGTTTAATTACTAGCCCCAACTGTTCTATAACAAATCAAAACCCCAATTAAAACACACTGTTAAGTAATTGCCAAGCAAGAGTACAAGAGAACCTATTTTTGGCTTAAAGAAATCCACTGTACAATTGAAGAAATTTGCTCTGCAACTGCTTCTCTGCAACAATTTTTTAAAATGATGCCTTCATTCAATTGATGCAAGATCATATACTGTAGTTGGTCTCTTAACTGTGACATTGATACCGCATGCTTCAGCCATCCTTTCAGAATTGAATTCATAGAAGAATTCAAAAATTTCACTCCAACGGGTCATGACATGCCTGTATATTTTCTTTTCGCCCTTTCGCCATTTTGCAGAGCATAACATCCTAGAAATTTCGCCTAATGAAATCGCACCAGCCATCCAATCAGATGACACTTGATTGGTCCTTACACTATTTTAACCTCTTTGCCTGTGCATCAGGCCCTACCTCTTTTTGCCATTTTGCAAGCTTTATCCCCTCAGTATTTTCCTTTCACAAAGCTATGCCAAGCATTAGATGGAACTCTAACCAGCCGGCCTTTAACTCCTACTGGGACCGTCAACTTTTTCACTAACCGTGCCTCATCTTGACAGCTAACGGTTTTTCGCTATTTCATAGTGGTTTATCCGATTACATCTTCGAGCCACGAAACAATGAGAAGTGTTGGATCAATCTTGAGATGACCATCTTTTAAGTGAGACCTTTATCTGCACATTGCTTACCCCACTTATTCACCAGTTAACAAATGCCACATGGCACTCAGCCACTAGCCTTGGAAAACTCTTTGGGTTTAGTTCAGAGTCAACCACGTGTCTTATTTCCTACATAACCGCCATTTACACCTTGGCAGGCCCTTAATCATGTCAATCAACACATCACCATCAAGCTTTACAAGAAGTAGCAACCGTCATTCCACATCATGATGGAAAGAACCTCTTTTTATCTTTCGCCATTTCATGAGCCTTAATCCCCGATTGATTTGCAGCCACAAAACAACGAGAACCCTTGGATCAAAACAGAGTTGATCATGTTTTACCTTTATGCCTTGTCTGTTTCTCGGGCCCACTAGCTCTTTCGCCATTTCACATACCTTAAAACACTAGCATCTTACCTTCGCAAACTCACGTGAACCATTAGATTATATCAAACTTGCTCGATGCTTAACAACCTACTTGAATCCGACAGACGTGGCTCGTCTGACTCAGCTTTATCCACCTAGTGTCTAGTCATTCCTGAGTTGACATGTCAACTTTTTATTCACTAAGAGAAAACATCGAGATCTACTTTATCCTTGCCACCTGTATCTACCAGGTCACTTCTTATCCCGTAGCATGACTCATCTTCTTGGACCCACCCGTTAGTCCTTAAATCCAATTCGCTGACCACTTTGATTTCAGCCACATGTCATTGTCTCACTTGCCATCTCAACCAGCTAGACTGCTTGCTTAGAATGCCATGTCATTTCGCTATTTCATGAAAGCTATCTTTTGAGCATCTTTCTCATACGAAACAACGCGGGCCGTCGATTTCTTTTAAACTTGATCGCCTTTTAGCCATGGAAATATCTTCACTATTGGGTCCCGCCAAACCTTTTCGCAACTTTGTGAAAGGTAATTTACTCGCTCATTTTGGCTGCGAATCAACACCAGTCGTTAGATCTAAAGCGAGATGGAGTCTCATTAAACTAGATCCAATGCACACAGTCAAACATGCTTTTTCCTTTCACTATTTTGTAGAGCGTAACACACCCGCAACTTCGCCTAACAAAATAGAAAAAGTCATAGATTCATCTGAAAGTTGCACGACACTTACTGGACCCAACAATATTAGAAGGAAAAAGGCATAAGGTATAGATTTTTACAATTATTTAATGACCGCCTAGGCAAATAACAAGGGGGGACACTCACATGACCCCCAAGACCCATTACTTAAGTGAATAAAGTAACGTAGGAATAGAAGCCAAAGGGTTTTGATCAGACACTTGAGTGATTAAAAACTAAAAACCCTTAACCCTTAAAGTCCTAAAACAGATTTGAAGCAATTAATAGCATACCTGACTCAAAATTTCAAAAACTTAGCCAATCATGGGAAAAGAAAACCCATTTCTTAAACATTGATAACAGCGGCTCTGACTGGGGATGGTTGATCGCAAGGTCAACACAAGAAACTCAAGAAACTCTGGAGAAACAGACCCAAACAAGAACAATAGGAAGCAAACAAAATATATACAAACAAAGGACCTATTGTGCATGGACTTCAAGAGAAATAATGTTTCAAGAGTTTTCCATGCACTGGAAATTCCTGTACTTCATCATTCATATTTTTCATAAAATAAGAATCCTTTCCATTTAAATCACAGACCACAAAAGGGCCAATCCATAATGATTCAAATTTCTTATGTTTTCCTTTGTCCTGTCCTCTTGCATTCCACTGAAGAACAATATCATCAATTTGAAACTTCCTTAATGATGTCCTTTTATCAAAAAGGTATTTGGACTGCAATTGGATCTTCAGATTTCTCTAATGAGCTAGAGTTATAATCTCTTCCACTTCCACTATTTGGATCATTCGGTTTTCCATAGGTTTAGATAGCTCCATGTCTTCAGCTTGCAAGAATTTATAAACTAGAACAAAATTGTTTACTGGCAGTCTAGCTTGTGTACCATAAACCACTTCAAAAGGTGACATTCCAATGGCCTTCTTGACTGTTACTCTATTAGCCCACAAGGCTAATTTCAACTTTTGATCCCAAGACCTCTTGTTATCTTCTAGGATTTTCTTGATGATGTTCAAGAGGCTTTTATTACTAGATTCAGCTTGTCCATTTCCCTAAGGATTATAAGGTGAAGAGTAAGACATGATTATTCCATGACTAGTGCAAAATCCAACAAACTCTTCTGACCTAAAACTCATGGCATTGTCCAGTTATAACATTATCCATCAGGAAGTCAAGGACAACTTTACTTGTAGCTCTTCTTGTGGGAATAGCTTCAATCCATTTAGTAAAATAATCAGTGGCTACTATGATCCATCTATGACCTCTTCCTGATCTCTCAACAATCTCTCCAATAAAATCAATGCCCCATTGGACAAAAGGGGCTTCCATTGTGACTAGATTTAGGGGTAAAGCTCCTTCATACTTCAATTTGGATGAAAATTTTTGACATGGGTCACATTTCCTAACATGTTCAAGAGCATCCTTGAATAAGGTAGGCCAATAGTACCCAACATGGATTATCTTACCAGCAGTTGTCTTAGCAGAGTAATGACCTCCACATACTCCATTATGCATTTCAATCAACACCTTTTTAGCTTGGAATTCATCCAAACAAATTAGCAGTTCTCCATCTCTTTTTCTCCAAAACAGATCACCTTGAATGAGAACATATTTTTATGACTTAAGTTTTAGAGTTCTTCTCTGATTATGTGTCATTCCTTCTGAAAATGTAGCATCTCTTAAAAATTGGACTATCTCTAAATACCAAGGTTGACTTTCAATACTAGTGACTGAAGTACTTTTGATTTCAACATTATGTATCTCAACATTCAGAAGATTAGATTTAGTCATGAGCTTGGCCAGACCTAAGCCTCTCACCAACTTGGTGATCTTTATTTCCAAGTCAAATTCTTGGATTCTATTAATCCATCTGCACCTTTTTCCTGTAACCTCATATTGGGATAAAATATCCTTGACTACAGCATGTGAGACATAAGCAATGATTTTTGCATTCACAAGGTATGGCCTGAAAGCCTTAACAACTTTAACTAAAGCATAAGCTTGTTTCTCCATGGTTTCATACTTTAATTCTATTGCTTGCAAAGACTTTCTATAAAAGGCTATGGGATGTTCATATCCCTCATTATCTTTTTGTAACAACACTGCAGCTACTGTATGGTATGAAGCAAAAGAGAACAGAGAAAAGGGCTTACTGTAATCAGGAGATTTCAGCACTAGTGCTTCCTGAATGGATTTTTTAATTTCAGCAAAAGCCTTTGAGGCTTCTTGATCCCAAGAAAACTTGGTATCCTTCTTGAGAAACTTTACAATGGGTTTCACTATCTCTGCAAAGTTTGCAATGAATCTTCTAACAAAGTTGACCTTACCCAAAAAAGATTGAATACCTTTGACATTTTTTGGTGCAGGCACATTATTTATTGCTTCAATTCTTTCAGGTTCAATTCTTACCCCTTCCTTGGAAGCAATATGCCCCAATAATTTTCCTTCGATGACCCCAAAATGACACTTCTTGGGATTTAATGACACACCAAATTCCAAAGCCTTATTGAACACCTTTTTCAAATGTCCACAGTGGTCATCGGCCCTTTTAGAGAAGCAAGTTAGATCATCTTGATAAACCACCATCATGATGTTGATGAATTCTTTGAAGGCTACATCCATAGCTCTCTGAAATGTAGCTCTAGCATTTTTTAATCCAAATGACATTCTTACATAGACATATGTTCCCCATGGAGTAGTGAAAGCAGTTTTGAACTGTTCAGATTCCCTCACTAAAACTTGATTGTATCCTGAAAAACCATCCATCATGGACAAAAGATCACAACCTGTTACTCTCTGCAGCATAGCTTCCATATTAGGGGAAGAGTAATTGTCTTTTAAAGAAGCAACATTCAAATTTCTAAAATCCACACACAATCTAATGTCCCCATTTTTCTTTCTTACTGGGACCAAATTGGAGACCCATGAAGAATGTCTTATAGGTTTAATAATGCCCCCTTCTCTTAACTTAGTCAATTCTTGCTACATCTTAGTTTCTAACAGGGGATTAATAGGTCTTTGCTTCTGTCTGAAAGGCTTAGCATCTGGAAGTAAAGGAACTTCATGCTGAAAAAGGTCTTGTCTATATGCCTTTAGGTCTTCATAAGACCAAGCAAAAACATGTTTATATCTTTTTAATAAATTAATAAGATTAGTTCTGACATGAGGGGGTAATTTCTTCCCAATTTATACTAACTTAGGGGATGATTTAGTCCCCAGGTTTACCTCCTCCAATTCTTCTAACTTGGTGGTAGACTATTGATGTAAGTGACTGTCATTGTAACTGAACATGCTCTCTAGCTCTACCAACCCTTTAGGTATCTCATTTGTTTCCAACTGGACCAAGTCATTTCCAAACACTATTTCCTTATTGTCAACCACCTCCACCAATGCATTGCAATCAATCTTCTATCCATCATAATCATCAACACATTGAATGAGCCTAAGAATATCTTCATCATCAGCAAAAACTTGCCAATTATACACATTATTAGGGATGGCAGGCCTAGATTTTATTTCCACAGTGGAGATGCTGGTTAGTGTTGAATCATCATTTTTCAATGCAACATTAGGTAGAAATTCTGCCATAATATTCTTTGATTGCTCTATCCAATTAATAGAAAATACACTAAAATGCTCAATAACATTCCAAACTGCATGTTTATATCTCTTTAATCTATCATTTTTGGATGCATATTTGGACCTTACCTGAGAGACAACCAATTCTGAATCCCCTAAAACTTTCAGCAGTTGGATTCCATGCCTTTTTCCAACCTCAAGCCCCAATAACAAGGCTTCATACTCTGCAGTATTATTTGTGCACTGGAAAGCCAATAAGAAAGAATACTTAAAAGTTATACCTGATGGGGATACAAAAAGAACCCCTGCTCCAAATCCTTCTTTGGAGCAAGCTCCATCAAAATACATCTGCCATAAACCATGATGTTGTGATTCTAATTGAACCACAATGGGGTCAGTATTCTTAAACTAAGGTAAAATTGTTTGTAGTCTGAAATTATCAAGATCTACATCAATCATACAATTGAGCATACTAGGATCTACATTTTCAATTACTCTAGGAGCACGTGGTTCTCTGTACAGCTTGACTTGATTCCCATTGATTGGGATGGTAGCATAAGATAAATCTAGTTGGACATTTCCTTTTATTGTTGCTGCCCATTACCTGGACAACAACATACCATAATGGGGTTTAGTGTCAGTAACAATAACGTCCATTATGTAAGTTGCCTCAGGGAATGCTGCTATTTTTACTTCAACATCTCTCATTTTACCTATCACAGGTACTTCCCTGTTATCCATAGCATAGCATTTTCCATATACAATGGTTACCAATAGTCCTAGTTCTTTCATAACACCACAGGGCATTACATTAGCAATAGCTCCTGAATCTATCATACAGTTTTTTATCAGTCAGTTATTCACTAGCAAAGTAACATAAAAAGGATCTACCTGTGAAGGCTCTTGAGTAATAGTGGTTCCAACATAAACCTCTGGGGTTTGGAGTTCCTGATCCTTTCCATTTTTAACTGAACCGGCGGGTAGGACTGTGTCACTGTCAGATATATTAGAAAACATCCCTATGTTCTTTTATTTTCAGTAACTCTATTAATGGGACAGTAAATTTCATTTGTGTAAGAGCTTGAGCCATGTCATATGTGGAATTACTGCTTAATTCAGTATTAGCTCTAACCCTTTCTGCCTTAAGTTGACTTGCCCTTTTTGTTGTGGCAACTCCTTGTATATCATTGGTACTTTTATCATCTATACTCTTGGGTACATCTTTAATCTATTCTTTCTTTTCTTGACCACTTTTAGGGAAAGTAGTAGCACTACTTGTTGCCCTCTTTTGAGTAACCTCTTTTATAAACATGGAACTAGGTTCACCCTGATCAGTTTCCTTCTTGGTGCTCCTTAAGTTGTAATTGTGTTTTGCTTTAGCAATAGCAGCTTTGGTGAGATTTTTAACTTCTTCATCACTAGGCCTTCTAAGATGAACTTCTTCATCTTCAATTGTTACCACATTCAAGGTAGGATGCCAGTCCAGTGTTAGTTGTCCTTGAACAAACCTTTCATTATCCAACACATCACTACATTCACTTTGTACAGATTCCTCATCACTCTCTATAATGGTCTCAAACATGTTAATGTCAGGCTCAGCTTCTTGCCTCATGGACTCTTCAAGGGCTTGAGCTACTGCACACTGATGAGGAGAATGTGGCCCATCACAAGCAATACACCAAGGAGTGTTTTCTATATTATGGACATTTTTCCCTTTTAAGGGATCTAGGGTATCTTGACTCTGAGCAATTTTAGGCTTCTCATTTTGGGGTTTGCCATCTTTCCAGTTGGTATTATAGGGCATGTCATGTAGTCTAGGGGATCTATCTTGCCAGTTATAATGAGGCTTATCATTTTTATTTACCTTGGTAGTCAGATCCTTCATAGCAATAACCAACTTTTCTATCTTGTCTTCCTCCTTAGCAATTTTGTTAGGTTGCTATTTTGTTTCTTGCCATAACCTACCATCTGTTCTCCTTCCTAACTTCCCAGATGCTTTTCTATTGCTTTCCACATTAATGGCAATCCTAAATGCATCCCTCAAGTTATGTGGATTTTTATCCCTTAAGATATAGGCCATTTTAGAATCAAATGCATTATAATAGGTGTTTAGACACATGTTATCATCTTACCTCATCACCTGATATAATCTATGCATGGCCTTTTGAAATCTAGCATTGAAATCGGTGACCATTTCATTATCAGATTTTCTAATGTTATTAAATTCATTGAGCATGAAGCTCACATTTGTTTTGTCACCGTATTGTTCTTGAAAGCAATTCTTAAAGTCCTCCCATGACCCAATGCTATTAACTAGAAGACCTCTGTACCAATCCCTTGCATCATCAACCAGGGACTAAACAAACAATTTCATTATAGCATCTTCATCCACTATCTCATAATGATTTATTAGGTCACCAAAAGATTTTAAATGTTCCTCAACACTAATTGCATTATTTCTAGCAAACTTATGGAGTTTGTCCCTTAACTCAGTAGGAACATGGTTGGGATATCCTAGGATCCCATCAAAAAACAATTGTCTATACTGTTCCAAATTGATAGGTCTCCTTTGAAAAGGGTTAGCAACATTATTATTTCCCATGTTCATTCTGACTTTTGGAATCGAGGTCTGAGATATTTGGTTATGTTGATTGTTCACAGGGATTTGACTAACTGTTGTTGTATTAGTAGGCACAGTAGGCTGAATTTTAATCAGGGGGAGGGAAATTTGCTGAGGATCAAGCTTACTAAGATCTTCTGATGGAAAAATGATAGGGGGAGCTTTTAGATAACTAATTTTTCTTTTAACTTCCTGATTAGCTGCTTCCAACTCAGCTTTCTCTAACTCCATTTGTAGATCCCCCTTTTCCTTCCTCATTCTTTCCATCTCTCTCTCATGTGCTGATAACCTATGAGAAATTTCCTCTATATTTCTAGATCCAGTTCCATCATCCACCCATTTCTGCTTCCCTTTATCAACATTATTCCTAGGAGGCTGTAAATCACTAAGCACTTCCCTGTTTGGTTGGACTACTGACCTATATGCTAGCTTGGCCTTAGGGATTAGAATTTATCTAATCATAGGGCCTTCCTCATCACTCTTTTCCTTTTCCTTAGCCAACACTTCAAGATCAGCTATCTGTCTAAGAAGCCTATCTCTCTCCATTAGTTTTTCTTTGACTTCCTTTTCCTTATTTGCTTCCTTTTGGGCTCTTAAGGAGATTAAGTGGTGAACCCTCCTATTTAAATCTTCTATTTCTTATGACACTTTATCTTCATCAGGGAAATTCTCCTTAGAGTCAGATATATTAACTTGATATATATCAATCAAGCTGATATTTCCATCAATTGTTCTAGGAACAAAATGTCTGATTGCATTTGAACTAGTCCTATCTCTCGTAGACACACTAACATGAGATATATCTTGATTTAAAGCATGAGAATTGTCTATATTTCCAAACAATCCAGAATGGAAACCTAATATATCATGTTCAAATTTTTTAGAAGAAGAATTAGACTTTGCATAAACAGGTCGATCAGGAATCTTACCGGTATTGTTATTTTTTTGCACCCAAGTAGCATTTGATGGTTCATGAAGCACTGACCTCTTCTGACCTCTTCATAATTGTTCAGGAAAACCTTCTTGCAAAGTTTCACGAGGATGCTTCTTCATGAATGATCTGGTATTTTTCCTCCTTGCATTATGCTTGTCTTCCTTTTTAAAATTTTATGTATTTCACAAGGACTAGTTCCAAGATAACAGAGTCGCCACCCACAAGACTATGGGAAATATGAAAACAAGCTTTGAATAGAACATTGCAAATCTTCAAACCAAAATCATATATCAGAAGAAAATAGAGGGAACTTCCAAATAGAGACTTCCAGACACCACTGTTGTATTCACTGAAGCACCAATCTATTCCACAAACACACAATGATTTTTCCTTACAAATCTAAGCACAAATCTGCGTCTGGATTCTTATTGTGACTCTCCCTAGCAGAGTTGCCACTTTTTTTGTTCTCAAAATCTGATTCACTTTAAAATCCTTATGGTGATATGATAAACTCTATATGTAGAAGAGAGATTAAAGAGAAGGAAACTTTCAGGACAACATATGACAAGGTTTGATTAACCTTCTACACTTCAAACTTATCCAAAGTTTAGGTACGTATACCTTTGTAAACTGAAGTCCGAAAACCAGTGGATCTTATCACCTTAAAACCAACTGAAACAAAGAAATGAAACTTGTATTTATGTTCAGTATTGATCTACAAGATATATATAAGATAACCTTAATAGATACCAGTGCCTTATCCAAGCCCATAGAGTCATCTAAGTTCAAACAATACTTCAACAATCAAATATCTCCACACATCCTATCAGTTTGGCTCCTGTAAATCCATTTACATGCCTGACATATATAATAATTTTTTCATACCAAACTAAACTGTGTTCATCAAAATTCAAAGTATCCCACAAAGAATTTACTGGTAAAAATGATTCCTACGTATTTAATTAACCTCCTGAAGAGAAAAGCTAAGAAGCATATTTACTGAAAATTGCCTTACAACCCATATTCAAAAGGAATAACCCTAGATTACTCAGAATGAAATAGTAAACATTTGAAAACATACTTGAAGACAACACAAAGCTTAAACTCAAAACCAATGGTCCGTGTATTGATATTTACTTTTGGAAAGTATTACAAAAACCCTTGAGTATTCTCCATTAAAACTTGAAAAAAGCTCAGATAAATTTCTGCAGCATTTTTTTTACAATTCCTTACGATCCTCTTTTTACTAGTCCTGGTATCCATTTATAACAAAATGGATGCACACATAGCTTCAGACTTTCCTAGGAGAGTTTGTTACAATCATTACTTCTTAAGAAGAAGTTACAAAACCTTTTCCAAATGTGGTTACAAGTCTCTTTCAACATCCGCAAATTCTTCCTCTTGTTGTTCTGTTGCAACATTTTCTAACTACTCCACATCAAGCAGTGCATATTTTCTTGTACATTCCTGATACACCTCATCAGTAGGCCATGAGAAGTTAATCACTTTTGCTAATGTCTTGGCTAATCTTTTCCAAGAATTCCTCATTTTATTGACCTCTAAATTCAGAAAACCATAATGAGATTTGATTTTCTCAATCTCCTCAATTGTTTTGACAAATATGGAGGCATCCTCTTATTTAACAATTCCTTTTATTATAAGTGACAATTTGGTTTCTAATTCCTTAAGCCATATTTTATTGTCCTTTAATTGGGTTGGGCTAACAAAACCTCCTGGGAGTAATTCAAAAACTTGATCAATGTACTCTTTCTTGTACAAGTTGATATTTCTATCTGCATTATCCACTCCTTTTGCCAACTTTACTAAATCCTTTGTCATATCATTGGTAGATTTAATAATGGGGTCAGCCCCTGCCTCATCATAGGATAAACAAATAAGTTCTATATCCTAATCTCTGGGTCTCCATTTATCAAAAATAGGCATTAAAACATCCTTGTCCCCATTTAACTCATTCCACATTTCCAAAATCTTACTCATGTTATTATACATTAGTGAAGACCCTAGAGTGTCAGCAAAACGTAAAATTGTAGCCCTTACTCTCTTTTCATATTTCTTTGCATATAGGGCCTAAGCCTGTTTTAAATTCTCCAACTCATGGGGAGTGATCTCAATCAACTAAGAACTAGAAGGTGCTGGAGATGGTGATAATTCAATAATGGGGCTGGTAGGTGGAAGTCTTGCAGGAGAAGAGGAGATCATCAATATTGAGGACTCACCTTGATGGTATTGTCCTACCAACTGGCTTTGTAGCTTGGTGATGATGCTATCTTTACCCCTTACCTCTTCCTTGGCACTATTGTAAGCTTTTAAAATTTTCTCCAACTTAACTTGGAGGTCTGCTTTTTCTTTTGCTTCTCTTTCTACTACTACAACACTAAACTTTACAGTCTCTAGCACAGTGCTATCAACTTCCACTACCCCAGTGCTCCGCACTCATTTCACTATCATTCCTCCAAGGTAACTTGAGCTTGGGGTGTTCTTATTCCTTTTATTTTTATCTATTTTAAGAGACCACATGACCAGTGCAGCATTATCCTTGCTCAAAGTGACTCCCTCCATAGGTTTGGTCTCCTTTCTTACCGCCTCTAAAACCAAGGCATCTACTATGTCCCATTCAGAGAGAATGAGTACCCTAGCCTATGCTACCATGTATCTTCCTTTCTCGGGAGTGATGGTCTTAAACTCATCAACCATTTCTTTCTTTATCTCTTCTTCCACCACAATTGGATCCTTGTGGGACTGCTCACCTTTCTTCTTTTCATACCTAGCATTAAATTTATCAATATTCTGCTTCCACACAAATTGCATGAAAGCTCCTGATGTTACAAAGTTATTATCAACCAATAAAACCTCACTGGCTTGCTTGATCTCAGGATCCCACTCCTGGCCTTTGAACTCATTAGTAGTAATGTTCATCTCAGTAGTAAGGGGCACTTTTGGCATTTCCTCTTCCACTTCATCATATGTGTAGGCTATCTCTCCAAGGCTACCTAATTGTAACAGTTGCTCAACTGCTGCCTGTTCATCTCCTATATGAATAGGGGATTGAGATGGGGAATACAAGGGTTCATCAGATTGTACTTCCTTTCCCACTCTTTTTTTCTTTGGGCTATCCTGAATGTCAATGACATCTTGTATCTTCCTCTTCCCTTTTGAGGTAGAAGGCTCCCTTGTTGTTGGCATCAACACACTGTAGTTGGACTTCTTATGTAACATGTAATCACCAAGAGGGATTTCTCTGGTAGATGTAGACCTATTTAGAACTAGTCTTGCTTTTTCAGGGTTGTTCTTAATTACAACCTCCCTCTTTTCTTTCAATGTCTACATCACATCCTCAAAACAAAGAATTAAGAATTTTATCTTCTCTTCAAAGGGGTGAAAGCTAGACAAAAGGTCATAGCTAGTGTCAAATTGGTGCACAAAGTCTAAATCCTTCTTGTAGGCCACCCACTTTTCCTTCCTCGGCTCTTGCTCATCTAAATCAAACTCATTCGTAATGAGGTCTCCAAGAAACTGGAATTAGTGGGGTCCACCTCTGCATATTGCCCTCTTTCTGAACATGTTGTTGAAGAAATATTTCGGGTCAGCACAACGGGATACTGTAGTTGACAAATGGTACAATTGAAGGAAATCTTCAAAATACTTCCAACCTCCTTTAATTATCATAAATTGATGTGCTATGGTAACTGTAGGGAAAATGGTCCCTTTACCTTTTCCTATTAGCTCTGCCTCTTGCACACTACCAATCTGCCTGAGGATTTCTACAATTCCCACTTTAAGAGGGACCTGATAGGGCAACAGAAATGGAGTGGCTTAGAAACCATATACTCTGAAAACTGTGGAGACAGGGTATAAGTAGATATCACCTCAATTGTGGATAATTTTAATATTCTTAGTAAACTCTTTTGGCCTAATGAATTCCAAAAGAACCTTAGGGACTCTTGGATTCTCTGAATAGATAAGTGTCCTAATCTTAGATGCAAAACAATTATCAAACTTTAAGAAGCTAGTATCTTCTATGTCCCATGAAAACACAGTACTCCATAACTACACTGGCATCTTCTCTCCATCTTTCTCTTTCACAATATCCATTCCACTTGCAAAATAGTCACCACCCTTGAATAAAAGTAAATGCATGAGGAGGGAGTACCATCCAAAAGGCCTATACACTTTCCCATTCTTTATTCCTATCAAGCCTTCATGGATGGCATCAGTGATATAGGAATCATAATCAAAGGTCACTACCAAGGAATGATTCAAAATTTGAGCAATCATTAACATGTAATGAGTTGGCATATTTGCCTCAGCATCTTCTCCTAAAATTTGGTAGAGTGACTAGTATAATCCTTTGGCCCTAAGGGTGAACAAATTTAAAGAGAAAGGCTCCTCAGTGTTGGGTCCTACAACTGTTAATCCACCTATCTTCACAAAGAATTCTTTAAGAAGCCCATTTCTAAGGTGGTTCCTCTGCACACTGTAAACCTGAGCTAGTGATTTAAAATTAATAGGTTCTAAAAAATTGGTAAATTCACTAAGCCCAAAAGCATTTTTGAACTCCTCATTATTTATTTCATTTAGGGTTTTCCCACTTATATCCTTAACACACCTTGTGATTGGGTCATAGTTGTGTGCAATCTGAGTTAGGAGATCCACATCCATGAATACTCTAGGGACCACCAGTTTGCCTACATCCAGCTCCCAGATACTGTTCATTGGGGCTGGGGAGTTTCTCATACCAAATCCAACCTTAAATAATCCCAACCTAGACAACCCAATTTGAGGGTCTCTTTGCCAGTTGCCCTTGTCATACAATCCTTCTCCCATTTTTAGGTGAGGAGCTCTTGGCACTAATTCCTTTAGCTTTGCTGCCACATTAGTTGACATTGTCAACTATTCTAGGAAATCATCACAGGTAGCCCTCTCTTGGTAATTAACCTTTCCTGAGAATTCTCTTTTAGGTGCCATCTTAAAAAACTATGCAATCAATTTAATTACTAGCCCCAATTGTTCTGTAACAAATCAAAACCCCAATTAAAACACACTGTTAAGTAATTGCGAAGCAAGAGTACAAGAGAACCTATTTTTGGCTTGAAGAAATCCACTGTACAATTGAAGAAATTTGCTCTGCAACTGCTTCTCTGCAACAATTTTTTAAAATGATGCCTTCATTCAATTGATGCAAGATCATATACTGTAGTTGGTCTCTTAACTGCGACATTGATACCGCATGCTTCAGCCATCCTTTTAGAATTGAATTCATAGAAGAATTCAAAAATTTCACTCCAACGGGTCATAACATGCCTGTATATTTTCTTTTCACTCTTTTGCCATTTCACAGAGCATAACATCCTAGCAATTTCGCCTAACGAAATTGGGCCAGCCGTCTGATCAAATGAGACTTGATCGGTCTTTACACTATTTTATCCTCTTTTCCTGTGCATCTGGCCCTACCTCTTTTTGGCTATTTCACAAGTTTTATCCCCTGAGCATTTTCCTTTCGCTAAGCTACGCCAAACGTTAGATGGAACTCTAACTACCTGGCCTTTAACTCCTACTGGGACCATCAACTTTTTCACTAACTGTGCCTCATCTTGAGGGCTAATGGTTTTTCACTATTTCACAGGGGTTAATCCGCTCACATCTTCAGGCCACGAAACAATGAGAAGTGTTTGATCAATCTTGAGATGACCATCTTTTAAGTGAGATCTTTATCTGGACATTGCTTACCCCACTTATTCACCAGTTAACAAATGCCACATGGCACTTGGCCATTAGCCTTGAAAACTCTTCAGGTTTAGTTCAAAGTCAACCACGTGTCTTATTTCCTGCATAACTGTTGGTTACACCTTGGTGGGCCCTTAATCACCTTTTGAAACTACGTGTCAATCAACACATCACCATCAATCTTTACAAGAAGTAGCAGTTGTCATTCCACGTCATGATGGAAAGAACCTCTTTTTCTCTTTCACCATTTCATGGGCCTTAATCCCCGATTGATTTGCAGCCAAAAAACAACGAGAACCCTTGGATCAAAATAGAGTTGATCATCTTTTACCTTTATGCCTTGTCTGTTTCTCAAGCCCACTAGCTCTTTCGCCATTTCGCAGACCTTAAAACACTAGCATCTTACCTTCGCGAACTAATGCAAACTATTAGATTATATCAAACTTGCTTGATGCTTAACAACCTACTTGAATCCAATAGACATGGGTCATCTAACTCAGCTTTATCCACCTGATGTCTAGTCATTCCCAAACTGACATGTCAACTTTTTATTCGCTGAGAGAAAACATCAGGATCTACTTTATCCTTGCCACCTGTATCTGCCAGGTCACTTCTTATCCCATAGCATAACTCATCTTCTTGGACCCACCCGTTAGTCCTTAAATCCAATTTGCTGACCACTTTGATTTTCGGCCACGTGTCATTGTCTTACTTGCCATCTCAACTAGTTGGACTGCTTGCTTGGAATGCCATGTCATTTCGTTGTTGCACGAAAGCTATCTTTCGAGCATCTTTCTCCTATGAAACAACCCGGGCCGTCGATTTCTTTTAAACTTGATCACCTTTTAGCCATGGAAAATTCTTCACCGCTGGGTCTCGCCAAACCTTTTTGCCATTTTGTGAAAGGTAATTTACTTGCTCATTTCAGCTGCAAATCAACGCCAGTCATTAGATCTAAAGCGAGATGGAGTCTCATTAAACTAGATCCAATGCACACAGTCAAACATGCTTTTTCCTTTTGCTATTTCACAGAGTGTAACACACCCACAACTTCGCCTAATGAAATATCAAAAGTCATAGATTCATCTGAAAGTTGCGTGACACTTACTAGACCTGACAACATTAGAAGGAAAAAGGCATAAGGTGTAGATTTTTATAATTATTTAATGACCGCCTAGGAAAATAACAAGGGGGGACACTCACACGACCCCAAGACCCATTACTTAAGTGAATAAAGTAACATAGGAATAGAAGCCAGAGGGTTTTGATTAGACACTTGATCGATTAAAAACTAAAAACCCTTAACCCTTAAAGACCTAAAACAAATTTGAAGCAATTAATAGCATACCTGACTCAAAATTTCAAAAACTTAGCCAATCATGGGAAAAGAAAACCCATTTCTTAAAGATTGATAACACATGTATCAGCAGCACTTGAGCCTTTGAAGATTTTGGTTCTAGATATCAAGTAGTGCATAAAGAGGTTTGTTTTCCTAGGTCTACCTTCTCTTTTTCCCTTAGATGGCTCTGTGCTAGGGATTGAACAAGTGATGAGCCAGATAGACAAATTATAGCAAGATTAGATCTTCCTATAGCACTTGAGAAATCCTATTTTGGCAAAGAAAGTCAAGCATCTCTTGCATCCCCTGGCTCAACTCTATGCACTCTTGAAACTAGTCCATGACAAACCAGCGAACTTGCCAATTGATGAAGTAATCTATTTAGAACAACACTACCATGATATGGAAGCGCAGGTGCTACCCTCCGAGGATGAATGGTTTCCATTGGAGTCGGTCTTTGATCTGCTTTTCCTCATTCTAGCATGAAGTCTGGTCTTCAAACAACCAATTTTGGGTTCTAACATTCCGCAGGCAGAATTCCCCATTTAGTTGTTAGGAAATGTAAATATTATTTCAGGATTTCTTGTAGGTGTTATTTTGGTCAAGTAGTATTGACTTCTTTTGATTTTCATCTCATTTTCCTATTTGTCAGCATGCGTGCCAAGTGGTGTTTGGGTGTTGTCTTGAGTGGCTCGCTTTTCACTCAAAGTTGAGAGAACATGGAGCTACCGCGTGGCTCAAGTCTTTTTCTTGGCATATGCTTCTCGGCCCCACCATCCATCATGTATAGGTGGTGACACTTGGTGTCCCCACGTTGCACAATTTGTTTCTCTTTTCATGCTTGACTTTAGGTCTCCCCCAAGTTGCCGTGTATCTTCCATGGCGGTTTGTCAACTAGAATGTGGTTTGCATCATGATTGTCTTGTTGAGCAGGTGTAGGGGTTGCCATGATGTGGTTGGGATAACAATTTCAAAGGCTATTTTGCTGGGTAGTGTCTCATGGAGTGCCACACTAGGATTTTTCTGTCAGAAGCAGTTGCTAGGGTGTTGCTTTCTTTTTCTTGCTTTAAGGGGTTCAAACTTTAGAGATATTTTTAGACTTTGGGTCATTGAAGATGCCTTTATGTTAATTAAATTTGGTGAATGATAGACATGTCAGATTGTGCCTATGGCCTTTATGATTGTTTTATTTGAAGCTTAATATACTGAATTTTGTGTTGTTTTCAAATTTAATAAGTTCTATGATATATGTTGTGATAATCCACGAATTAAACTATGTTTTGAGACTTGTTATTTGTTGCATGAATGGTGAATGTTATTTTATGTTGAATGAGTTTTGTTGATTTACTCTCCCAAATGGTTCTAAGCATGTAGATTGTTGAATGATTTTTAAAGCCGAATGTATTTGGGTTTATTATGTTGTTAATGCTTTTCCGAAATATTTTGGCATATCGCCTAAGTAGTGTAGATTGTTTCTTTTAAGTTTTCTTCTTCCCCTTTTCTCTCCCAATTGTATGAAGAGCTAGCTTCTCAAACCCAAAGGTCATTTAGTGAGTTTCAAGCAAAAGGTCCCCCATTACTAAATTTCCCATAAGGTTGTTAGCGTTTAAGGTATAATTAAGAGTCAACAAGTATTATTAGTGTTTTTGAATTCTAACTTAAATGAAAAGGGATTTTTTTCACCTTTTGGAGAAATGAGCACCACTTCGGCACCAGATCCAGTTGATGCACAACTTCCATCAAATTCTATCATCCATAGGCCAGCAGTAGGGTCTAACACATCCTCTGATGTTTTCTTCATGTCATCAAAGAAAAGAAAATAATTACCAAAATCACATTCTTGATACAATATTTGATATTTTGGGTCATCAGAAGGGAAAACTGTATATTTGGATTTTGGCTCTGGTTGAAGGGCAATTTTTTGCTTACCAATGGGAATTAATGCTTTAGACCAATCCATCTTGATTTCTCCTCCTAGATCTTTACAAAAAGTTCTACTTAGTAGCATGCCATAACTTGCAGGAATATCAACTACCAGAATAGTCAATTTCACTCTTTTGCTAGGATGTATCGCTAGAGAAACTTGAGCATCTTCAATTTGGCTAAGAAAAGGGACCTTCTTTGAGTCCATTTAATAACACTTTCCAAAGGTTTTAGTGAGGAAAAGGCCTAATGCTTTAGCAACTAAAGAAGGAATGATTTTATCTGATGCTCTTGATGTTGGTATTGTGTTGTCATTGATGTCAACTGATATGGGATGACCACGAGTAGAAGAGATGCATGTGCAACACTGTTATGAAATAGTACATGATGTAATATCTCAGATATCACCTTTGTGTTGCAAAACACTGATAAGGTAAGGAAGATGATCTCAGGAGTCACCTATACACAAGTTAGTGCCTTACTTGTGTGATGAGATAGAGAGGTGTTTGAGCGGTTGTTTGTGATGAAGAGGCAGAATATCATCTGAATCACATCAACACTAGAAGAGGAGAATGAATAGATCACAGGTATGTTGTGAGGTTGCAGAAGAGAAGGACTCCCACCTGATGAAGATGCAGTCATCATGAGAAGAAATGATTGATAGTGAGTGTGCCCACATCAGATCACATGTGCCTATTTGAAGAGATATTGCACAAATAGGGAAGCCAAATGAGTACATTGTAGGATGTAGAAGACAAGGTGTCACTCAACTGGTAAGTGGATATTATCTCCTATTATGCATTGTGTGCATTATAGTTTGGTGAGATAAGAGTGAAGAGGTAAAGGGATGTACTAGAAGGTTCACACTAGATCTACCAGTGAATTAAGGGAATGCCTTAAGTGCATGTGATCAGGGAGAAGGCAAGGTTGAGAAGATGCAGTCTGAGTAGAAGGTGGCCTAACTAAAGATGAAGTCTAGTGAATATTGATGATAGCTGAAACACTATCTCGAGATGATCAAAGTGATCTTATTTATGCTTTGAAAACATGGTCAATTCATCCAAGTAGATGAGGATGATTTTGTTAATGAGCTCCTTGAAAGCCGGATCCATAGCTCTCTGGAAAGTGGCACTGGCATTTAACAACCCAAATGGAATTTTCTGATAAGAAAATGTTGCCCATTTGGTTGTGAAGGTTGTCTTATATTGATCTTCCGGATTTACCAATACCTGGTTATATCCTGAGAACCCATCCAACATCGAAAACATATCTAACCCCGCTACAATACTTAACAACTATTCCATAGGTGGCAAAGGCTAATGGTCTTTTATAGAGGCTTGGTTCAAGTGATGAAAGTCTACACAGAGCCATATATCCCAATTCTTCTTCCCGACTAGCACCAAATTTGATACCCATGTACTATGCTTGATAGGGTAGACGATATTTGATTCTATTAATTTCTTCAATTCCTGCACCATAAGAAACTCAATCTTTGGATTGACAGGTCTTTTCTTCTGTCGAACTGACTTGGCCCCATCAACAAGCTCAATGGTGTGTTTCATGATGCTAGAATTGTATCCTTTCAAATCCTTATATGACCATGCTAGCACATCCACATATTCATCACAATATCTAGCCAATCTCTCTCGGTCTTGTGCGGGAACTTCCTTTCTGACCTTAAGTATTCTCCCATTCCCTACTGACATTTTGGCATAGTCACCTTTATTAGCTATGAGCTTTCGCTTGTCATTTTTGGCATCATTATAGTCAAACAAATTCTACAGGGCGATCAATATATTTGAGAGCTTTTTGGATTTCAATTGAATGATTTGATCCTCGTAAGCCTTCCTTTTCTTTAGGCTACAATTGGTTAGCAAACTATCTAGAGTTTTAAATGAATGGAGCAATTTGCTCATCACTCTCAAAAAATTGCTAGTGGGTGTCATTGTCTGGAATAGATGGTTGAATGATCACACAAACCACCTGGGGATTGGCGAGAAGGTCCACCACAGGGTTGAATTGCAACCCAATAGTAGCCATCCAATTAGCGGATGCATTTTTCTTTCAAGGAACCCTCTAGATGTTGAAAGCATCAAATATTTCAATCAAATCCCATGTACTATGATGGTAGGATCTCATGCAGACATTCTTGGCACTAGAGATTCCATGGACCTAGTGTACAATTAGCTCAAAATCACCCAAAACTTTCAACTAGTTTATGCCTATCCTTTCAGCCAAACTTAGGCCTTGGATCAACCCTTCATATTAAGCTTCATTGTTGGATCAAGAAAACTACAAGTGAAAAGACCTCGAGATTTGTTCACCCAAAGGCAAAGTACCATAGATCCTAGCACATGAACCTACCTTGCATCTTGTGCTATCAAAGTGTAAGGTCTAGAGTGCATAAGACAACTCTTCCTTGGTTAGCGGAACCTTAGTTTTGGAATGACTTGATCCTCATAAAAAATACAATAGGTACCAAGACCTGTGGCATGATAGTTGGAATATGGATTAGAATTATGAATTCATTGAGAAAAATTCCTACTCTCGTGTAATATCCCCAGTCAACTCTTCATCTTCTAGAAGCTCTACCATTTTTCTCTCTTCATTAGAGATGGAGGTATGAGTTGGCTCAAAGTTGAGCATAGCCTAATCCACTACGTGCTCAGTGTATAAGGGTTTTGAAATAATTTGATCTTAGCACCATGCTAGGTTCGAAGGATGAGGTGAAACTAGACTAAAGATAGGTAACCTCTTATTTTGGTGGTGAAGTTTCGAGAAAGGCAAAGGCCAAAAATAGGCGGTATGTCAATAACTACTACTTCTTGAGACATGGTGACACTTGGAAACACAAACAATGTAAGTGGAAAGCTTTTAATAAGACCCACAATCTATACCTTATTTCCATCTAGTTGCATAACACCCCTATTTAAAGGCTCATATTTTACATGTTAGTTCGGTGCTGAGAGGGGAGGGGTGAATCAACACTTTACCATTTTTACAAAATTAAAACCTTTTTACTCAAGTCTGCACTAACTTAATATTCATCAATACAAACAGTTATTGTAGGAGAACATGCATGCATGAAAAGATATACAATAACACCAAGATTTATCTCATGGAAACCCAAATGGGAGAAAACCACGATGTGAGTAGAAACTCACAAAATTTGCACTCTTCTGGAGTATGCCTGGTGAGGAGCCATCCCTGTTAGGAGATTACAAAGACATTGTTAGGTGCCACCCGGTTAAGGGATTTTCCTTAAGGCATGTTAGTGCCTTTACCCTGTTAGAGGTAACCTTGTTAAAAGACATAGGATCATCAATTAAGATGTCACCTAGTTAAGGGATTTTACAAAGGGACCTGTTAAAGTCCACCCAGTTAAGGGATTTTAAGTTGCAATGGTTAGAAAGAAACAGGAAGTTGATCTGCTAGAATAACTATTGATAGCTTGATCAGATCACAATGAAACTCATACTCTGTCTTCATCGGTTGTGTTTGCTCTACACTACACCAGTTCTCTGCTCCTACCCTCGGCTCTGCACTCTGTCGGTCCTCTTCTCATACCATTGGCTCTTCACTTTGTCAGTCTACTTCAGACACACTCTACTTTTCTAAATCACTTAGCACTTCCTCACTCTTCACTCTGCACTTTGGATCACCTCTCACAGGATTTTCACTTTGTAAATTTTTTGATCAATTTTTTTTGCATGAACATAAAACACTTTATACTCCCTCTATCGTCACCTTTAAGTGTTTCCTTAATCAATGCAATCACAGATATTGGTAGATTTCTAATTCAAATCTTCCCACTCTTTCTCTACATGCCCTGCAACAATTCCACCAACTACTCATCCAAATCTACCACTGCATCTGCCAAAAATAATGACTTATGGGTTGAGTTCATTCTTAACTATAAGAAATCATAGGTTAACTACATGATGACTGAGGTTGACTTCACCAACCTTTAGTTTGGCATTATCAAAAACTAACCAACTCTCCTTTTTCCATTGCAACTTTGTAACCGATCACCACTCCTAGATTTATGGTGACCACCTATCTTCCTTCTACTTCACCATCCTACCAATATACCACTACGCTCTTCACTACTAGTTCATCCTTTGCTACCAGTTGGCAGTATTTCAATCAAGCCTCTTTTGATGTTTTCCAATGAGGTTCTAGTTTGCATAGGACCTCAAGCCTTCTTGCCTAAGTCACCTTCCATGACTACATTATCACCAGAATCGCCAACTTGAAGATCTGACCTTAACACCAATCTTCTTTGAATGACAGACCGATTGGCTTATTATGTCTTCCCTTGAACTGATTGAACCTTGATCATCTATCTCTGATGCTTCTTCCTTGTTGTTTGTAAGCCATCACCTTTACTACTGAGACACACCACTCCACCAGTACCAATCTACTAGTCAGTGTTAGTCATCAATGACAAATATCAGCTAATATACCAATTCACTAGATTAACCGGTTATGTCAATATCAGTAATGCCAACAATCTCCCCCTTTGGCATTGATAGAAACACTTCAGAATTTGTCTCATGAGTTGCTCCTACATGTAATTTCTTGATTTCTTTCTTTATTTCTATACCGATCATTACTTCTTTTCTGAGTAATCTGTATATCCCCCTAACATTGACAATACTTGGTTTTGATCATACCACTCTGACCACTTCTAGAAACCCTCTGCTTCCACTACTCAATCACTATAATAATCTCCCCCTTTGACAACAATTCCAAAGATGTATTTCAATACACTGACAAGACTACTCCCCCTAATCGGATTAGTCCACACTTATCAATCTAGTCTTATACATTATTCATAAATAAAGCATACTAGATTGATGTAGAGACCTTCTTAGCTTACTTTAATGTAGGTAGGGGTATTACCCCTAGCTTACCTCTGAGGTATTCAAAGTTGTCCTTCTGTAGTGGCTTGGTGAAGATATCAATCACCTGTTCTTTTGTTGGTATATACTCCAACCTCACTTCCTTGTCTTGAACTTGTTCACTGAGGTAGTGGTATTTGATAGCTATATGCTTTGTCTTAGAATGCATCACCGGATTCTTGGATATGTTAATAGCACTGGTGTTGTCATAGTGAATCACAATAGGTTCAGTCACCTTTTATTGGATACCTTCCAATATCTTCTTGATCCATACTACCTATGTATAGTTGATTACAATAGCCACATACTTTGCCTCAGTTATGGATTGAGAGATGCAATTTTGTTTCTTACTTGTCCATGACACAATCATGTCTCCAAGAAAGAATGCACCTCCACTAGTGCTCTTTCTATCATCAATGTTCCCTACCCAATTTGTATTAGTGAAGACACTTAAGTTGAAATCTCCCTTATGTGAATGCCAAAGACCATACTCATCAGTCCCCTGAAGGTATCTAAATATTCTCTTAACCGCCACCATATGAGTCTCTTTTGATTTGCAGCAAATCTAGCAACCAAGCCAACTGCTTGTGCTATATCCAGTCTACTGTGTACTGGATACTACAACTTACTGATCATGGATTGGTAAAGTGTCTCATTCACTTCATTAGCCTCATCATATTTGGAGAGCTTGCAACTTGTAACCATTGGAGTTCCTATAGGTTTGTAATCATCCATTCCAAAAGTCTTCAATATTTCCCTTATGTACTTGGTCTGGCTAATGAATATGCTATTCTTTAGCTGAGATACTTGCAGATCAATGAATAATTTTATTCACTGATCATGGACATTTCAAATTCTCGCTTCATTTCATCTGCAAAACGTTTGCTCATCTCATCATCTCCCCCAAAGATGATGTCATCTACAAAAATCTCTGCAATCATATGTTTTCTTTTTCTCTAGTTTTCAAATACAAGTTGTTGTTGTCACTGGTTCTTATGAACCCTATACTCATCAGATATGAGTGCAACCTCTCATACCAAGCTCTTGGTGCTTGTTTTAGCCCATAAAAAGCCTTCTTTAGTTTACACACCATATATTTTCCATCTTCTGAAGAAACCCCTTTCGGTTTCTCTATGTACACTTCTTCTAGAATACCATTCAAGAATGTCGATTTGACATCCATTTGGTAAACTTTGAACTTCTTGTAAGCAACATAAGCAACTAGAATTCTAACCCCTTCTAATATAGCCACCAGTGCAAATTTCTCTCCATAATGCAAACCTTCTTCATGTGCATACCCTTTGTAGACTAACCTTTATTTATTTCTTACTACTTGACCGGTTTCATCCATTTTGTTTATAAAAACCCATTTGGTGCCTATCACATTTTTGTTCTTCGGTCTAAGCACAAGAGTCCAAGTTTCATTTTTCTCAATCTACTCCAGTTCCTCCTCCATGGCTTTGATCCAGTCAAAACTTCTCTCTTTCTCTTCTCTCTTTCTCTTCTTCTAGTCAAAACTCCAGCATCTTTGTCACCAATGATATTGTGAGCAGAGTGATTGTTTCTGACATACCTTGCTAGTACCAGTTTGTTTCTTGGAGCTTCTTCTACTGGTTGTACATGTTCTACTTCACATGCTTCCTCATTTTTCACTACAAAAAGATTTTCTTCAGCAGGCTCGACTGGTACAGTGTACTCGAATCCTTGATAATCCTCTGGTTCACTCTTGCTATCATGTTCATTTTCTCAAAGAACTCATCTACTCTAACATTGGTACTATCCCTCTTGATATAGCATCTGCTTCCAAATACTTTGAAATAACTCACATTGGGTGAGTATCCACACCATAATTCATAGGGAGTTTTATTTGTCCCTTTCTTCACCTATATCCAGTTCAAGGTATACACAAAAGTGCTTACTACTTCTCTCTAGAAGATATGTGGAATATCCTTTTGTATCCACAATAGTGCTTACTACATCTAGAAGCAATATGACCTATTCTATTACAAGAGAAACACTTCAAGGGAATTTTACCTTTATACTTTCCTTTTCCTCCTGACAGCCTTCTTGCTAATAGAGCTTCAATCTCATCTTGTTCTTGTTCTTCAGATAAGAGGTTATCACATTCATGAGAATGACCAGTTCTTATAGTTGAACTATTTCCAATTTCCTTTCTTCTTCTTGTTGGTGCAGGTATCATGGAAGCTTTGAAGGCAAAATCAATCTTTGGTACACTGTTATGATAGTTGGTCTATTCAAAGGCAGTCAACTTATTGATCAGTGAGTCAAGTGAAACACTAACTGTTCCCAAGGATCTAAGTTCCTAAATTGCAGAAACCATTATGGAATATTGTGGTAGCAAGGTTCTCAAGATTTTGGTTACCACATCATCTTCTTCACGCTTTCCTCCAGCACTTCTGATGGAATTTACCACATCCTTTATTCTTTTGCTACACTATTCTATATTTTCTCCTTCTTGCATCCTCATCTCATCAAATTTGCCTCTTAAGTTGTCCACCTTAGCCTTTTGTATATGAGGATCTCCTCCATAAATAGTCTTCAGCTTATTCCACATCTCATAGGCTATTTACAGATCTTGAACCTCACCATACTCATTATTAGGTAGAGTGCTATCAATCATATCCATGGTTGTAATGTTGTCTTGCCTTTCTCTAATCTGATCTGCAATCAGAACCCCTATAGGTTCATTGTACTCTATGCTTACATGATTCCAGTGTTGATCACCTAGGGTTTTTAGGTAGATCTTCATTCTACCACACCATAATGTATAATTATCCTTAAAGAACTTGGGACCTTCCTTTCGCATCATCTTGGATCTTTTCTTAAGTTGTTAAGCTCTTCTAAATATAAGTACCAGGGCTCTGATACCAATTTTTTGTCCCAACCGATGCTAAGAGGGGAGGGGTGAATCAACACTTTACTAGTATTACAAAATTAAAACTTTTTTACTCAAGTCTGCACTAACTTAATATTCATCAATATAAATAGTTATTGTAGGAGAACATGCATGCATGAAAAGATACACAATAACACCAAGATTTATCTTGTCGAAACCCAAATGGGAGAAAACCATGGTGTGAGTAGAAACTCACAACATTTACACTCTTCTCGAGTATGCCCGGTGAGGAGCCATCCCTATTAGGAGATTACAAAGACACTGTTAGGTACCACCTAGTTAAGGGATTTTATTTAAGACCTGTTAGTGCCTTTACTGTGTTAGAGGTATCCTTGTTAAAGGACTTAGGATCGTCAATTAAGATGTCACCCGGTTAAGAGATTTTGAGTTGAAATGGTTAAAAGCAATAGGAAGTTGATCTGCTTGAATAGCTACTGCTAGCTTGATAAAATCACAATGAAACTCATACTATGTCTGCACCGGTTGTGTCTTCTTTGCACTACATTGGTTCTTTTCTCATACCCTCAACTCTACATTCTGTTTGTCCTTTGCTCATACCCTCAGCTTTGCACTCTGTCGGCCTACTTCACACACACTCTAATCTACTAAATCACTTATCACTTTCTCACTCTTCACTCTACACTTTGGATCGCCTCTCATAGGATTTGCACTTTGCAAATTCTTTGATCAAAAAGTTTTGCATGAACACAAAACACTTTATACTCCCTCTATCATCACCTTTAGGTGTTTCCTTAATCAATCCAATCACAGATCTTGATAGATTTCAAATTCAAATCTTCCCACTCTTTCTCTATGCACCCTGCAACAATTCCACCAACTACTCATCCAAATATGCCACTGCATCCCTCAAAAATAGCAACTTCTGGGTCAAGTTCATTCCTTTAAATGTGAACCATAAAAATCTGCAAGAAATCATGGCTTAACTGCATGATGATTGAGGTTGACTTCACCAACTTAGTTTGGTGTTATCAAAAACTAACCAACTCTCCTTTTTCCATCGCAATTTTGTAACTGATCACTGCTCCTAGATTTATGGTGATCACCTATCTTCCTTCTGCTTCACCATCCTACCGGTATACCACTGCGCTCTTCACTATCGGTACATCCTTTGCTACCGGTTGGCAATATTTCAATCAAGCCTCTTTTCCTATTTTCCAATGAGGTTTCGGTTTGCATAGGACCTCAAGCCTTCTTGCCTAAGTCACCTTTCATGACTACATTATCATTAGAATTGCCAACTTGAAGATCTGACCTTAACACTTATCTTCTTTGAATGACAAACCAGTTGGCTTATTTTGTCTTCCCTTGAATGGATTGAACCTTGATCATCTATCTCTGATGTTGTTTCCATGTTGTTTGCAAGCCATCACCTTTGCTACTGAGATACACCACTCCACTAGTACCATTCCACCGATCAGTGTTAGTGATCAATGACAAATCTCAGCTAATATACCGGTTCACTAGATTAACCGGTTATGTCAATATCACTAACGCCAACATAATATTAAAAACCTTAGCAATTTTTGTTAGGTCCCGAAGACAACTGAGAAGGGGGGGGAATCAGCTGTCTAACAAATTCAAACCAAAAATAGCTTTACAAACTTTAATGATTAATACCGGTAAACCAGTCTTTTATGCCGGTACATAGTTTTATCAGTTAATTGCAATACTAGTAAATATTAATGCATAAAACAAAAAGACAAAGTCATCCACAACACATAACACCAATATTTGTACGTGGAAACCCTGTAAGGGGAAAAACCATGGTGGGAAACCTTACCCACAATCAGATGATACTACTGCAGATAGTCTGTGTATACAAATGGGGTCTGCACATGCAGAAAGGCCAAGCGCCTAGAGCTCACTACTCAAACACAAATAGGAGTCACACTGACTACAATTGGATGATTAAATCCAATATGAATGTACTGCTCAAATTATCATCTTTCTATGCTGGATTTAGTACTGGTGTAGTTTTGATTGTCTTCACAAAAACCCTCCTGCAACCTTCAATGATGTCTTCATGTATAGCTCTACTTATTCTCACATATACCTTCACACAATTATTTTTCTTATTCCACACCTGATCTTACAAATAAGATCTTACATTTATATCATAACCTAAGACCAATTTTAGTAGGTTGGCTCTAAAGAATATTACAATAAAATCAATTTACAAATAAAACAATATCCGATGCAATAATCGATTCAACATGTCAGCTTGATGCATTTACAACAATAATAAGACATCTCCATAGCATGTCGTGCTGATCTGGAAAAGATAAACCTATCGGTGTATATCCTAGACCTATTTGCCAGTAACAACAAATATGCAAATATGAAATATGCCAATGACCAAAACTCCAAGACAAAGTTTCCAAATGATGTCTTCAACATAACTAGGTGTTTTCCATGCTATTCCAAGTGTCAGTGAACATTATATCCTGCCGGTGTACTAGATACTAGTGACTGTGCATAAGTCACTTGCTTGTCGGTGAATGTTGCTAATTCTCCAAAGTGCCAGAGTTGATAAGTGTTAGTAGGTGTTGACATCAATGACAAAACCATACCAAAATACCAACAATCTCCCCCTTTGGCATTGATGGCAACACAAGATGGAAAAACCATCAAAGTGCCAAAACAGAAATGCCAAATACCAAAAACTAATAATCTCCCCAAAGTAACAATCTCTCCCCCTAGGAGTGACATGACTTTTCCTTGTTTTTTTCCATACCAATCTCTCCCCCTTTGACATCAAATTCCAAAGCAATATAAAGACCATTTTTTAGATACAAAATACCAACCAATTCACTATACCAACTACTCCCCCTGAGAAGTAGCTTCCCATCAAAGCTAGAGTAAAAGATTTCTTTGTTAATTATGTCGGTTGATGACTATCATCAACTATCTAAGTTTCTACCAGTGGGGGTATGACCCCAAGCTGGTCTCTCAGATATTCAAAAGTCTCCTTTGGCAAAGGTTTAGTGAAAAGATCTACAATCTGCTCCTTAGTATTCACATAAACCATTTTAATTTCTTTTGCTTCAACATTTTCCCTTAGAAAATTCAGTTTGATAGAAACATGTTTGGTTTTAGAATGTAATACCAGATTCTTAGATATATCAATTGTTGTAGTGTTATCACAATAAATAGTAATAGGTTCCTTTCATTTTACCTTTATATCCTTCAACATTTGCTTAAGCCATAGTACTTGTGTACAGTTAGTTTTTGCTGCAACATATTCTGATTCTGCTGTTGATCAAGATGTACAACTTTGTTTCTTACTTAACCAAGAAATTTATTCTTCTTCCAAGAAAAAATGCTCCACCAGTGGTTCTTTTCCTATCATCCACATCTCCTACCCAATTTGCATATGTGTATGCACATAATTCAAAGTTTTCATCTCTAGGATACCATAATCCAAGACTTGTAGTGCCTTGCAAGTACCGAAAAATCCTTTTTACTATTGATTCATGATTTTCTCTAGGATTACTCTGAAATATTGAAACAATACATATGGCATTCATGATATCAGGTCTTGTTTGTGTCAAATATAGTAAACCTCCTATCATAGATTTGTACCTAGTCAAATTAACAGGTGTAGATTCATCCCTTAGTGATAATTTGTCATTTGTAGTCATAGGTGTGCTTACCGGTTTAGAGTTCTCCATCCCAAATTTATTTAATAACTCCTTCAAGTACTTGGATTGACTCAAGAATATACCTTTATCAGTTTGTGAAATCTGCAATCCTAAAAAGAATTTTATTTCTCCAATCATCGACATTTCAAATTCTTGTTGCATTTCAATAGAAAACTCTTTACATAATCCATCTTCTCCTCCAAAGATTATATCATCAACAAAAACTTCTATAAACAAGATGTCATCATTTGTCACTTTATAATATAAGTAGATGTCAACATTACCTTTAGAAAAACAAATCTTCAAAAGATACTTAACCAATCTTGCATACCAAGCTCTTGGAGCTTGTTTTAACCCATACAAAGCTTTCCTTAAACTGCAAACCATATCTTTGTTATCTGTTAAAGAAAATCCATCAGGATGTTCAATGTAAACTTCTTCTTCAAGATCTCCATTTAGAAATGCACATTTAATATCCATTTGATATACTTTGTAGTTCTTGTGTGCTGCAAAAGCCAAGAATAATCTGACTGCCTCAATTCTAGCTACTGGTGCAAAGGTTTCATTATAATCAATTCCTTCTTTCTAAGAATATCCCTTACACACTAGTCTTGCTTTATTCCTAATTACCTTACCATCTTCATTAAGTTTGTTTCTGAATAGCCACTTTGTTCTAATCACATTTTTGTCTTTAGGCCGGGGAACTAATGTCCATGTGTTATTTTTCTCAATTTGTTCTGGTTCCTCTTCCATAGATTTAATCCAGTGTTTATCTTCACATGTTTCATTAATTGACGATGGTTCAATTTGAGAAATAAGACATACCTCTTCATTTTCCAGTCTTCCTCTTGTCATAACTCCTTTATACTTGTTCCCAATTATCTGATCTTCAGAGTGAATCAGTCTTACATACCGGGGTGCCTTTGTTTGCTATTGTTCCTCAGTTACTATAGAATTTTCAGATGATACCGGTGTAACTAGATCTTCATTCTATACTGGTGGGTTCAATGTAGGTTCATTTGTTATAATCTCTATTGTCGGTTTAGAGTCTATATACCTTGAAGTTCCTCTAAATTGTTCATCAATCTTCACATTTGTACTCTCAACATTTTTTTGCAATCTTTTGTTAAAACATCTATATGCCTTTCTCTTAGATGAATAAACAAGAAATATTCCTTCATCACTTCTAGGATCAAATTTGCCAATATAGTCATCCCTCGTTTACTTCCAAATATTCTGAAATATTTAAGAGTAGGAGTAATACCAAACCATAGTTCATGAGGGGTCTTACCGGTTTCACCTTTGATGTGAACTTTGTTGAATGTATAGACTGTTGTACTTACTGCCTCTCTCCAATACACATGTGGTAGATTTGCTTCTGATAACATACTTCTAGCTGCATCCAAGATAGTTATGTTTTTCCTATCAACGACTCTATTTTGTTGTGGTGTCTAGGGTGCTGATAGTTGTCTTTTGATTCCATTCACTTCACATAATGCATTAAATTCCTTAGATGTAAATTCTCCTCCTTGATCTGATCTCAGACATTTGATTTTCTTACCAGTTTCATTCTCTACCATTGCTTTGAACAGTTTGAACTTTCCAAGTGCTTTTGATTTTTCTCTGAGAAAAGTAACCCAACACATTCTAGAGTAGTCATCAGTGATTAGCATTAAATATCTATCACCTTGCAAACTTTTAGTTCTAGCTAGACCACATAAATAAGTATGAATTAAGTCAAGAGCATTATTTGATTTTTCTGGAATACTTTTAAATGTAGCTCTAACTTGTTTTCCAAATTGACATTCCTTACATACTGTATTGTGAGGTTTGACAATTTTAGGTAAATCTCTAACTGCTTTAGTAGTACTAATTTTTACCATGCAATAAAAATTTACATGACAGAGTTTCTTATGCCATAGCCAACTTTCATCAATATGTGCAATCAAGCATGTCTTTTCACTGTTATTCAAATGAAAGATATTACCTCTAGTTTGATTACCGGTTGCAATTTCCAAACTAGTTCTATTCATGATTTTGCATTTTCCATTTTTGAATTGTAACTGAAATCCTTTCTCAACTAATTGACCAACACTCAAAACATTATGCTTTAAACCTTCAACATAGTAAACATTGTCAGTATTATACTTACCATCAAGAGATATTGTACCTTTACCTTTGATCAAACAATCTTTATCATCTCCAAATCTTACTAAGCCTCCATTATATTCCTGAAAGTTCAAGAATTTATTTTTGTCACTAGTCATATGATGCGAGCATCTTGAATCAATGATCCATTCATCCTTAACTTCAACTTTAGCTGCCAGGGCCTACTCTATTGGTTGAACAGTAGGTGCCGGTTTTTCTTCTATTATAGTAACAAAAACCCATCCATTATCTATCGGATCTTCATCAGAATCATCAGTCACTCCTTCATCAGCAAGATAACAAAATTTATCTTTATTCTTCTTAAATCTGTATTTCTGATATTCAGGGTTAGGCTTGTATGTTCTCCTAGCTTCTTCTCTTAGTCTAGCATGTCTATCAGGGCATCTAGAAGCCATATGACCAATCTTATTACAGTTAAAGCATTTAAAGGGTGCTTTACCTTCATACTTACTTCCAACTAGACCTTTAGGCATTTTTCTTGCAAATAGTGCTTCAAGTTCTTCAAGTTTTTCATTTTCTCTCCTACTTTCCTCAAGTTCTCTTGCATAAAAGGCTTTCCAATTAAACTTGTCAAATGATGGTGCAAATGATGTTGATGCCTTAAAAGCTAAATCTGTCTTTATAGTAGCAATAGGACCAAATTCCTCAATTTCAAAAGCTGAAAGTTTTCCAATCAACGTATCCCTAGTTACTAATGTATTAGGCATTGTTCTTAACTCATTTATAGCAGTAACCTTCATTTTATATGCCAGTGGAAATCCTCTTAAAATTTTTGAAACAATTTCATCTTCACTTAAGGTTCCTCCACAATATTTAATACCCAAAACAATTTCATTTACTCTTTCCATAAAAGTAGAAATCCTTTCATCTTCTTCAATTTTTAGATTTTCATACTTGACCCGGAAGCTTTCAAGTTTTGCAATTTTGACTGTGGAATCTCCTTCATTCAGTGTTTCTAAATGATCCCAAATAGCTTTAGCAGTTGATCTATCTGATAATCCCATGATTTGTTGATCTGTTAATGCGCTCAAAAGTGCTTCTCTTGCTTTGCAAGCATTTTCTTCATCTTTAGCCAAGTTTGGTGGATTAGGATAACTAGTTGTAGGAGTTGTATAGCCATTCTTTATAACATCCTAGATGTCCTTTCTAATGCAATTCAGATGTGTCTCCATTCTGATCTTCCATATGCCATAGTTGGTTCCATCAAGTTTAGGACTGTCCTTCCTGAAATAGTTAGTAGACATTGGATCACCTCAAGCTATTAAACTTCTGCAAAAAGAGGACTAGGCATTGATACCAATTGTTAGGTCCCAGAGACAACTGACAGGGAGGGGGGGGGATCAGTTGTCTAACAAATTCAAGCCAAAAACAACTTTACCAACTTTAATGATTAATACCAGTAAACTAGTCTTTTATGCTGGTAGACAGTTTTATCAGTTAATTGTAATACAGATAAAGATTAATGCATGAAACAAAAAGACAAAGTCATCCACAACACATAACACCAATACTTGTACGTGCAAACCCTCTAAGGGGAAAAACCACGGTGGGAAACCTTACCCACAATTAGATGATACTACTGCAAATAGTATGTGTATACAAATGGGGTTTGCACATGCAGAAAGGCCAAGCGCCAAGAGCTCACTGCTCAAACACAAATAGGAGTCACACTAAATACAATTGGATGATTAAATCCAATATGAATGTACTACTCAAATTAGCATCTTTTGATGTTGGATTTAGTACTGGTGTAGTTTTGATTGTCTTCACAAAAACCCTCCTTCAACCTTCAAATGTTTTCTTCATGTATAGCTCTACTTATTCTCGCATATACCTTCACATAATTCTTTTTCACATTCCACACTTGATCTTACAAATAAGATCTTACATTTATATCATAACCTAAGACCAATTTTAGTAGGTCGGCGCTAATGAATATTACAATAAAATCAATTTACAAATAAAACAATGTCTGATGCAATAGCCGATTCAACATGTCGGCTTGATGCATTTACAAAAATAATAAAACATCTCCATAGCGTGTCATGCTGATTTGGAAAAGATAAACCTGTCGGTGTATATCCTGGACCTATTTGCCGGTAACAACAACTATGCAAATGACCAAAACTCCAAGACAAAGTGTCCAAACGATGTCTTCGACATAACCAGGTGTTTTCCATGCTATTCCAAGTGTCGGTGAACATTATATCCTGCTGGTGTACTAGATACCAGTGACTGTGCATAAGTCACTTGCTTGCCGGTGAATGTTGCCGATTCTCCAAAGTGCCAGAGTTGATAAGTGTTAGTAGGTGTTGACATCAATGACAAAACCATACCAAAATACCAACAATTTTCTTACGCATGACAGTGGTGCTGGCACCATAATCTATCATAGAATTGTGTAGAATTTTATCTCGTACTATGAGGATCAAATAGAAAGGATTTGGTTTAGGCTTACTTTCCACTTGGGATCTAGGAGGTACACCCTCATTTCTCAACATTGTCGGTGAGCGTGGTTGTTATGCGGGGGGCTGAAATATTTCTTCGGTGGCTCGCAAAGAATTGGCAATGTTCCTGCTAGCAGGTTTCTCCACCTCTAACAGAGATTCTTTCAACCAATTCTTCTACTCTAAGATACTAAGGAGATCCCATAAGGAGACATTGGTTGGGGCTTTCTTTAGCTGCTCCACCATTTCCAACACTGATGGTACTGATGTCTTTGTCTCTCTTGGCTTATAGTGGATACATTCCTTTCTCGGATATGTTGTAGCAACCATGGGTTGTTCAGGAACTTTATCTAGAGATGAATCTCCCTTGCGTGCCTACATTCTCTCCTGTGAAATGTCTTTTTGACCAAAGTTTGTAATCAGACTATACTTGAGGAGCCCCCGAGCTTGATACGGTTGCACCATTTGTGAGTATGGAATCTTCGTCCTCCATCCAAGATAATAATGCATGGTTTGGAGATATCTTTGGTTCCTTCTCTATTGACATACCTTGCATCTGTGCGATGAGAGCCGCATTGTCCGCTAATCTGCAATATTTGTTGAAAATTGCCTTTCAGGAAATTTCTTGGGGTGTGGGTGTTGTTACATGGAAACACCAAGAATTGGTATATCTAATAGATTATTCTACCCTATGGTCAACTCTTTACTGGTGCTAGGATAGATAGGTTATTCGCATATTGGTTTTGCTGATATGCGGGTCTATTCCCTTGGAAATTTTGTTGCAAAGGAGGTCTAGCAAGTGGTATTTGAGACCTTTTCAAATTAACAATTTCATTTTTGAAATATCTCAACAAATTTTTCATATCGTTGACCTCCACAGCCAGGGATGAGGGGAAAGCATATTTTCTTGTTGGGATCTGAGGTAAACATATATAGATTGGGGTGCAGATGTGCTAGGCACACCTATCACATGGACTTGATTTGATAACTTAGGAAAGACCGACATGAGCAGTCATGGTGCAAGCTTTCTAGCATCAATTAGATTTTTTTCTGCTTGAACTACCAAATCAAACTCATCCAGGAGATTATTGCCTCCGAGAGATTGGATCATCATGGATATATCTGAATTGAAGGCTTTTAGATAAAAAACAAATGCCATATCCACAAGTGGATGAGCGAACAACAATATTCTTTGCGAGGTCCTCTGAAATCTCATATTGAATTCTGTCACCACTTCTTGAGGGGCCTCTTTTATGGTAATCAATTGTTGCATTAGGGATGACCTATCAACCTTGTTAGAAAATCTCTCAAAGAAATGGTCACTTAGTTGGTCCCAATTGGATATAGAGTTTGGGCTGAGAGATCTGTACCAATCTAAAGATTTCCCATTGAATGAAACCATGAGCAATCTCAGAGCTACATTTTTCTCTATAATGTTATGGATGGTGCAGACATCGACAACATCTTGTAGGTGTTCCCTAGGCATCTTGGGACATTCTTTGGTGAATTTAGGGACAACTATTATCATGGAAGTGGGAATTGGCCACCAGACTGTAGGTGGAGCAAGAGGAATGAGAGGGCTCCTGCTATTACAAGTCACAAAGTTTATATGAGGAATCTGAGCCATTATTATTGGAACAACCATAGGGAAAATAGGTGGATTTCAGGAAGAAGTAGTTGTGGCTGAATGGATGCTTACCAGGGGTGGGAGAAGAAAACTGGGATTTAAAGTTATTTGGCTCATGGTAATAGGTCTATGGATCATAAACTTTCTTAGGCTTGCTCAAAATTACGGTCCCACCGAGTGTGCCAGAAAAAGAATTGTTGACTCTTAATTTTGCCTTAAACGGTAAGAGTCTTATGGGAAATTTAATGATGGGGGACCTTTTGCATGAAACTCACTAAATTATCTCTGGGTTTGATAAGATGACTCTTCATATAATTGGGGGACAAAAGGGGAAGAAGAAAACTTTAAAAAAACAATCTACACTACTTAGGCGATACGCCAGAATATTTTGGAAAAGCATTAACAACATATAAAACCCGGTTACATGTGACTTTAAAGTTCATTCAACAATCTACATGCTTAGAACCATTTGAGAGAGTAATTCAACAAAACTCATTCAACATAAAATGACATTCACCATTCATCCAATAGATAACAAATCTCAAAACAAGGTTTAATTCGTGGAGTCTCACAACATATATCATAGAAGTTATCAAATTTGAAAACAACACATAAAGTATATTAAGCTTTAAATAAAACAATCACAAAGGCCATAGGCACAATCTGACATGTCTATCATTATCTAAAGTCTAAACCCCTCAAAAGAAGGAAAAAGAAAGTATATATAGAGCCCTCGACTCTTAACGAATAGTACACTGCATCAACAACATCTTAGCAACCGCTTCTGACAGGAAACTCCCAGTGTGGCACTCCATGAGATGCTACCCAATGAAATGGCCTTTTAAGTTGTTATCCCAACCGCATCATGGCAACCCCTACACTAGCTCAACAAGAAAATTACAATGCAAACCGCATTTTGGTTCACGAACCACCATGGAAGACACGCAGCAACTCGGGGGAGACCCGAAGTCAAGTGCAAAAAGAGAACCAAATTGTACAATGCGAGGATACCAAGTGTCACCACCTTTACATGATGGATGGTGGGGCTAAGAAGAATACACTAAGAAAAAGACTTGAGCCACATGATAGATCCATGCTCTCTCAACTTTGAGCGAGAAAAGCGAGCCAGTCAGGACAACGCCAAGACACCATTTGGCATGCATGCTAACGTATGGGAAAATGGACCAAAAATAAAAAGAAGTCGCTGCCACTTGACCAAAATGTCGCCTATGAGTAATCCTGAAATAATATTAACAATACTGTAGAATGCGAGGCCTTATTATTGGGACTCGAATAGGCTAAGAAAAGAGGAATCAAGTTGTTGAGCATCAAAGGTGATGCATAATTAATTGTCAAGCAGGTGTGAAATATCTTCTCAGTAAAGAATGAAAGGCTTATACATTATAGGAATACGGTTTGGGATGAGATGGAATATTTTGATGCTTTCTCAATTGAGGCAATTCCCATGCAGATTCCTTGGCATTTTCAGCTTCTTTAGTACTCCCACATCCAAACTTGCGTGTAGATGTTTATAAGATTGAAGTGGTATATCACCCTAATGTTTTGGATAATTACGATTTCTGGCAGGTGTTTGACAATGATAAATATATCTATAATTTCTTACAAAATGCCAAGATGTTTGCCTCATCTTTCTTTGAAGGGTCTAATAATGAATGTAATGAATATTTCCCAAATTTAGGAGAAGGTTATAAAAAGGAAGTTATTCAGTTGAAGGGAAATCGAATTCCAAAAGGTCTAGTATCCTTAGAATTCTTCTTTGATCACAATGACAGGGTATGTTAAAAAAAATAGTTCTCAAAGTACTAGTAACTCAAGAGATTATGAAAAGGTAAATATTGGTAATGAAACTAACCCAAAGTTGGTTAATTTAGGCATGTGTTGTACCCCAAAGGAAAGACATTTGTTTATTAAATTGTAACAAAAATTCTTAGATATTTTTGCATGGTCTTATGAGTATTTGAAAGATTAGAAGTGGCTAGTTTCAACATCATATTCCTCTCAAACTTGGGGTGGCTCCTTTTAAACAAAAGTTGAGAAACTATAATCCCAAGGTTGCAGACACAATTTTTAATGAAATAGATAAGATTCTTTAGGCAAGGATTATCTATCCCATTCATCATTCAACGTGGGTGGAAAACATTGTTCCAGTTTGCAAGAAAAATGGAGAGATAAGGATCTGTGTGGATTTATGAAACTTGAACTAGGCTAGTTTAAAAGACAATTACTCATTACCAACAATGGATCATATTATTCAAATTGTTGTTGGATCAGAAATGATGTCAACGCTTGATGATTTTTATGGCTACAAGCAGATAAGCATGGCGGAAGCAGACCAACACAAAACAACCTTCACCACACCATGGGGAACTTTCACATATAACAACATGCCATTTGGTCTAATAAACACTAGAGCAACTTTCCAAAGGGCAATGAACATCTCATTAGTCACCTCATTCGTAAGACTATAGTTATATATCTAGATGGTTTGACAGTATTTTCTAAGAAGAGGATAAATCACCTAAGAGATTTGGAGACTGTGCTACAAAGGTGTAGAGATCATGGTATCTCTCTGAATCCAAAGAAATTAGTTTTCTGCGTTACAGAGGGGAGGCTATTAGGGCATATAGTCTCACAAGATGGAATTAAAATTGATCTTGGTTGGGTAAAAGCTATTCAGCAGTTGAGTTTTTTGTCAAACACAAGCAATGCCAAATCATTCTTTGGACAGGTGATTTTTCTCGGGAGATTTGTGCTAGATTTCATCGAAGTCACCAAACACATTGTAGGTATGATGAGTGAAAAGAAGATTTTCAAATGGAAGGAAGAAGCAAAGAAAGCCTTTCAAGAGGTAAAGGAGGCAATTTCTCAAGCTCCAACTCTAATTAATCATGATTTCAAAAAGGATTTTATCATGTATTTCTATGCCTCAGAGCACACAATGTCTGGCATACTTTTGCAAAAGAATTAGTTGAATGAAGAAGTCCCTATCACGTTCATGAGTGTCACACTCAAGAAGCATGAATTGAATTATTCATTAATTGAGAAGAAGGCCTTTGTAGTCATTAAAGCTATCAAACACTTTAGGTATTATATTCTACATTCTCATTCGATTGTTTTTGTGCCAAATCCCATGGTGAAAAGTATCTTGATGCAGCACGGGGTGGGGATAAACAATAGAACATCTTGGGTTTCAAAGGTTCAGGAATTTGACTTGGATATTAAGCCAACCAAATTAGTCAAGGGGAAAGGATTATGTTATTTGATAGCTGAAAATAAAGATGAAAAAGAAGAACTGCCACTAACCCTATTTGTCAGCTTGCAAGATGAATGGTTCACTAATGTGGCCTATTAATTGACTTATGGAGAATGCCCAGAGCATTTAAGTTCTAAATAAAAGAGAAATATTAGACTAAAGGTAGCTAAATATGTGATCATTGATGACATTTTGTATAAGAAAGGCTTGGATGGAGAAATATTGACATGTGTTGACAAGGAGAAATAGGAAAAGCTTCTGAAAGCTTTTCATAGTGAAGCATGTGGAGGACATTATTCATCAACAATAACAACTTTCAAAATCCTCAGGAGTTTTTACTATTGGCCAGGTATTTTTATGTTGGCATTATGTTGTAATTGATTTCAACCGGTATAGCATATTAATGGTATATCCTATCACCGGTAAGTATGGGATGTCAACCTATATGTTACAAGTTAGAGTTAACCGGTGAGTTGACATTAGAGATAGTTAGCATTATGGAAATGTTAACTAGTGAGTGATGTGTTGGCAATATATTGTTGCCAACTGGTAAGCATGTGACCAATAAGAAAGAATGGTTAGATTGAGGAATAATGTGTAGGCAACCGGTAGGCAGTTGGATATCATACAATAGGACTCCCACCAGATGAAAATATTATCATGGGATAAACATATGACCGACAAAGTTTGGGTTGCTGTGAGTTAGTACGGTAAAAAAAGGGGATGTCAACTGGGTTATATGATTTGATTGAATATATCTCTACTTAATGACAACAAAGTCATATCGATGCTATATCGGAAGCAGAGTGCACAATATATAGGCCATCAAGTGAGAAGGATCCACTCTCACCATGTGATTGGCACTTTTAGTGCATTGGTCCGTCTACTCCCACCAGTAAGTGGTAATACTTAGCTTATCTCCCAACATGCATGGAATGAATTATAACTCTCTGGGATAGATCAGTAAAAAAATATAAGGCAGGTGGTTAAAGGCTTATATCAGATCATCAAGGGAAAGTATGATGAGCTAATGAAATAGGAAGAGGAACAATGAGGAGTGATGAGTTTGTCACTTTGAAAAACCAGATGAGAGGAGAACCAGCCAAATGAAGAAGGTAAGTGTTAGCATTTGTGGACATCGATTCACTATAGGTTGCTAATATCAACAAAGATTTCTATTGATGATTGATTTCTGAGATTATCTTGCAATCGATATGATAAGAGGTGTGTATTAGAGACTATTGACATGTCAATGTCAATCGGTAAGAGAGAAAAAATGCAAATAAAAAAGTTCCTATCAGATGGACATGTGTATAGTGATTCACTCTGGATACATGTTGTGGATTAGCAAGTGTGGTGACTGGGAAAATGTGATCCAACCAGTAGAACAGAGGAAAGCATGGCATGAAGGTTGACCAGTTAGTGTATAACTGGGAAGGTAAGATGAAACGATAGGTGTATACTGCTAGTGCACTTGGTCGATGACTAAGCTTGAACCGACATAGCCTATTGAGGTGGATGGTGACAAAGAAGACATGTGGCTTCTAGGTGGCAAATTAGAAAAGCTAACATGCAGATCTCAGTGAATGAGGTAGTTGGTGATTGGGCCAATAGTTAATGCAGACTGCAAAAATCATGGGTTAGATGTAGATGGTTGAAACTCAAGACAGAATGAAGGACATAGATCTGATTCCTTGACGTCAACGGTTGATGCAGGATATCCAAATGTACATTAGACATTGTGAAGGCAACTAAGAGATCATTTAATGTGATTGATACATGCAAGTCAATGATCAATTTGTCATGTCTGCTAAATATAGAAAACGTGTATTGGAAGCAGCGAGATTGGCGATGATGTCTGATTGCTTGTAGGTTATCAATCCCCATGCATATCAGATATGATTTGATACTATCCATGGTCATTGGAAGGAACCCTAACATGCCAAGTTTGAATGTCCATTTTGGTAGGAAAGCTCAAGTATAAATATGCCAACCAAAGACCTTAGGGATTGATGCTGCCAGATGATAAGGTGTTGGATATTGAAGATCAGAGTGTGAGAGTGCAACAGAGATTTAATCAGTCAAAGTGTAATCTAAAGAAGATCATAGTGACTAAGTGCTTGAGAGAACTGGTAAGAGGGTTTAAACAATAAGGTTAGAATAACCAATAAGTTGCAAAGAGTGCAACAGTCGAGTGAACTAGTAGTGCTAGAACTAGCCTGAAGGCATCAAAGTTTTTTATAGTGCAATGGGAGTGTCAAAAGAAGATCTAGTAAGGTAGAAGCAGAGCAGAAAAGGAATCAGACAGGGATGACTGAGAACCAGTAACTAGGTGTGTGGTCTGATAGTTCAACTAACTGGTAGAGTCTGAACCAGAAAGAAAGCAACAACGAGCAAAGGAGAGGAAAGAGAGAGTGAGAAGAGGTCAGACATAGCTTAGGCTAAGTAGCAAAAGATTCAGAGAGGGTGAGAAGAGTATCGGTGGTGACAAGTAGCATTGGGTCAGAGTCAGCAGAGAACAAAGCAGAGTTGAACTGGTAGAGAGAAGTTGCAGAGGTTACAAAACTCATTTGTAACCATGTTATTACTTTTGTATTATTTATAGTCATTGTAATCATTGAGTTGGTGCTCGTTGCAAGGGTTGGTGCTCCTTGGGTTGGTGCCCTAAATCATTGGTTGGTGCTCCTTGGGTTGTTACCCTAAATCAGGGGTTAGTGCTCCTTGGGTTTGTGCCCTAAAATCAGGAATTGGTGCTCCTTGGGTTGGTGCCCTAAACTTTTTATTCAGTTTTATTGTGAGGCTGGATTGGAGAAGTAGAATCCAGTAGCATTTCTCACTGATTTTTTTCCGATATTGGGTTTTCCTCATATATCCGGTGTTATGTGATGTGTCATTGTGTCTGCTTGCATATTGATCTCTTCCCTTATCTCACTGGTATGTTTACTTGGTCTCTGATATGTTAGCCAGTACTCACTTTTAGGACTAAAAGGGTTAAGTTTGGAAACTAATGATTCACACCCCCTCTCAGTGGCATCTTATTTTCTACAACTGGTATCAGATCCTAGGTTCTTGGTTAGATAAGATTTCTCCATCTTGGGTAGATTCTAGTGTGTGAATACATTGGTCAAATTTGAGTCAATCCCTACACTAGTGTTTGATGGTTGAAACTATGTTATATGGACTTGTAGAATGGAAGTCTACCTATCCTCATTATGCTATGATGTATGGATGTTAGTTGTTAATGATCTCTCTAGTCTGATTAGTCCTCCCACCGATCCTAATGTAGAAAGAATATATGAATGGAATACTAAAGCCATGAAAGCTATACTCTATGGACTTTCTAGTGGTGTTTCTTCATAGGTGGACAAATGCAAATCAACAAAGAGTTTGTGGGACAGATTGAAGAAGCTCTATGGTAGTAAACCTAGCACTATAGAACCAGTTTGTGAAAGCAAGAAGAATAGAACAAACACATGTGCAGATGATGAAGATAGATCAACCAGCTACTTTAGTAATGATGAAGAAGAAACCCATCTCTTCATGGCTCAAGAGATAGAAAGTGAGATGCACACATCTAAAAGGGATAACATAGATCAATCCCACTAGCAAGATGTGTTTGACAGTGATGAAGATGATGGAGAAGAAGTTGAGGAAAAAGTGGATCTTGATCGAGAATTGCTAAGTGCCCTAGAAGAGTTGAAAAATATTAGGAATGAGTTTAAGAATTACAAAAAATTAGTTCATGAAGAATGTAGCCAGTTGAGAACCTTCCTTGAAGAGTCAAATAGAAATATCTACATATTGACAACTCAACTTGAACAAGCCAAAGGGATGATTGATGAATTAAAATCAGTCTTTGATGCCAAGAAGAATAGATGTGAGGAGTTGGAGCTAGAAGTGGAGACAAAGGATAAAGAATCTCAGAGGCTAAAAGGACATTTGGAGAATCTTCGGAAAGACCTTGAGAAATGCCAAGATGAGCTCAAGGTGAGGATCCAATTTGATGATAGCATTGATGCCTTGGATAAAATGTTGAACAAACAAAAACACTCCAAGGATACTGGAGGATTAGGATTTGGTGCCAGTATGTGCTCCACAAGCAAGAACATATCCAACAAAGACATTCAGTTTGTCTCCTCAAATGGAAATAACAAGAGACAAACCTTCATAGTCAAAAATGCTCCAAGGAAGAAGGTTGACCTGACTACAACTGGTGAAGACATGAGGATGAAGATCGATGTTGCAAGAAGGAACAATACTAATCCTAAAGGTAAATGTAAGCTAATAGAAGATGGCCTCATCAGAAATAAGAACATGAGAAAATAGTCAAGAAGACCTCCTGCCGATGGAAGACAAAGAGATGTTGTTGTTCCCAAAAACAATCCTCGGAGAAGTAGAAATGGAGAAACCAAGATGGTAAGATCACCTCATGCTTAGCAAAATAAATTTGTTAGTTTTAAGCCTCCCGCTTCGGTTATTGTTTTTCATGCAAAGATTATGGTCATAGGGAAGATGAATGTAAAAAGAGGTCCAGGAATAGACAAAATGCTTTTCCTAGGAACAACAATTTAGTTTGTCAAAGATGTAATGGACTTGGTCATAAAAGTCATGAATGAAGGAAGAAGAGATTTCAGTCACATGACAGTCAGTGTAATAATCATTCTTAATATGGAAGTAGTTATAGAGAACATGAGAGTCAAATACCGGCATGGAACAAAAGGAAAATTATTCCTACAAGTTCAATAAATCCACCGGTTCTGGTAGTTGACTACAATAGAATAATCAGAGGAAGATGGTCAAACTGGTTTGATAGAAGGTCCTCCAATCATGTGTCTAGAATGTTCACAGTCTACTACTACAAGAATGTTTTTGGAGAAAGAACCAATTAGAAAAAGGAAGTCAATGCTGCTCCCAAGAAGGTATGGAGGAAGAAGGAAGATAATATAACCATGGGCAGGCATTGTGCATTCAATGCATAGGTGATATTTCCTAAGGCTTAAAGGAGATGTAGGACTCAGGGAGAGCTACATGTTGATCACATCATTCACCCCCATAGTGAAAAGGACAAATACAAGAACTGGTTGCTTCTGATACATGGGAGAAGATGAGATGACAATATGTGTAGTTGTTGCCTTGGCTACACATCTACATTTGAGAGATGGATTACTGCTGCATGTGTCAATGGATGGTTCAAATTGTAATTGGGATCAGAGGGACTTGACACAAGAAGACAAAGGTTGATAGTCAATGTGTTATGGTAAGAGATGTTGATCCGGTATAGTAAACCGATATGTACAATATGCTACGGGTATGGATGCTAACTAGTATTGCAGATTATGATTTGTGCAGTCTCCTGTGGCTTGAAGTAAAGAAATTATGTCTTGGGTGATATTGGAGAAGACCAGAATGACAATGTGTTGGTCTAGTAATTGACCTTATGTGAATGCATCATTTTGATTTAACCGGTTTGGTAGTTGACATGATGATGATGTGGTTTTGCATTGTGGTCATGTAAGATCATGTCACAAGTTGTGATGGATATCATGGTAGTGGAAGGCCATAGCTAGATCATGTATACTCTTCTCTACCAATATAAGGTGTAGATTGGAGTCCCAGTTTAGGACCTATTAGGCAATGAAGACCTAAGATCTGTGGTTCAGGGGGAGTTCACATCTATATATTCTGATTGGTATCAGATATACTGAACACAAGGGGTGATCAAGTATCTATGGTTGTACTGGTATGTTTGAGACTTTGAGATGTGCTAATCGGTCCTTGTTTGTGAGGTCTTTCAATGTCTATTCAATTTGTACTTATTTGAAATCATAATTGAACCACTGGGAGAGTTGCTTGCAACAAGGAGAGAACATACAAGTGATATCAAATTGGTATCAGTGTTAGGATCAACACTTGGTATTAGCAAATTGGTGTCAGAATAACATTTTGCATATCAAAGGGGAGAAGATGTAGTCTAACCAGTAGGTAAGTGAAATTTATTGACACGCTTTTCAACAATTGGTTCCAGATGGTGTCTAAGCCTTCTATCTCAAGTATTGTTGGTTGAGAGGATGAAGAGTATAATGTTTTGGCATGTTGGCATAACTCATGTAGATGATGGTGTAATGGTAAAGGACTGTTGGTGATGATATATTGATGGACTGTTGGTGATGATAGAATTATGTTATGATGCTTAATGATCAATTATTTGTGTTGTAATTGATGGAAACCATATTTGTCCATGTTTTTTTATGCTTGGTATGTCATCTAAGCCTACTGGTTAAGTCTAATCGACAATGGATTGAGTAGGATTTAGTTGGAAAGCAAAACTACCAAGTTATAGTGAACTGGTAAGGAGGAATAGAGAAGGAGATGATTGAGGTAGAGATCTATGTTGAGTCAGGTGTTGTGGTTTGGAATGTGTGCTTATGATATCATAATTAGTCTATGATATAAAAAACATCATGTTTGGAGAATGGAAGTCATGTTTGTAATTGACTATTGTATAATCAGCTAGGGTTTGAGAACCGGTATCAAGATCTTTGACCAATGATGATTTATGGTTTGGTAGTGATTCTTTTAATGTTCATAAGTTGATGATGACATGTCAAAATCCATATGAAAAGATAAGATGTTGTTTTGGCATGTACAAGGATAGAATTTATTGGGAAGCAACAAAGTGCTTAGCAGAATGTGAGAAGGGTTTGACAGCTTATCAAATCGATGTGCGGTGATGAGTTTTGATCATTCAATGCCTATAATTGTCTTGTAATTTGTTGTAATGATCTATATGGTGATCTGTAATGAATTGTAATTGATCTGATATGATCTATGATGTAGATTCATTGTAAGTTATTTTTTGTAGCTGGCCTAATTGTAAAATGTATTTAGGTCAAGTTTGAGAAGGTTAAGTGTGTCGGTGATCAAAGAAGTGTGTGTGTATGCCAAACTAGATTGAGAGGTTTGGATGAGAGAAGCATAGTGCCTGACAAGGATCTGTTATAGCAATCTATGAAGTGTTGATTATAGATCCTTTATCTGTTGTTTCCTAATAGTTGCAGCAGCATTAAAATCCCTTAACTAGGTAGGTCCTAACATGCCTAATTGTTAAAATCCCTTAATCAGGTAGCTCAACAACTTGAGTTTAAATCCTCCAATGAGGTTACTCCTAACAAGGTAAAGCTCTTAATAGAGATAAGTTGTAAAATCCCTTGACTAGGTGACTCCTAACAAGGTCTTCTCTTAACTGGGCATTGTTGTAAAGCTCCTAACCAGGCTAGGCTCCTAACAAGGCGCATTCCAAAAGAGTGCAAATATTTTGTGGGTACCAATTCTCACTGTGGTTTTTTCCATTTGGGTTTCACGTGAAAAATCTATGTATTCATGTTATGGATGAATTATGCATTTGATGTCTTTACTTTATGATGAACACTTAAGTTTCTATCGGTAATGTTTTGGTAAATCTGCATTAAGTGATTGTTTGATCAGCTACCGGTAATGGTTATGAACTATTTTATGAAGTATTGTTCAGATTGGTAAAAGTTTGTAGTGGATTATTATGACTAATTCACCCCCCCTCCCAGTGTTAATCAGATCCTCACTTTAACAATTGGTATCAGAGCATTAGGTCCTCTTTGTGCGGAAGCTTAACCGCTTGAGGAAAAGATCCGAGGAAGATGATGAAGGAGGGTCCCAAATTCACTAAGGACAACTACTAGATATGGAGTGATAGAATGAAGATTTATATCAAAGGTATGGGTGCTCAGTTTTGGCAGCATGTTATTACTCAGTAAGTACCTCCTACAAGTCATCTGGTTGCATATAAGTTGAAGGAGCAGCAAGAAAACATTCAAGCTTTGAAAGCCATAGTAAGTACACTGGCTGATACTGAATATATTAATGTCCATGGTTTAGAGACTACTTCTAAAAGTTGGGAGAAGTTAGAATTAATCTATGACGGTGATAAGCATGTTCAAAAGGCTAAAGAAGAGAGTGTTAGAGGAAAGTTTGATGATACGAGAATGATGGAAGGAGAAAATATTACTCAGTATGGACAAAGGATTAAAGAAGTTGTCGATGAAATCAAAAGTGTTGGTGGTACTATTGAAGAAGACACTGTTGTGAGTAAGATGCTTAGAACTCTATTGCCTGCCTATGCAATTAGAGTGTTTGTCATTCAAGAGTTGAGGTCAATTACTAAGGATAAGGTTTTTTTTAATTCTTTGATTGGTAAGCTCACTGCTTTTGAGTTAAAAAGTTTTGATAACAGTGTACCTAAGACATAATATGCTTTTAAAGCATCTATATCTAGTATACCAGTGAGAAAAGGAAAAAATGTTTGTCAAAGTCATGAATGCAGGTCAATTCATTTTGGCAGTAGTAAAGCTGATATGGATGATGAAGGTAATTTGATGGAGTTTGAAACTCTATTAGCTAAAAGACTTCCTAGAGGCACTGGTAAGTACAAAGGTAAGTTGCCTCTCAAATGTTTCTCTTATAACAAGATAGGACATATTGCTGCACATTGTCTTAATAATGATCAAAAGAAAAACTTTAGAAAATATAAGGGAAAGAGAAAGAAACAGTGTTATGTTGTAGTTGATGAAGGTGCTACTGAAGAGTAATCTAAGGATGAAGTCAATGAGGAGATTGGTTTTGTTGTTGTTAAGGAAGATCTGTCTGATAAGAAGGCTTCAATATCTCACATTCACAATAGTGATGAATGGATTATTGATAGTGGTTTCTCACACCACATGACTGGTGATAAGAACAAGTTTATTTTTCTTAAATAATTTGATGGTGGTGTAGTAAGATTTGATAACAATTCACCTTGTATGGTGAAAGGTAAAGGTTATATCTCTTTGAATGGTAAAAGTAATGTTGATGATGTATTTTAAGTTGAAGGTTTAAAACATAACTTGTGGAGTGTTGATCAGTTGAATGACAAAGGTTATCATCTTGAGTTTAAGAGTGGAGTTTTCGGGATCTTAGGATGGAAAGGAGAAGTGGTTGCTACTGGTAAGCAAACTAAAGGTAACTTATTCCATCTAAATGCTAATGTAAATAGTTGTTTGGTTTCTATGGTTGAAGATAACTGGTTATGGCATAGAAAGTTTTCTCTTGTGAACTTTGATAATGTGGTTAAGGTTAGAAAATCTAGTATGATGAGAGGTATGCCACAACTTGTTAAACCAGACAATGTGTTGTGTAAATAATGTCAGTTGGGTAAGATGACTACATCTTCTTTTAAGAGAAAATCTTTTTCCTTTGAGCATGTTCTAGATTTGGTGCACACTAACTTATGTGGTCCTATGAGGACTAGAAGTTTTTATGGTGACAAATATTTCATGATATTTAGTGATGATTTTTCTAGAATGACATGGGTTACTTTTCTAAAGGAAAAGTCAGATGCTTTCAGCAAGTTCAAGGCATTCAAGGCCTAAGTGGAAAAGGAAATTGGTAAGAATCTTAAGTGCCTGAGATCAGACTGGGGTGAAGAGTTTACATCTGATGAGTTTGTGAGATATTGTGATGAAAATGTAATAAAGAGGCAATTATCTGCTCCAAGGACACCACAACAAAATGAAATTGCAAAAAGGAGAAACCAAACCATTATTGAAGTTGCAAGAACTATGTTGATACAAGGAGATGCATCTAATATCTTTTGGAGAGATGTAGTCAGTACTATTTTTTACACATTGAACTGGGTACTTATTAAGAAAGGTAATGATAAAACACCCTATGATTTATGGTATGGTAGAACTCTGAGTGTTAGTTATTTCAAAGTTATTGGCAGTAGATGTTTTATAAAAAGAGATGATTATACTAGTAAATTTGATGCTAAGAGTGATGAAGGAACATTACTTGGCTACTCCACTAAGAGAAAAGCTTTCAAGTGTTACAGCAAAAGGACAAAGAAGATTGTGGAGTGTGAATGAAAAAAATGATGAATTTCTTGATAAAAATTGATGATACTAGTAAATTTGATCTAGCATATGATGAACAAAAACTTGTGTTTATTGAACCAGAAGTGCCGAAAGTGTTGAGCAGAATAGTGCAGCTGAAGATGCTCGACTAGTAGATGAAGAAGATGAAGAACAAGAAGAGGTTGTTGAAATGGAACAAGTAATACCTAGATATGTAGGGTTAAATCATTCTGAAGACCAGATCATAGGTGACAAGAATGCTGAAATGCAGACTAGAAGGAAAATTAGAGAAAGATCTTGTCTAATTTCTACAGTTGACCCAAAGACAGTTAGAGAAGCCCTTAAGGATGATGACTGGTTAAATGCAATGAATGAAGAACTTTATCAGATTGAGAAAAACAATGCATGGTCACGTGTTCCTAGACCTAATGATAAAAATGTAATTGGTACGAAATGGGTATTTAAAAACAAGTTGAATGAAGATGGAGAAGTTGTAAGAAACAAGGCAAGACTAGTATGTAAAGGGTATGCACTAGAAGAAGGTGAAGATTATGGAGAGACCTTTGCACTGGTTTCTAGGCTTGAAAGAGTTAGAATTCTACTTGAATTTTCATCTTTTAAAGGCTTTAAAGTCTATCAAATGGATGTAAAATCAACATTTCTAAATGGTATTCTTGAAGAAGAAGTGTATATTGAACAACCAGATGGGTTTACATTGAAAAAAGATAAGAATATGGTATGCAAACTGCATAAGGCATTATATAGATTGAAGAAAGCACCAAGGGAATGGTTTGAAAGACTTCATGCACATCTAATAAAGATAGGATTCCAGAGAACTAGTGAGGACAATAATACTTATTTGAAGACTGAAGGAGACAAGATGATTGTAGAAGTAGCTGTTGATGATATCATATTTGGTGGAAATGATGTTATGAGTATGACTTTTACATATGAGATGAAGAAAGAATTTGAGATGTCCCTTATAGGTGAGATTAAATTTTTCATTGGATTGCAGGTCCAACAGCTGAAAGGTGGAATTTTTATCTATCAGTCTAAGTATGTGAAGGAAGTGTTAAAGACCTTTGGAATGGAGGACTATAAACTAGTTGGAACCCCTATGGTTACCGGTTGGAGATTTTCAAAAGAGGATGATTTACCCTCTGTGAATGAGAAGGAATATAGGTCCATGATCAGAAAATTGCACTATCTTGTTCATAATAGGATGGATATTGCCCATGCAGTTGATTTAGTAACAAGATTTCAAAAGAGCCCTAAGGATATATATATGATAGCAGTGAAGAGGATATTCAAATATCTTAGAGAGACATTTGATTATGGATTATGGTATCCATGCAGAGGCAATTTTTCTTTGCGCGTATTCATTGATGTTGATTGGGCAGGAAATGTAGATGACCGGAAAAGCACAACTGGTGGTGCATTCTTTCTAGGTGGCATACTAGTATCTTGGACTAGTAATAAACAGACTTCTATATCTCAGTCTACAATTGAAGTAGAATATGTGGCTGCATCAATGAATTGTACACAAGCTATATGGATGAGACATGTCTTGGAAGGTTTCAAGCAAGATATGACAGAACCAGTGATTATACATTGTGATAACACTAGTGCTATAAACATTTCTAAGAACCTAGTACTACATGCAAGGACTAAACATATTGAATTGAAGTATCACTTTCTAAGAGAAAGAGTACAGGAAAAGAAAGTGAGATTGGATCATGTGTCAAGCAAAGAACAATTGGCTGATATATTCACTAAGCCATTACCTAAGGCTACCTTTAAATATCTTAGAGGTAAGTTAGGGGTTATACCCCTAACCGAGATCAACTAGGATGTTAGTGAAGCATCAATCCAGTGGACTCATTGAATATCTTTCACTATGGATTGATGAGAAGGGGGCTACTCCTCAGGGGGAGCAGTTGAGATGATGACAGAAGTTGCCTTTGCACCTTTGGAATTGATGTCAAATGGGGAGAAGAAATGTAACAGTCATGGGGAGAAGAGAAATAAAGAGAAAAGGAGAAGAACTGACAACCAGACAGTGATATAACAAGATTCATGATGAGATTTTGGTGTTGTGGTTTCTGGTGTTGCCATCAATGCCAAATGGGGAGATTGTTGGCATGTTGGCATAACTGATAAAGATGATGGTGTACTGGTAAAGAGTTGTTGGTGAAGTTATAATTATGTTATGATGCTTGATGATAAAGCATTTATGTTCTCATTGATGGTAACAATATTTGTCCATGTTTTTTTATGCTCGGTATGTCATCTAAGTCTAGGGTTAAGTCTAATTGCTAATGGATTGAATTGGATTGAGCCAAAAAGAAAAATGCCAAGTTATAGTGAACCGGTAAGTAGGAACAGAGAAGTAGATGATTGTGGTAGAGATTTGTGTTGAGTCAGGTGTTGCAGTTTGGAATGTGTGCTTGTGACATTATAATGATTCTATGACATAAACCGCATCATCTTTGGAGAACTGAAAGTCATTTTTTTAATTGACTATTGTATAATTAGCTAGGGTTTGAGAACCGGTATCAATATCTTTTATCGATGATTTATGGTTTGGCGGTGATTCTTTTCATTCTCATAAGTTGATGATGACGTATCAAAATCCATGTGAAAAGATAAGATGTTGTTTTGGTGCATACAAGGATCGAATTTCTTGGGAAGCAATGAGTGCTTAGCAGAATGTGATAAGGGTTTGACAGCTTATCAAATCAATGTGCGATGATGAATTATGATAATTCAACGATTGTAATTGTCTTGTAATTTGTTGTAATGATCTGTATGATGATCTGTAATGATTTGTAATGATCTGATATGATCTATGATGTAGATTCATTGTACGTTAGGGATTTTTAACCAACCTAATTGTAAAATATATTTAGGTTGAGTTTGAGAAGGTTAAGTGTGTCGGTGATCAGAGAAGTGTGTGTGTCAAACCGGATTGAGAGGTTTGCATGAGAGAAGAAAATTAGAGCTGACAAGGATCTGTTATTGCAAGTTATGAAGTGTTGAGTCCAAATCATTTATCTATTGTTTCATAACAGTTGGAACAACTTGAGTTTAAATACTCCAACGAGGTTACTCCTAATAGGGTAAAGCTCCTAACAGAGAAAATTTGTAAAATCCCTTGACCAGGTGACTCCTAATAGGATCTTCTCTTAATCAGGCATTGTTGTAAAGCTCCTAACCGGGCTAGGCTCCTAACAGGGTGCATTCCAAAAGAGTGCAACTATTTTGTGGGTACCAACTCCCACTATAGATTTCCCATTTGGGTTTCCACATGAAGACTATTTATGTTCATGTTGTGGATGAATTATGCATTTGATGTCTTCACTTTATGATGAACACTTTAGTTGCTATCGGTAATGTTCTTGTAAATCTGTATTAAGTGATTATTTGATCAACTACCGGTACTGGTTATGAACTATTTTATGAAGTATTGTTCAAATTGGTGAAAGTTTGTAGTTTATTGTTATCACTGATTCACACCCCCCAGTCTCAGTGTTAACCAGATCCTCACACTAACATAATGGTCAAAGGAGGAGACACAACCGGTAGAAAGTTGTGTCAATTCCCTTTGCCATTATTGTCAAAGGGGGAGAGAAAACCTATAGTATAGTGGATACTACATGTGTTGACATAAATGCCAAAGGGGGAGATTTTTGGCATTGTGTTTTCATTGATGTCAACTGGTATAGTATGTTGCTGGTATAGCTTGTCACCACTAAGTATGGGATGTCAACTAGTATGTTACAAGATGGAGTTAACCGGTGAGATGACATTAGAGACAATTAGCATTATGAAAATGTCAACCGGTGAGTGATGTTTTGGCAGTATGTTGTTGCCAGTCGGTAAGCATGTGACCAATGAGAAAGAATGGTTAGACTGAGGAAAAATTTGTAGGCAACTGATATGTAGTTGGATATCATACACCAAGACTCTTACCAAATGAAGATGTTATCATGAGATAAAGATATGACCAACAAAGCTTGGGTTGTTGCGAGTTAGTAAGGTAGATAGAGGGGATGTCAGCAGGTTATATGCTTTGATTGAAGATATATCTGCTCAATGATAGTATATTCATATCAGTGCTATACCAGAAGCAAAGAGAACAATATATTGGCTAGCAAGTGACAAGGATCCACTCTCACTGGGTGATTGGCATGTTTAGTGCATTGGTCCATCTACTCCCACCGGTAAGTGGTAATACTTAGCTTATCTCCCAACATGCATGGAATGGATTATAACTCTCTAGGATAGATCAATCAAGAAATATAAGGTAGGCAGTTAAAGGCTTATACCAAATCAACTAGAGAAAGTTTGATGAGCTACCGAAATAGGAAGAGGAAGAGTGAGAAGTAATGAGTTTGTCACTTTGACAAACCAATTGAGAGGAGAACTTTCCAAATGAAGAAGAAGGAAAGTGTTAGGATTTGTGGACATAGATTCACTCTGGGTTGCTGATATCAATAAAGATATTTGTTGATGATTGATGTCTGAGATTATCTTGCAACCGATATGATAGAAGGTGTGCTTTAGAGATTGTTGACATGTCAATATCAACCGATAAAAGAGAAAAAAGGAAAAGAAAAAAGCTCCTATCAGATGGACATATGTATAGTGACTCACTTTGCATACATGATGTGGATTGGCAAGTGTGGTGACTAGGCAAATGTGATCCAACCAACAGAACAGAGAAAAGCATGGCAGGAAGGTTGACTAGTTAGTGTATAATCGAGAAGGTAAGATGAAACGGTAGGTGTATACTAGTAGTGCACTTGGTCAGTGACTAAGCTTGAACTGACATAGTCTGTTGAAGTGGATGGCGATAAAGAAGACATGTGGATTCAAGGTGGAAAAGTAGAAAAGATAACATTTAGAGTTTAGTGAACGAGGTAGTTGGTGTTTGGGTCGATAGTTAATGTAGACTGCAAAAATCATAGGTTAGATGCAGAGGGTTGTTGCTTAAGACATAACGAAGGAGAAAGATCTGATTCCTTGACGTCAATGATTGATGCAGGATATCTAAGTGCAAATTGGATATGGTGAAGTCAACTAAGAGCTCATTTAATTTGATTGACAGATGCAGATTGATGATCAATTTGTCATGTTTGCTAAATATAGAAAACATTTATTGGAAGTAGCGAGATTGGTGGTGATGTTTGATTGCTTGTAGGTTTTCAATCCCCATGCAGATCAGATATCATTTGATATTGTCCATGGTCAGTGGAAGGAGCCCTAGTGCGCCAAGTTTTAATGTCCATCTTGGCGAGAAAGCTCAAGTATAAATATGTAGACTAAAGACCTTAGGGATTGATGCTACCAGATGATGAGGTGTCAGATATTGAAGATCAGAGTGTGAGAGTGCAACACAGAGTCAATTAGTCAAAGTGTAATTTGCAGAAGATCATAGTGACTGAGTGCTTGAGAGAACCGGTAAGAGGGTTTAACCAATAAGGTTAAAGTAACTGGTAATTTGCAAAGAGTGCAACAGTCAAGTAAAATAGTAGTGCTAGAACCAGCATGAAAGCATCAGAGGAATATCTGACAATATAGAAGTGGAGAAGAAAGGGAATTAAAAGAGAGGACTGAGAACTGGTAACCATGTGAGTGGTCTGACATTTCAACTAACTAGTAGAGTCGGAACCAGGAAGGAAGAAGAAATGAGAAAATGAGAGCTGAGAGAGACTCAGAAAAGGTCAGAAATAACTAAGGTTAAGTAGCAGAAGATTCAGAGAGGGTGAGAAGAGTATCAGTGGTAACAAGTAGTAGTGGGTTAGAGTGAGTAGAGAACTGGTAGAGAACAGATCAAAGTTGAACCGGTAGAGAGAAGTTGTAGAGGTTACAAAACTCATTTGTAACTGGGTTATTACTTTTGTATTGTTTAGAGTCATTGTAATCACCAATTTGGTGCTCAGTGTAGGGGTTGGTGCTCCTTGGGTTGGTGCCCTAAATCAAGGGTTGTTTCTCCTTGGGTTGGTTCCCTAAATCATGGGTTGATGCTCCTTGGGTTGATGCTCTAAAATTAGGGGTTGGTGCCCCTTGGGTTGGTGCCCTAAACTTTGTATTCAGTTTTATTGTGAGGCCGGATTGGAACAGTAGACTCCAAAAGCATTTGTCAACGAGGTTTTTCCCATATTGGGTTTTCCTCATATATCCACTATTATGTGATGTGTCATTGTGGAAAAATGTAAGTTGTTCTGAGGGAGGCCCCAATTAGGTGTGTTACTGTTAAGGTCCATGGTCATAGATGAACCCTTTAAGAAATAGGGTTTAGATTTTATTTCCCCATTGAACCCCCCATCAAGTGTCGGTCACATTCATATTCTCACAACTACAAATTATTTTATGAAGTGGGTGGAAGTAGTTCCCGTTAAGAAGACTAATTTAGAAAGTGTTTGCAACTTCCTTAAAGAAAATATCTTGACTAGGTTCGGTATTCCCTGGAAAATTGTAACTGATAATGCCACAAATTTCTCCTTGGAAGAACTGAGCATGTTTTGTTATGATCATGGTATTCTTTTGTCCCATTCTTTAGATTACTATCTGTAGGGAAATGACCAGGCCAAATCTAGCAATTAGATTTTGATCTCTATAACATGGAAATTGGTGACAGAGAATGAGAAGGATTGGCATAAAAGGCTATATGAAGCATTATGGGTAGATAGGACCTCGCCAAAAAGGGCCATAGGTATGATGCCATTTGAACTGGTATATGGGGTTGAAGCTCAGTTTTCTTTGCCTTTGGATATGTCAGTAGCTAGATTACATAAGGTGATTGAAGATGAATTATTTCAAAGTGCTCTGGAGAAGAAAATTATGTACCTTTAAAAAATTGAGGAAGAGAGGTGAGAGTTGGTTGACCATATCACAACACATCAATCCAAGGTAAAGAAAGTTTTTGATTGCAGAGCTAGACCATGAAAGTTCATGCTAGGGGATCAGGTCTTGCTTAAGGATAGATGTAGAGAACCAAAGGGGGCACATGGGAAGTTTGATTCTCTTTGGAAGGGACCATTCATGATTAATTAGGTATTGGGCCCTCACTCATTTAAGCTTGAATATCTTGATGGAACTGCACTGCCCCTGTCCTATAATAGGCATGATTTAAAGCTTTATCAGTTGTAAGCAGGTGTCCTCCTGCTTTGTACATAGAGTTTTGGTGTGTTGTTTTTTTGGTAGTGGTTTTTTGTAGTTTGGTCTTTGTTTTGTTAGTCGGTCTACAAAACCAAAGATGCTAGGTTCATTCTTTATCCCCTCACGGTTCTGGTCCCCAATCAAAGCCAATTGTTACTCCTGTATTCCACATTTGTTTCTCTTATGTAATTTGTATTCCCTTGCAGACTTTTTAGTGTTTTGAAAGTTTCCTGTGGTTGTAGTCAAAATCACCTTTGTCATTTGGCCCCATTTTGTAAGTCATGTAATTTAAAGTCAAACCTTTTCTTTATTGAACCAATCTATTAAGTTCAGAGGTTCATAGGTACATTGGTTCGATGAGGTCATTACTCGATCAAGTTTGTTTGGGTTCCAAATGCCTTAGTCCATTATGTTATCAAATGGAACCTTGAACTAGTGAACCTTTATGGTTCAACAATTCAATAGTTCCATGGTTCAATATTTTCAGCCACTAGGCTCAAAGATCAAGCAAGACGTGATGTAAGAAGATGAACATCATTGTTTCATGAAGGAATATTCTGAACATGTGAAGCGCTTTTCTAAGAAGGACTGCAGAGAAAAAGAAGTGTGGAAACAAAGGATTGTCCATATTGGCCTCCCACATTCTGTGCTTATCCAGAAGTTCTCTGCAACTCATGTAGTTTGGAAGAAAGCCACCACTACCATGTCTCCTGAAGCTAATAAAAGTGCCTCTCAGCTCGGCCATATGTCTTCTTAATATTTATTCTTGGCTTTTTCCCATTGGGAAAACTAGGTTTAGTTTTTCTATTTTAAAGACTACTCTGAAACTGCGGGGTAGAAAATAAAAACATTTTGTGTTTCCCTTATTAGTTGTTGTCCAGGTTGTGGCTATACATGAATTTTCACATGACTTTGGGGGGGTCTGAAAAAAAAGTAGATGAATTAGCAAACTTTGTTTTTCTTTTGGCATGTTTATGGATTCTCAATGAAGACATTTTTATCCGTGAATGAAATGATACAGTTTGTGTCATTTTCAAATGTGTGTGTTTGAATTTGGAAAGAGAATCTCGGTTGGGATTCATGTTTAGATGCATAATTTTTTACCTTCTTGATTATCCATTTATCTATATGAATGAATAAGTCTTTGAATGAATCTGATGAATAGAACCTGTTGTTAGCTCTTTACTTGGATATTTTGATCCCCCTTGTCCTTTGTGGAATGAGAGAGACTCGAGCAGAGTCCTAGTTATTTTGATTTCATTAATAAGGGTAGTTCCATGAAATGAAATTGATTTGATTGTAAGTCTGTGGGCTCTGCAAATATAGTATTTATCTTTACAGTATTCATATGTTGTTGACAACTGAATGTGTAATACCTTTCTTTCTTTTTGGTTAAAAGTGAAGTTAATATTAGTTTATGTTTAAATATTCATTGAATATCATATGGTAAGTTGCACCCTTATGCAGAGGGTAAAACAATAATCGGTTCACCCAATTGTTGCTTTCATTTGCTTTTCAATAAGGGCATACATGAGTCATTAACTGTAAAATTAAGGAAGGGCAAAATCTGTTAACCAACACGGATGAGTGTCAATTGCCAACACAAAGAACATATCCCATAATCCATGCATGTCATTGCTTTCCTTTGAAAGATTAGGGATAGGGGTGTCTTTTACATGAATAGAATATGTACCAAGGCTGGTACCATTGACCTCATCAATTGGGTCAAACTAAAATTCATTTTCCCACTCATCAAGTAGGCAATCAGGGACTTCCTCCAATTGATTTGTAGGATCTCTTACTGAAATTTATTCTTTCTCCTCATGTAGTGAGAAGTTCATATTGATAGGGCTTGGGGTATAGGGTTTAATGTGATCTTTGGTAATAGGATCTACCTTGATGGTCACTTTTGTACCATATCTTGTCCTGAATAACATATGAGACCAATTAGAGGATAGGTAGCAACCTATCTTAGCAGTGAGTTCCCTAGATAGACAAATGGCAAAGGAGGACAGTAGATCAACAACTGATATATCTTGCAACACATTGCAACCCGGACAAGAATGCAAGGTCAAATTTAGGTTCTTAATAAACCCCATAGTCTGAATTGATGTGCCATCGAGTTGCACAACTCCTCTTGATATAGGCTCATATTTGATGCCTAGGCAGTCAAATACTCCCTTAGGCATAATTGAACTACTAGCCCCACTATCTATCATATAATTATGAATAAGATTATCCCCTATGATTAAAGAGAGATAGAGAAGGGGGGAGGCTTACTGATTTTTCTCAAATTATCCGCATCAAAAGGTTGCACCAAACTTGTAGAGGTTGAAGAGCTGAAACCTTTTGATGTCACCTCTGCAACATTTGTTTCCTTCAAGGCTTCCTAGAGTAAGTCTCTCTGAGATGGGATAGAAAGAGCATCCCACATAGAGACATTAATGCTAGCCATTTTCATCTACTCCACTATGCTAAACTAAATCATAACCTTAGTGGAAGCCTTTGTAGTATCTATATCTTCTTTTCACATTGTAGGAACCTTAGGTGGTTCTCCCTTCTTGAAATTTTGTGTAAAATCTTGCTCTTTATTTGGAGTAGCCACATTATCATATGGCTTTAGAGTTGGATATTGCATGGTAGCTTGGGAAGCTTGGGCCACTATGGTAGAAGTAACAATAGGTTCTATGGCCCTCCTTTTGGACTTGTATTGTTGGCCACAAAGTCACTGTTAATCTGATTTATACTACAGAAGTTAGCCTCCTACTAATTCATAAAAGAAGAACCCACTTGCATATGGTTTGGACAATCCCCAAATTATTGTTGCCCTAAAGTCATTGGCTCATTTTTGAGCTACTAATGCCTGAGAAAACTCACTATTTTGACAAGCAACCTGATTATGAGGTAGATTGCATTGATTAGACCAATTTTTCTCTTGAGAAAGATTGTTCTGAGTTAGAACTATTGCCTTCAAGGCACTTGTAGCTACAGGGTTCAACCTATTCAAAGGCCTAACATTACTCCATTGGTTTTAACCTTGAAAATTTTGACCTATTATACTGGTAATTATAATTTTGTGGCTAATAAGGCTTTCTATCCTGAGGTTGTTGTCTCTTTATTGTAAACAATTCATTTCCAAATCCCTACAATTGTTGGTCTATTTTTTGTATTGAAGTATCAAGTGAGGTCTACAACAAGGTCTATAGCTCCTTAAACTCTAAAGATAATGGGGTAGATGTAGGTGTAAGCAATTGACTTGTTGATGTCATTGGTATGGGTGCCAAGGTAGGTTGTTGTGCAAGAGTCTCTAGGACTAAGGGCATTGGAGGCCTAGGAGACAACTTCCCTACCTATATTAAGCAATTTTTGGCCCTTATGGTAGTGCCATAAGCTCTTGGAAGATTATCTCCTCCCATTGACTAAATCATTGTAGCAATATAATTATTTAAAGCCCTAAGAAGATACAAGGATGCATTCTTTGAAGAGGGCTTAACCAAAATTGGGATCCTATCCCAAGTCTTTTGAAATCTATAACTAAAGTCTCCCACGAACTCATGGGGTGCTCTCTTAATGGTTTTTGGTTGCTCAACCAGTGACAAATGGTCACTTTTATCCTCAAAATGCTTACCAAACTTTTCTCCTAGTTCATCTTAGTTATAAATGGAGCCAGAGGGCAAACCCCTATACCATTGTAGGGCCTTTCCCTTGAATAAGGAGGCAAGAAGCCTCATTACAACATTATCCTCTATGACATAAAACACCACACATATACTTGCTACATCTTGAATGTGTTCATCCAGGGTGACTGATATTTCCCCAGTAAAGAATGGTATAGCTTTTAGGGTTGCAACTAGGATATAATTCTTTTAGACTATAACTATGGGGTTGCCACCATTAAAGGTGACAAACATATGTTCTCTTGGCACTATCATCAAAAATAGGGGTCTATTGATATGGATGGTAGTGCCTTTAGGCTCTAATAACCTTGTAGTATTAGGGGTAGAGTGGGATCTTAGGGGTGTAGATGCTTCTACTGTTAGGATTTCAAGCAGATCCGAAGCAAATATGAACTAACAATTATATGCAGATTTAAATACAAAAGATAAGAAATAAAACAGGACACAGATAACATAGAGATTTAATGTGGTTCACCCAGAATGGGTTATGTCTACCATACACAGCTGTCCAATCTTTCTTATTATCCAGCAAAAATAGTACATTAACCTTACAATGCCTTAAGCATCCCAACCGCTTATAACATGCGTTTTTAGGGAAAAAACAAAGTCGGCCTTTTTAGGGTTTTATTACAATGTCGGTTTTCATCAACAAAAAAAATACCCTAGCAAGGATATGTGCTGAGTGTATAGTACTTTGATGATCAGCTGCCACATTTCAACAATCTCCCACTTGGAGACTGATCAGGCTCCACACCGAACAATCTTCCACTTGGAGACTGATACTACACAACATCATTGTACATGCAACATCCGCTGGATAAAACACTAGGACTCGACTAGTATAAATTCCACAATTATCAGTCAAGAAGACCAACAGAAACTGATGAAGAAATCAGCTTCTCCTATGGAACTGCCTTCATGAACATATCGACAAGATTCTCACTTGTGTGAATCTTCTCAAGTCATAACTGACCCTCCTCCAAAACAGTCCGGATGAAGTGGTACCTGAGCTGAATGTGCTTTGTCCTTGAATGAAAAGTAGAGTTCTTCGCAAGATGAATGGCACTCTGGCTATCAGTATACAATAGGCGATCCTCCTGTGTCTGACCCAATTCCTCCAGAAAACATTGTAACCAAATCATCTCCTTGCTGGCTTCTATAGCAGCAACATACTTAGCTTCAGTGGTTGAAAGTGCAACAACCTTTTGTAGCCTAGAAATCCAACTGACTGCAGTTCCTCCTATAGTAAAAACATACCCTGTAGTACTCCTCCATGAATCAATATCACCTGCCAGATCAGAGTCAACAAATCCATTCAGAGCAACATTATATCCTTTGAAACATAATGCCTTCGTAGTGGTTCCTTTCAAATACCGAAGGATCCATTTCACAACATTCCAATGTTCCATACCTGGATTAGTCATAAACCTACTCACAACTCCCACTGCATGTGCAATATCTGGCCTTGTGCATACCATTGCATACATCAGGCTGCCAACAGCTGATGAATACAGGATGTTAGAAATTTTATTAACCTCTTCCTATGCCTTTGGGTGCATCTCCTTAGTCAATTTGAAATGACTAGCCAAAGGTGTACTAAGTGCTTTTGCATCCTGTATGTTAAATATTTTCAACACCTTCTTTATATACTCACTTTGGGACAAATTCAAGGTTCTATTTTTCCTATCCCATGTAATCCGCATATCGAGAATTTGCTTAGCTACACCCAAATCCTTCATAGAAAATGACCTGGCTAATTTTTGTTTAAGATAATTTATATGTTCCATGTTAGACCCAGCAACAAGCATGTCATCAACATAAAGTAATAGGATAATATAACTGCCATTATCCAATCTCTTAAAATATACACAATGATCAGAATGACATCTATGATAACCGTGTTCAGCCATGAAACTATCAAATTTTAAATACCATTGTCGGGGTGCTTGCTTTAGGCCATACAAACTTTTCTTCAACCTACACACCAAGTTCTCCTTACCTTTGACCTCATATCCCTGTGGTTGCAACATGTAAATTTCCTCCAAATTTCCATGGAGAAAAGCTATTTTGACATCTAATTGTTCAAGATGTAAATCATCTATAGCCACAAGACTAAGTACAATTCTAATTGAAGTCAATTTTACAACTGGAGAAAATATTTCATCATAATCTATACCCTTTTTCTGTGCAAAACCTTTTACCACAAGCCTGGCCTTATATCTTTTCTGACCTCCTTCCTCCTCCTCTAGCATATAAATCCATTTGTTAGGCAAAGCTCTTTTTTCTTCAGGTAAAGGGACTAAGTCCCAAGTCTTATTTTTCATCAAGGAGTCCATCTCCTCTTTCATGCCTAGCTCCCACTATTATTTGGCATCCACCTGCATTGCTTCTTCATATTCTTTGGGTTCACTAGAATCAGTTAATAAAATAGAATACAAAGAAGGAGAAAATCTTTCAGGGGGTCTACTTGACCTCATAGAATGTCTAACACTTGGCAGGAGTTTGTGGGACAATCTGTTGTTACTGAGCATCAGGTACCTGTGGTATTTCATTTTCAGGAATCTCATCCAACACCACATATTCTTGTTTGTCCTGTTCACGCTTCTTTTCTTGCATCTGTTCTTTATACATAACCTTCTCATTGAATATAACATCTCTACTTCTAATTATTTTCTTATTTTCAAAATCCCATAACCGATATCCATATTCATCTATCCCATATCCAATGAAGGTACATTTCTGCGATTTAGCATCAAGCTTGGTTATGTTTTCTTTATCAATATGGACAAAAGATTCATAACCAAAGGTTTTCAAAAAAGAATAATTTACCTTTTTACTAGTCCATGCCTTCTCTAGAATACCACCATCCAAAGGGGTTGAAGGTCCTCTATTTATCAAATAGACAGCAGTATGCACAGCATCTGCCCAAAAATGTAAGGGCAATCCAGCATGCAATCTCATGCTCCTCGCATGTTCCATGATAGTCCTATTCATTCTCTCTGACACACCATTTTCCTGTGGAGTTCTTGGAACTATCTTCTACTTTCGAATCCCATTTAAGGAGCAGTAATCTTCAAATTATTTGCTGCAATCCTCACCTTCATTATCCGATCTGAGACACTTCAACTTTTTTCTTGTCTCATTCTCAACCAAAGCTTTCCATTTCTTAAAAGTTTCAAAAACATTTGATTTTTGTTTTAGGAAATATACCCATGTTTTTCTGGTTGAGTCATCAATAAAAATAACATAATAACAAGAGCCACCAAGAGATGATACCTGAGTCGGTCCCCATACATCTGAATGCACAAGCTCTAACTTCTCACTCTTCTTCTCTTTCCCAACCTTGAGAAATCTGACTCTTTTCTGTTTACCATAAACACAGTTTTCACAGAACTCTAAATCAATCTTCTTTAATCCTGGCAATATATTTTTGGAGTGAAGTATTTTCATCCCTTTCTCACTCATGTGCCCAAGCCTATGGTGCCACATTATCGAATATGTTCTTGCAACATCTATTTTTGTTGTCCCTGTAGTAACTTTATCTATAGCAGCTAGGGTAGAGTAAGTGTTACCAGTACACAGATATAATGTGCCTACCTTCACACCTTTAGCTACTACTAATGATCCTTTAGTGACCTTCCACATACTATCTGAGAAGGTAACTATGCAACCTTCACTACCTAGTTGCCCTGCAGAAATTAAATTTCTTCTTAAATTAGGAACATGTCTTACCTCCTGTAGAAACCAGTTATTTCCATTTGGCAACTTGATCTTTATCTTTCCTTTTCCAACAATTTGACAGGGCTCATCATCACCCAAATATACCTGTCCAAAATCACCTTGGACATAATCTAGAAAATATTTTCTATGGGGTGTAGCATGAAATGAATCCCTAGAATCTATTACCTAGGAATCATTAACATTATCCAAACATAAGATTAAAGCATCTTGTAAAGTATTACTTGCAAAATTAGCTTTCTTACTATCATTTTCATTTTTGTCTCCTTCTTTGTTTTTCTGAGACCAATAATCTTTATTTAGATGACTAGGCTTTCTGCAGTACCAACAATCTTTCTTTCCTCTAGATTGAGAGCGTCCTTTCTTTGACTTTCCTCATGACTTCTCATTCCCAGGGCCTTTTCCTCTTTCCTTTGATCTTCCTCTGTTCTCCACATTCAAAACAGTATCCGATGATGTTGGAGTCTCACCTGTGCTTTTCCTTTGCATTTCCTCACTTAGGATAACACCAACAATATCATCAAATACTAAAGTATTTTTACCAGAGACAGAGTTACTTACAGCCATAACCAAGCTATTCCAACTTCCTGGCAAAGAACATAAAATCAAGAGAGCCCTAACCTCTTCTGCAAAGGTATTTTTTACCGAAGATAGTTGACTGGTAATTGTATTAAATTCATTTAAGTGCTCTACTACAGATCCTCCCTCACTCATTTTCAAATTAAACAAACGCTTCATAAGAAATATCTTATTCGAAGCCGAGGGTTTCTCATACAACTTTGCCAATATCGCCATCAAATCTATAGTCATTTTTGCTTCTGTTATATTGAATGCTATAGAAGGTGCAAGGTACAATCGAATGGATCCCAGTGCCTTTCTATCTAAAATGTCCCACTCTTCATCTGACATTGTGGTCACTTTCTTTTCCTTTCCTTCCAATTGCCACCACAAATCATTTTGATACAGGTAATCCTCCATCTGCATTTTCCATAACTAATAGTTCTGGCTGTTAAACTTTTTGACCTTGAATTTGGAATCCTCCATTACTCCCACTCAAATTTGAGAGTCTTGCCAATTTACAGAAAACCTCACTCTGATACCAATTGTTGTGGTTTCAAGTAGATCCAAAGGAAATATGAACTAACAATTATATGCAAATTTAAATACAAAAGATAAAGAAATAAAACAGGACACAGATAACACAGATATTTAACGTGGTTCACCTAGAATGGGTTACGTCCACCATACACAACCGTCCAATCTTTCTTATTATCCAGCAAAAATATTACATCAACCTTACAATGCCTTAAGCATCCCAACCACTTATAACATGCATTTTTAGGGCAAAAACAAAGTCAGCCTTTTTAGGGTTTTATTACAATGTCGATTTTCATCAACAAAAAAAATACCTCGGCAAGGATATGTGCTAAGTGTACAATACTTTGCTGATCAGTCACCACATTTCAACATCTACCTAGGTGAACCACTAATAGGTGACAAGGAATTTCCATCCTTTATTCTCCTATAATTTGAATAACGAAGCTAAATGAATTGAAAGTTACCTCTTGAAGATGATCTAGTTTTTCTTCTTTGCATAAAAAACTGTAACTGGTCATCACCAAGAGTCTGAATTTATTCCTTAGAGTTGTCAAGTGTTGAACATATTACTTCCAAAGGTTGTATTGCTAAGAGCAGCACTAGATTCTTAACATGAGTGTTGAAATGTGTGTCCCACCGGGCATTGCCAGAATTTATGGTATGACTGGTGGCTTGAAATGAAACTATCTGGTGAATGAGTTTGTCTTGAATACTTTTAGACTTGTCCCACCAAGCATGCTAGAACCTGTTGTCACAAATGTGTGCACCCTTGATGAACTCTCAAACTCATCAACCCTGTGACACATTGAAACAACCTCCAAGTGTGGGACCTCTCATTGTTGAGGTTGAATCTCCGGAGAAGGCCAACTTCCTTTCCAATCCGATGCAAGTGTTGATCTAACCCAACATTGATAAATCCTAATCTACTGATTTGAGTGGGAAAGGAGTTAGAAGGAATGATTGAAAGGGAAAAAAGGTTTGCACCTAGATTGAAATTTGATCTCACTTCTTATATTTGCACATAACACAAATAAAACCACTCAAAGATGCACAAAACACTATCCAAATTAATTTCTTAAGAAAGAGTGAAGGTTGGAATTCTTGCAAGATGACAAGAGGAACTGATTCAGTTCACAGATGATATCCAAAGATGGTTCAACACTGTAGCATCATAAAATTTTGACTGCATCTCCCTACTCAATTGGGACCCCTCTCTACAACATCCTTCCAAATCTCCTCATGTTTTAGCTCTTGTGCCACCTTGTAACCCTATCCAAGCCCCAAAATAGGGCAGGACAGGGGCATGGCACCCCTGTCCCCCATGAACATGGGTGTGACACCCCTATCCTCCCTCTTTGGGTGGCCCTAAAATGGGTCCATCCAACCCTTTGACCTACATCTGCTTTTGGGAATTAAATTCCCCCTATGTCGGCCTTTGATTAGAGGAAAACTAACCTTCCAAGGCAAGTATAAAAGGGGGATTAATTCTCTCATTCGGGTAAGAAGAAGGATAATAGAGGTGAACAAGCAAGAGGTCTACATTATTGTCATCAAGTGTTCAAGTGTTCAAGCATTCAAGCATTCATCAAGTCTTCTTCATTCATTCATTAGAGCAACATTACAACATCCATTTGCAAGCATGTGTGTGTTAGGGTTTTGTCATGTTACATGCCATTTCATACAACACTTGTGATTACATTCAAGAAGAAAAGAAATCATCATCAACAAATTGCAGATCTATAAGGTATACATTTTCATTATTCACATTTAAGCATTTGCAATTACATTCTTTCAAGGTTGATTCTTGAACCGAGGTTTGACTAAGGCAAATCCCTATCCACAACCCTTCTTCCTCTCTTTTTTGTGTGTTGGTTGTAGGTGGACGATGGTAATTGTAGGTTTAGGCTTCATTTCCAGAGACAAAAAAAACCCTTTTTGGCGCATGGATTTTTCAAAGGACCGGGTGCAACTTCAATCCGGTCCCGACGATTTTTCTCCAAATTTGTAGGGTAGATCTGTATCGGTCTGAATATATCAGATCTGAAGTTACAGCACAATCCATAATCGATAGCTCCTTATTTCATCCTTTTTATCTTTATTTTCTACATAGTCAACAAGTCAACATATCTATTTACAAAAGAGGGTAAATCGCATTCCAACACTTGCAATCCACTTAGCATTCACATCCTTATTCCCCTTGGATTTCTATCTAGTGGAGTCCACCCCTCTTTTTAATGTAAAGTATCTCCCAAGTGAAAATCATCCTAGTGGTTTCCTTCCTCTCTCCTAGGTGGGGAACCACTAGGATCCAATTTTCCACTTAACATTTTGGTGAACCCGAAGTCTTACACCTTAATTCTGATTTCTCATTGTTAGATCTGAATAATTGTAATTTGAATTCCAAATTTTTCATTTCCAAGTTTGATCTTTTTGCAAATTTTAGAGGTTAATTACATAACAACCCTAAAAAATTTTTGAAGAAATTAATCTTGTGAAATATAGAATTTTAGTTTCTTATTCAAATCTGGTTTCTCTTTCTAAATTACAAATCAAATTTGTCTTTTCATTCTGAAAATTAAGTGGTTAAATAGCAAAACCCTAATTTTTAAGAGTCTCCTATTTCAACCTTTGACTGCTAATTTAAACTAGCTTGACATCTCCAAACCAGCTATTTTTTTGGATTCCGCAATAAAATCATAATTTCAATCATCCTTGAAAATTTCAGACTGGGTACAACTTGCACCCAGTCGCTAGCTTTTTTCCCAAAATTTTAGGAGTCGAAATTGTTTGTATTTTATGCTTAAAACTAGGAAATTGGTGTACTTTATCAATTTTTACACCTCTTAAGGTCGAACACTAATTCAAATTTCAACACTCTCAACTTTTATATTAACTTTCATAAAAGGGTCCTAATTTTTTATCTTCTTTTTTAGCAAATTAAGATTTTAATTAAGAGACTTTCAATGGAAATCAATGGACTAGATTTATTTTTTATTTCACATATGATTACATTATTTTTAACATATATTTATTACAATCATATGTTGGATAATGGATAATGGATTCTTTCAATTTGATCTCAAAGCTTTCATAAATCATTTATGTTGCATTGTGGTTATGTTATTAACAAAATGCATTTCATATGTTAATCAGCTTAAGGCTTTTGTAGATCCCAATTGTAGAGATCCTAATCCTTGCACCTCTCCTAGGGTATCTTTTGTGAATGAAATGAGAGCTAATGCTTTCACCAATGATCTTTTTAAAAGAGAGCAAGAATTGGAAACCAACATGGGCCCATCTTCTTCTCATACACATACCCTTGAGCAAGGAGGGCAACATCAAAATATTAACATAGAAATAAGTCACAATGAGCCTTTAGATGATGAAGATGTTCATCCCCAACCTCCCAAAAAGGATAAGCATGATGAAAGAAAGAAGAGTATCCTTTCACATGATATTCCTTCTTCATCTACAAATCCTTTTATTCCCCCTTACACATCAGATTTCAAAGAAATTCATGATCCTATTCCCCCACCTAGTCATTTGCAACATTCTCATAGTCGTGGCTTTCATATAATAACAAAACAAGGTTTTAGAGGACAAGGACTTGGGAAGTTTGAACAAGGAATTCATGTCCCTATAAACCCTCCCACACAAGCTACTATAGAAGGCCTAGGAAATGAGAATACTCTCCCCATGGATTAACTCCTTAGGCTCCAAAACTTTAAAAACCATCTCCAAAGACAACAAATGATAAGAGCCAACAAGAATGCTTCTTCTTCAAAATGTCCTTTTTACTCATTTCATCAAACCCATGATCACAATGCTAATGATTGCCCTAATTTTCAAAAATCTATTCAAGAAGACATAGACAATGGAAAAATTAGAATCATGGATAATAATCCTTCTTCTTCTAGCAATTTTTCTCCTCCACGTCAAGAAGATGAATTAAAACATATTTATCATCTCGAAAGACTAGGTACAAGAATCTATTGGAGATTGAAATATGATAGGAACATTTCCTTTCCTCCTAAAAAGAAGAACAAAAATCTTGAGAAAGTGAAAGGTGACGAGTATTGCATTTTTCATGGTTCATATTCACATTCTCTTGGAAATTGTCATACATTTAAGAAATTTGTTCAAAAGCAATATGATCTTGCATGAATTTGTCTTACAATAGATCTAGTTGTATTTCTTGGCAAAAACATAGTGCCTTAGCACTTATTTTCTCTTCATGCTTCTCTTCACCCTATGACATAAGTAGCCAACTTAATTAGGGGCTCTTTATCATTTGTAGTGGTAGCAACATGAAGTTCACTTTTCTTCTTCTTTCCATGGATTTATCTCTATCTTTATGCATTGTTCATTATTAGATCTCTTTTCTTGTATAAGGTTATTCTTATGTGAGCATATAATTGTTCCTTGGTTTTCATGTTTTCTTAGAGAGGAGTATCTTTAATGAGTAATCCACTTCTTCTCTTACCTTCATTCTATTGGAAAAATTACGTATTTTATGGTCTCGGTTATTCAAAGTATGTTTTGCCCCCTAGCATGGAATGATCTCTTGTGAAGTACATGTCCCTTCCTTGACAAGATTTGTAACATTGTTAAGGCATATCGCTTGAAAATAACAACCATTAGAAGATGTGTAATGCTTCTCCTTGTTCTTCTCACTTCGGGGGCAAGGATTTTGCTCCTTTCTCTTTCTTTCTATCTCATTTATCATTATTTCCTTTAGGGGCTGCATTTTTCATATGTGATTATCATTTCTTACAATGGAATGTTCTTATGACTAATCCCCCTTGGGGAGTATGTGATGCTCTTTCTCTTTTCTCTTAAGAAGATTACCACTTCTTGAGACGTTTATTTTACATATACTAATGTCTTATCTTGTATGTGTAAGTACATTGTGCATTTTCTTATGTTTAATCTCTCTCTAGAAGATTGTGTAAGTTCTTCTCATTCCTTGTGTGAAATTGTTGGTCTTTTCTCAAGGGTTCTCTCTTATACAAGAGGTGTAAGTCCTTCATTATAACCTCTTTCTCATTCGGTAATGTACATCTATAATAAATCCACCCATCACCCTTGGGATAAAAGTGAGTCATCCTTCATCAAGAATCCCTTTCACCTAGCAAAAGGAGGAAGGATTGAATTCGTGTTCTCTTCTGCGCTTCATTCTAGAAGGTGTTATATTTGTCTAAGACAATTCCTCTTGGAGGTAGATGTCTTTTGAGAAAAGATCTCTTCTCCTCCAAGGATCTCCTTTACAATTATAGCAAGATATCTCTTTTCAACTATCTTATCCTTGCTTGAAGAGTATTCCCTCTCTTGCTTGGATTTATGACATTGTTTCATGATGGATATCTTCTTTGTGTTCAAGGTAGGTATCCTTGTTCTACTTTCCTTAAGATATCAACATTAAACTACGTTGACATCTTAAGGGGGTGCACCCACACTGCTCCTTTTGTATTTTATTTCTCTCACACATTGTTTCTCCTATATAGTGAGTCATTCTCAAGAACGAGATGTTGCCACTTTTCTCTCATACAATGGGTCATTCTTGAAACCAGAGGGCAACCTCTTAGAGCAAGATGTCACCACTTTTCTCTCATATAGTGGGTCATTCTTGAAACCAGAGGGAAACCTCTTAGAGCAAGACATTGCCACTTTTCTCTTACAATGGGTCATATGTCATGCCCAAACTTTGGGCCAAATACAGACAATTTTTTTTTTTTAAACACTAAAAGTACTTGCAACCATTGCTTAATTAGTTGAGACATCTTAACAAGTAGTTCTAGGCAAATTCTTAATTGATATTAAATACTTACATAATTAAATATGCTAACTCCTATTATCATGCGAGACGAATAAATTATATAAGGGTAATAATAAATTCACTCAAAGTCCCTTTCATTACATTTACGCTTATTAATACTTAATTAGATCATTTTCTACTAAATAGATATTAATAAATATTACTTGGTCTGATAGCAATTATTTAACAAATTGCAAGTTCTCTCCATCCTGTTAATACAACCTTTCTTAATAATTGAAAATTTATTATGGCTTCTATTAATTTTGCAAAATATGAAATGCACTATCAAGTTAGGCTTAACTATGTGTGGGTTCACACTAACTACTAACTCAAGTAAGAGAAAATAAATTGAATTAAATGCGGAATATTAATTCTCCAATGAAATGGTTATTGTCTCAACAATATCAATCACTAAATTAACTTAATTAAAAACTCTCTCTAAAATATTTGGCGAGGATAGTGTCTTTCCCCTTTGATCATTAATTGCTTTTAGGAACTAAATAAATTAGTCCTAGCACCTAGTTTATAATGTCTAAAATTTATTTTAATCAATAATTAAAATGTGTCTAAATTAAATTGACTAAAGGGTCAATTAATTTCATAATGAATATTTACCTATAAGTTTAAACATCTACCCATAGCCAAAATAATCTTACCCAACTTATTATATAGTTTCTGAAACATTAAACTTCAAAAGATTTTTAAATTTAAACATATATATATATTTAAAATAACCCCATATGTTTATAAAAACATATATAAAATGTGAACACTTATATCAGATTAAACTTCCAAAAATATCAATATAATTTTAAACATCATTTTTATAAATATCCTTATAGTTAACAAAACAATTATTGCCCATATGTTTATTAAAACATATATACTTAAAAAAAACACTTAATAAATTATTCAATCTAGAATTTGCCTTATTCTTCTGTATTTTAAACTCTGTAAAAAAAAAAAATACATCTATTATATATATATATATATATATATATATATATAAACAGAATATGTTTTCACATTATACATACTTCCCATGAAAACCCTAATTTATTAATATAAAATAAAGTCCTTTCCATGCTTTCATTTAATGTTTATCTTTTTTTTTTTTCCTATGGCAGGAAGGAAGACCGAAGGTACGGAGCGGCGGCCATGGCTAACTGGGCGAAGGGTATGGGTGCAGGCAGTGGGGGGTGTTCCTGGGGACGCCACTGTGGATGCCCACAGTGGCGGCTGGGCGGCGCTCACTGTGGGAAGCCACAGTGGCGCCCTCCCTGGCCGCGCCGACCACTGCTAAACACAGTGGTTCGGCTTTCGGCCCAAAACCCTTTTTTTTGTGGGATATTTTTTTTTTAGTTTATTTAATAATTTTGTTTATTAAAATTATGATAAGTTATTTATATATATATATATATATATATATATATATATATATATATATATTAAGTGTATATTAACTCTAGGGCATTATTTTTTTGAAAACAAATGTTGATACTTTCCTTTATTTGAAACATTTTAATAGATATGTTAGAATTATCAGATTTAAAATCAATGTACATTTTTTTTTTTCCTTTTTATTTTAAATGCCATGCAGATAAAGCTAAAAAAAAAATAGTTTATTTAATCCTTAGATTTCTTTTCTACAAGTAATTAAAATTGATAGTAATATATAAACTTAAAATGCTACTATTTAGATCTAGAAATTATTTAGTTCCAATTAATCTATTTAACCTTAGATTTTATTTCCTTCATGCAAACAAATGAGAAAATTTAAATGAACTCTAACAGCAGCTTTATCCAACTAGAAATTGTTAAAATAAAACTATGGAAATGGTTATTTTAAAATTAGGCTTTATTTTCTGCATTAAAATAAAATCACAGATAAAATAAAATTACAGAATTAAATAAAATAACTTTTACATTTCCATGAATTGATCTAAATGCTTTTATTTTCAGCCTCCTGCATGCATGCAAATCTAATTCATTTCTTTTCTAATATTTTGTTTTAAATGCATAAAGGGAATAATTAATTCACTTTCTTATCAGAATATCCTAAAACACAACAATGTTATCTTTCAAAAATTTAGAGAAAACTAAAACCCAAGTTACTCCTTTCTTTTTTGCAGTATTGCATAAATAAATATTAAATAGCTATAAAACATATTCCCAAGTCTTTATTGTCACTTTACAAATAGGTCTCTCTTTTCAGATAAGTGAGGATTTTCAAAGAATATTAATTACATTTACAACATTTTTCTACAACAAATAACTGCAACCATATCCACATGTCCTATTCCTTTCTTCCAACAACTTGCATTAAATCAAAAGCTATGACCATGGAGAGCTCACCTCCTAGCCTAGGCTAACCAGTAGCCACCCCTGAGCTTGGAGAACCAAGCCTTAGACCAGGTAACACACATGCAAACACAAAAGACAAGGGAAAACACAATCTCATACACAATGCATTCCCAACCCCGGGCTACACTGCACCACACATTTGTGATGTCTTTTCAAGGGTACCATGAGGAGACTGCAAGTATGGTAAAACATATAGCCACCTCATGGCAAACCAAAACATATAGCCGCCTCATGGCAAACCAAATACCTCAAGTATAACAACCCCATTCATGCCTTATTTCCCTCCTTATGACCCCCAATGCATAAACAAGCCATGCAGCAAGGGTCACATAAAATCCCTTGTGATCACTCTCATAATGAGAGCCTCTCACTTGAGGGCTATCACTTCTACCACCCCCAAGACCATCCTCTCTCCCAAGAGTAGGAGGTCTTGATTACTCCCAAAACACATACATTGCATAAGCACCAAACACCAAATAAATTTCCAAGAGATACATGCAAGAAAACTAGTCTTTTACACAAGCATTTCTTTCAAAACAACATGCAATAAGAAAACGTTACAAGAAAGGTAGGACCAACCTTAAACTACCCAAAGGTATGCTAGTTTTGTTGAGGATGAGCAGCCCAACTCCACGAGTCTTTTCTTTCTACCCTTAGCCAAATTCTATATCCCAAATCTATCTTTTTCTTTTCAAAATTCCTTTGTCTCGAAAAATGGAGAGTGGGTGATTACCACCAAAATCTCTCTTTCTTGCTTAAGAAGACACTAGTGTGAGTTCTCTCAAGTTTCTAAAATTGAAAAGGAAAGTAAGGTAAAATGGGAAAGGGAACTCTCATTCAAAAAGGACGGTTAACAACTTAGTTCAAGCCTTCTAATTTCTATTTTCGCACAACTTAGAAAAGTCACTTTTTAGGGTGTCTAAATAGTCACATGAGAGTTGGTACATGCCTAAAATTACTCCTAACCCTTAGGTATACCTTATGCACTTTAGGAAACCCTATTAAACTACCCCTAGGTGTCCATTTAACCCTTTTTAAACCCCTCTGAAGTTAATTTTCGGGTCAAGCCTAAGTTAACCATCCCAAAGATTCTCTTCCCAAGGCAAATATGGAATCACATTATATTAATTGAAAAAGCTATAGTTAAACAATTCCCTCTAAGAGACAAATTTAAAATTCAAAACATAAATCGATCACATGTGTCAAGTGACACAATAAAAATACTTTTACCAAAATTACACATGAATTCTCATCTCTTGTTGGATTTACACAATTAAACAAAATTCAATTTTAACATTCATGCAACAATCACTTTCACAAATAAAATACAATACGAATGGGGTGTTGTCTCTCCAAATAGACAAACCCTGGTTTTACGAACATACATAGGTCTAGGTTTGGTTCTCCATAATGTTTCCATGGTCACATGGATAATTTTCCTGCACATCTCAATTACACATTAGTACTTCCAAATATCCTCATAAAATATTAAACACATGTATAGGAATACACATCAAACACTCTGCATATAATTGACATTAACAAATCAATATCTCATATATCCCAATTTATCCACATAAGCCATTATCATAATTCTCATAATTTCATTCACTTGTTAGATACGCATCATATTTCCAACATCCTAATAAAGTTCTGCAAATCCAGATATAGCTGACATACGTTAGTTCAAGATTATCCAATCAGTGGATCTTTTAGGATTTCAAATTCATAACATATCAAAATGTACACCACAAGGTGAAATGACTCTATAACCTGGTTCAATTTCTTTTCTCACCAATCTATCCATCCGACATGGCCCATTCTATTGAATTATATAGCATTTATTAATAGGGTCAAACATGGTCAACTAAGTTAATCAAAGCTTCATTTGGGGAAGGCCTTCCATCCTCCTCCCCTAGAGTTTGACTTACTTCTGGAAGTTGCATGAGTAGAATTACTAAGTAGGGACATAATATTTCCCACAATTTCAATAAGTTACTCAAAATCTTATCTTGCCTACTAGAAGGATGAAATACCAAAATCAACTTATTATTGTAATTAGCTTACTATCTTCACAAGGTTAAATTCTTAGTATTTTTATTACATTTCCCTTCAATTCTTAGGTAGTTGATTTACAATGTTCTATCTTTCAACAAATTACATTAATGCACCATCCAAATCATATCAATAACACACCTCAACTCCCACAATCAAAGTTACACATATTGAATTTTCTAGGAGTCCTACTTTGTTTAAGATTTGTTTTTAAAGCATGTTTATCCTACTATATTCTCATCCAAGCATGTTACTTAAGAGAATTGTCATCACACTCAGCCCAAACAAATCTACTTATTCTATATCAAGGCACCTCATTAGGGTGTTAATAAACTATTTGTTACACTATCCTAGGTGCATAATTTCTTCCAACTTTCTTAGGTAACAAGGCATAATCAAATTTAGGTTCTTCAAATCCGCCCTTATATAGGGTAGTTTTCTACCACTAGGGATTAAAATGTTTTTTTATTTCTAGGCTCCAAGGTTTAAGTTTCATAGGGTACATTATTTGCAATTCCCAAATATTAAGGTACATAACAATCCCATTCCAAGGGAGTGATGGAAACTATTAAAACTTATTTTAGATATCATCCACGCAATCATCTCCATACACATGCTAAATTTACCAGTCGACAATCATCACCTTCGCAATTCATTAGGTCTAGGTCACACTATTGTTATAATTTATTTTTTTTTCCTTCTCTTTCAGAGTACTCGCAATTAATTTTACTTAGGAGTATATTCCTTCCTTTATCTTAATTTTGATAAAATATATTCTTTGGTAATTCCTTGTACCTAATTTCACTCCTTGCGATATCCTCCCTTAACACACTATCAGTGGTTCAATGAACATGATAGATATTTACACAAATCACATCATTAGGGCTAGTTATATCGAACCTTAAAATGACCACTTGACACTTTACAAAATCAAAATACAAGTTACTTCTACCAAGCCCAATAAAAAGAAGAAAAATGTCGGCAATTGAAAGATATTAAAACTAGAAACGTGGCAAGTGCCATAGTGAAAATAAACATAAATTTAGTGGTCCTTGCATCATAAAAATAAATAAACAGAAAGTACTAGCCCCCAGGTCACGAAATGCTATTCAAACAAAATGACAAAAAATAATGTCGAATCAAACTCGAAACAAGATGACCATTCTAGCCATGCTATAGGGAGTAACCGCAGCACATCACCCAAGATCACACGTCCTGAGTGTGTTAGGAAGTGATTATTAGACTCTTGAGATTCTTAGATTATATATATTCCTTTATTATTTACGATATATCGTATATCCATGAGATTGCAATTGTTTAATAGATCATCTTTCATTTTAACCTTCACGTGATTGCTATCGCAAGCCACACTTTCCGACATGATTCATTATCTATTTAGGGTTATTAACATCCATAATTATATCTAATGGGTGATTTCACTAACTCTAGCATTCTCCATCCATTCTTCTTGGACTTCCGTTAATTATCTTAATATGCTAGACCTTGGTTCAATGTTACATGGTAGCTCAAGCATCGATACTTTCATGTCTTACACACACAGTTGATAGTTTTGGTTCAAAATTGACACTTGTTTACTTAGAACCACTTAGGATTTGTATAATGTAATCATATAATTTTACTAGGGACATCATTTGTTTCCTTAGCACCTTATGCCAGCTCCTTATATTTTCACCTCTAACATTTACTTGCCTTCATTAGGTAGGAGCTTGTTGCCAAATTACTAACACTTATGGTTAAGAGCCATTTGGGGTGGAATTATTGTCAAGTAAGGTCGATAATGGTTTGACAACAATTTCTACCCTCACATTTCATGCCATATTTAAAACAACTCGGAGGGTGGACTTAACCTCTCCTACTTCACTTATGCAACTATGAAATCAAGGGGGTGTGCACTTGAAAAATGACCAATACCCATCCTTTTAATTAAAATTTAGTAAAGAGGGAAGTTGTCTCATTCCATACTACTTATTTATATTTACTAACTAGCCATCTCCGACATATCACAACTTATGATTTCCTTCAATCCACAAAAATAAACACCTTATCGTCATAATATTTTGTTACCTGATTACGGTATAACTTAAGGGTGTCCAATAACTACCAATGTCTTAAGACCCATAATTTTCCACATTCTCCCTTAGCTAACCACATAATTCGGCTCCTTATCTATGTTCTCATAAAATATTTTATATTGCCAACTAATTCTCATTAAAGCTTTGGTATTATATTACCGTTATACTATTTTTCCCTAAGCCATTTCCATCTGCACATTGTTTCATCCATACTTAATGTTCTCGCATACTTTCACACTTGAGTGCCATAATTTTCAAAACTTCTTCGATTGTGCCTAGTAGTTAAATTGCGTTGCATACTATCTTGTACCTATCGACTAGCCATGATTGGGTTGCACTCTTCTCCTTAGTTTTTGAATGAATATTAGTTACAAATTCCTAGATTATAGGATCCTAATACTTTTACACTTCTTACACTTCAATGGGGATTTTTGTACGATTCCCAAATCAACTCTACTCTCTCTCTTCCACTATTTACTTTCTCCTAGCTTATCCTCCTATAAAGGAACTAGTTGAGGTTTTACTTGCTTGTTTCCCCAATTACATAACCATGGATGAACTTAGGGTTTATTGTAATTATGTGTTTTAACCCAAGAAGTTCATGCCTCCTTTCTCCTTATTTAACTCATCTATAGTATTACTAAGGTTTTCTGATCAGGGAGTTTGTCATTCATCATTTTAGTCCTAATCTTTCGGGTTATCCCAACTCTAGCTTCATTGCATTACTTACAAAAATTTCCTAACAAATGCCCTTTATAAGAAATCTAGCATAACCACATTCTTAAGGTACCTAGTCATTAGGATAGGTTAATGCTTCTATCTGAGATTTGTAAGAGTTCCTTTAAACTCTTCTTCCTTTATGTCTCCAATGGCGGCCTTGATCTTTTTAACCATCATAATTTCACATAGCTTAAAAACTTAACTTGAACTATCTCGATCTTATTTATCTTGTTTATTGCCTTTATCTTATGTCTAACTATCTTGCTTGACTTGCCATGTCAAGATCATATCTTGATGGATGATATTATTTTAGTTACCATTAGAGGTATTTTATTGTAGTATTTAACTCCTCGTACTTGATTTGATTAGGGCTATTATTGCATTTAGGTTCCAATTGAATGGTAACCTCATAAGTACAAAAGCTCTAAATTTCGTTTATTAAATACCGAGAATACTTCATATAAATAAAAATTGAAAATTTTGCAGCCTTTTGGGGTTTTATTTAAGCCATAAATATTATGACTAATAAGTTCCAATTTCAGGGCTTTTAGTGACCCTTGGAACCCCTTGAATTGTTATATGTTGGTCTATTGATTTACAAGAATTTTTACTTATGTTTCACTTTGTTATTTCGCAAGTTTTCACCTAGGTGCTATAATTCAAACCATGGTTTGTTTTCAACTAAGTTATGAATGTAGCCCATGTTCACCAATGTATGAACCTAGGGCTCTGATACCAAAATGTCATGCCCAAACTTTGGGCCAAACACAAACAAATTTTATTTTTTTAAAAACACTAAAAGTACTTGCAACCATTGCTTAATTAGTTGAGACATCTTAACAAGTAGTTCTAGCCAAATTCTTAATTGATATTAAATACTATTATCATGTGGGACGAATAAATTATATTATGATAAGTTTTATATATATATAATTTTAATAAACAAAATTATTAATTAAACTAAAAAATATATATGTGTGTGTGTGTGTGTGTGTGTGTGTGTGTGTGTGTGTGTGTGTGTGTGTGTGTGTGTGTGTGTGTGTGTGCATATATATATATATATATATGATTAAATGGATTTCATATTTACAAAAAAAAAAAAACCATACTTATATATATATATATGTGTGTGTGTGTGGGTGTGTGTGTGTGTGTGTGTTTTAAGTGTATATTAACTCTAGGGCATTTTTTTTTTGAAAACTAATGTTGATACTTTCCTTTATTTGAAACATTTTAACAGATATGTTAGAATTATCAGATTTAAAATCAATGTACATTTTTTTTTTCCTTTTTATTTTAAATGCCATGCAGATAAAACTAAAAAAAAAATAGTTTATTTAATCCTTAGATTTCTTTTCTACAAGTAATTAAAATTGACAGTAATATATAAACTTAAAACGCTACTATTTAGATCTAGAAATTATTTGTTTCCAATTAATCTGTTTAACCTTAGATTTTATTTCCTTCATGCAAACAAATGACAAAATTTAAAAGAACTCTAACAACAACTTTATCCAACTAGAAATTATTAAAATAAAACTATGGAAATAGTTATTTTAACTTTAGGCTTTATTTTCTGCATTAAAATAAAATCACAGATAAAATAAAATCACAAAATTAAATAAAATAACTTTTACATTTCCATGAATTGATCTAAATGCTTTTATTTTCAACCTCCTACATGCATGCAAATCTAATTCATCTTTTCTAATATTTTGTTTTAAATGCATAAAAGGAATAATTAATTCACTTTCTTATCAGAATATCCTAAAACACAACAATTTTATCTTTCAGAAATTTAGAAAAAACTAAAACCCAAGTTACTCCTTTCTTTTCTGTTGTATTACATAAATAAATATTACATAGCTATAAAACATATTCCCAAGTCTTTATTGTCACTTTACAAATAGGTCTCTCTTTTCAGATAAGTGAGGATTTTCAAAGAATATTAATTACATTTACAACATTTTTCTGCAACAAATAACTGCAGCCATATCCACATGTCCTATTCCTTTCTTCCAACAACCTGCATTAAATCAAAAGCTATGACCATGGAGAGCTCACCTCCCAGCCTAGGCTAACCAGTAGCCACCCCGAGCTTGGAGAACCAAGCCTTAGACCAAGTAACACACATGCAAACACAAAAGACAAGGGAAAACACAATCTCATACACAATACATTCCCAACCCCGGGCTACACTGCACCACACATTTGTGATGTCTTTTCAAGGGTTGTAGTGGACCAAGTACCCTGAGGAGACTGCAAGTATGGTAAAACATATAGCCACCTCATGGCAAACCAATACATATAGCCACCTCATGGAAAACCAAATACCTCAATTATAACAACCCCATTCATGCCTTATTTCCCTCCTTATGACCCCCAATGCATAAACAAGCCATGCAGCAAGGGTCACATAAAATCCCTTGTGATCACTCTCATAACGAGAGCCTCTCACTCGAGGGCTATCACTTCTACCACCCCCAAGACCATCCTCTCTCCCAAGAGTAGGAGGTCTTGATTACTCCCAAAACACATACATTGCATAAGCACCAAACACCAAATAAATTTCCAAGAGATACATGCAAGAAAACTAGTCTTTTACACAAGCATTTCTTTCAAAACAACATGCAATAAGAAAACGTTACAAGAAAGGTAGGACCAACCTTAAACTGCCCAAAGGTATGTTGGTTTTGTTGAGGATGAGCAGCCCAACTCCACAAGTCTTTTCTTTCTACCCTTAGCCAAATTCTATATCCCAAATCTATCTTTTTCTTTTCAAAATTCCTTTGTCTTGAAAAATGGAGAGTGGGTGATTACCCCCAAAATCTCTCTTTCTTGCTTAAGAAGACACTAGTGTGAGTTCTCTCAAGTTTCTAAAACTGAAAAGGAAAGTAAGGTAAAATGGGAAAGGGAACTCTCATTCAAAAAGGATGGTTAACAACTTAGTTCAAGCCTTCTAATTTCTATTTTCGCACAACTTAGAAAAGTCACTTTTTAGGGTGTCTAAATAGTCACATGAGAGTTGGTACATGCCTAAAATTACTCCTAACCCTTAGGCATACCTTATGGGCTTTAGGAAACCCTATTAAACTACCCCTAGGTGTCCATTTAACCCTTTTTAAACCCCTCTGAAGTTAATTTTCGGGTCAAGCCTAAGTTGACCATCCTAAAGATTCTCTTCCCAAGGCAAATATGGAATCACATTAAATTAATTGAAAAAGCTATAGTTAAACAATTCCCTCCAAGAGACAAATTTAAAATTCAAAACGTAAATCGATCACATGTGTCAAGTGACACAATAAAAATACTTTTACCAAAATTACACATGAAATCTTGTCTCTTGTTGGATTTACACAATTAAACAAAATTCAATTTTAACATTCATGCAACAATCACTTTCATGAATAAAATACAATACAAACGGGGTGTTGTCTCTCCAAATAGACAAACCCTGGTTTTACGAACGTACACAGGTCTAGGTTTGGTTCTCCATAATGTTTCCATGGTCACGTGGATAATTTTCCTGCGCATCTCAATTACACATTAGTACTTCCAAATATCCTCATAAAATATTAAACACATGTATAGGAATACACATCAAACACTCTGCTACAATTGACATTAACAAATCAATATCTCATATATCCCAATTTATCCACATAAGCCATTATCATAATTCTCATAATTTCATTCACTTGTTAGATACGCATCATATTTCCAACATCCTATTAAAGTTCTGCAAATCCAAATATAGCTGACATATGTTAGTTCAAGATTATCCAATCAATGGATCTTTTAGGATTTTAAATTCATAACACATCAAAATGTACACCACAAGGTGAAATGACTCTATAACTTGGTTCAATTTCTTTTCTCACCAATCTATCTATCTGACATGGCCCATTCTATTGAATTATATAGCATTTATTAATAGGGTCAAACATGGTCAACTAAGTTAATCAAAGCTTGGTTTGGGGAAGGCCTTATATCATACTCGCAACCTGAGGGCGGCCTCTTAGAGCGAGATGTCACCACCTTTATTTTATATAGTGGGATATTCTCAGATCCAGAGGGCAACCTCTTTGAGTGAGATCTTGCCACTTTCTCGATATTTGTACTATACATCTTATACAGGTTGTAGCATACTCGAGCATAAACTCCTATGAGGTGCTTCGAACCTCACTTGCACACATGCGCACGAGGTTCAGTGGAACTAACGGTGTTCTCACTCTCCTCCCTTACATGGATTACCTACACAAAATCTAGGGGGTAGTTTTCCACGTCCTCTTTTCTCCATGGATCTGATGAATACTAAGAGGGGGTGGTGAATTAGTATGCCAAAAATCTTTGCACTTAAACACTTTGCAAGACTAACAGTAAACCGGTAAATCAATTTAGCAGACAAACCAGTTAATAAACATGCAAACCAAATAGCTAATGATGCATTCACCCACAAAAGCACAAACACCATAACACAAGAGATTTTGATGTGGAAACCCAAATGGGAAAAACCACGATGAAATGGAACTCACAAGTAACTATCTGTAGAATAGAAACCAGACCGGTTAAGGTCTTACAATGTTCTTTACCAAAACAAATCCTGTTAGGAATCTCAATCTCTGTTAGGAGATAAGTCCAATTAAAGACTACCTTGCTAGAGGATTTTAGATCCACAGATGTGAACCACCTTGTTAGAGGATTTACAAGAGTCTTTTGGGCCTACCCGATTAAGGGCTACAGACTTGTCAAAGATGTGAGTAATCAACAAGTGAGTGATCTAGCAAATAGCATAGATTGCTTGGTTAGATCCTTGATAGCTCGATCTTAATGCATTGTAGCACTACTTCAGTCTTCTGCACATTCATACTCTCTCTAACTCTTCAACTACCTTGAACCCTAGTAACAACATCAACCTCAACAACAACCTAAAACCCTAGACATGATGTCCTTATAAAGGAAACTGATTTCATGTCGGTCCAATAGGATTACAATACAATTTCCTAGGTTCAATGCATCTGGACATATCTGGTAACACAACACAAAAAGCACCACCAGAGAGTCGGCACTGTCAAACGCTCGGTGGATAGTAACTCATCACAAAATGTCGGTTGGTAACTCATCACAGAGTATTACCAGTTCATACAAAATACCGGTTGCCGGTTTGTCAAAAATGAAGACTGGTAACAATGGGTTATGTCGCTTTAATCCCTCATACCGCTTGGTATCCACGAACCGCTTGGGTTCGACATGCCGCTTCAGACCGGTAAACACATTCTGCAAAACATCAATAGTCTAAAGACTATAATACAACATACCGGTTGGAACAAATATCGGTTGTGCTCTAACTCACACATATAAAGAGGATCTTAATGCAAGTGTGTGTCCATCAATGACGATCACAACATGAACATAAAAAATGCCAACAATCTCCCCCTTTGGCATTGATGACAACACTTAGGAAAGTAAAATTTTGACATCTAAGTGTTTTACAACAAAATCATGCCATTAGCAAAATTGCTCCCCCTAAGCATATACACTATCCCTTTGACAATACAATGTATAACAATTTTGCATATAGAGATATTCAGAGCATATATCAAAATTTTGATACCAGATACTTTTCCCAATACTTCTCCCAAAGTCCAAATAGAATTATTCTCCCCCTTTGCCTACAATGACAAAGTACAGCTGAACAACCCTATTTTCATTTGATATTAAAATAATAAAAGTTTATGACAATAAGGAATAATACTTGTCAAAAATAGATTTGAAGTCCTGCAAAAGTTGTTTCATCGATAAAGACCAGGATTCAAGTAGGGAGGTGGCAACTTCTTTCTCTGTTTGCATCTAGGAGACCTGTTCTTCCATGGCATCAACTATGATCATCTCCTGTGTAACTGTCAAGGCATGCAGGTTTACTTAGCACTTCGAAAGAGTTTACAGTCATGGGAGTAGAACCAGTTGTAGCTCCTTCAAATCTCTAGAGCGGGTGCTGATCTCTTCTCCATTTTTGCTGATTGGATGTGAAACCAGTGAACGATTTGCCCATAAGTTGCAAAGGAATCATAAGGCGGCTTGATGTGCTCAAGTAGGACTGCAAGTCCTTTTCAAGATTTTGCTTCTGAGCTAGCACATCATCATAGAATAGATGGGGTTGGCAGATTTCGTTGAGTAGCAAATTCCCCTCATCTAGAGTGTCCCTTATATCCTTTTGTTCTTTCTTCAGTTAAGTTCGGAGCTCATTCAACTTCTTCACCAGAGCTATATTAAGAGCTTTTTGATGCTCCTTCTTGACATTAGCCTCTGCTGCCTCTTCAAGGCTCTGCACCTGATCATCTACTACCGTGCATAGGAGCTTAAGTCTAGCTAGTGATGAATCGGTGTTTGGAAGATTTGTATCGGGTATCAAACCGATAAGCATATCCATAGCTTCTTGGATTACATCCTTCTCCTTCTTTCGTTGAATGATTTCAAGGCACTCTTGAGCTACCTTGATGCTCTCCATTAGCTCTATTTCACTTGTAGACTAGAGATCGATAGGATTGGTGAGGTCAGCCAGTTTGGCTTGACTCTCGGTTTCCTTCGGAGTCTCCATCTAGGTGCTCTTCTCCACTTCTCCTGCCTTGTCCTCTTCTGTTTTCTTCTTCTATGCTTCTCTCTTCTTCTCTGTTTCCTTGTCCTCCTCAACGTTTTTCTTTTCTGCTTCCTTCTTCTTCTCCTATTCCTTATCTTCTTCTTCCTTCTTCTTCCTCTCTGCTTCCTTCTTCTTCTCCTGTTCCTTATCTTCTTCTTCCTTCTTCTTCCTCTCTGCTTCCTTCTTCTTCTCCTATTCCTTATCTTCCTCTTCCTTCTTCTTCCTCTCTACTTCCTTCTTTTTCTCCTATTCCTTATCTTCCTCTTCTTTCTTTTTCTTTTCATCTTCTTGCTTCTTTTTCTCTTCTTCATCCTTTTTCTTCTTCTCCTCTTCATTTTTCTTCTTCTTCTTCTCCTCTTCATCTTTCTTCTTCTTCTCCTCTTTATCTTTCTTCCACTTCTCTTCTTCATCCTTTTTCCTCTGCTCTACCTCTTCCTTTGTCGCTTCCTGTCCGTCCTCAGCTTTCTTCTCCTGTTCATCCTATTGCTCCTGTCCTGATGCCTCAGATGGTATCTCTTGGGTAACATCTTCTCCGTCCAGGACATCGACATCAATAGTGTCGACCGATTCAACAACCAGATTTCCTTCATCATCAAATGCTTCATCCGGTTTGGATATAACTGGTTCTTTCTCAGCTTGTCGATTGGCTAGACATGCTTTGTGAGTTTGGATAGCGGTTGCCATATACTGATGAGTGTCCTTTTCGATATCATCAACTCTTCCTTCTAACAGCCAGAGTCTTCTTCTTCTAGTGAAGAAGAGTCCTTTATTTTGGTCAATAACATCAAATAATTCAAAATTTGACAAGTCGGGAAATTACTAAGCAAAAAATTTCTCCTGAATTTCCTGTTCCTTTTCTATGGCAATGCGCCATCTATTATCTAATGACTTATACCAAGAATCCGATGTCTGAGATTTAATCTCTAACGACCGGTCATTTTTACACAAATAATTGATAATCTCCTGTAGTACCTCTTCTTTCTCCTCATCACTAAAATCATCATAGTAATCTACTAAATCATGTAGTAATTTTCTCCTAATATTCTTTATTGCTCTTTGACAATGTGTCAAAGGTTTATAGGAGGAGATATCTATATTTACCAGTGTAGATGATGCGAGTTCATTCTTTGTCTTCTTTCTTGTCTGTCTCACCTTCTTGGGCTGCTCCTCAGACACAGTTTCTTCTGAGTCCGAAGAGTTGCTTTTTGTCTTCCTTTTCCTCTTGAAGACTTTAGCCGGTGCTGCTTCCGGTTTCTTTTTGGCTGGTGACCACTTGTTCACTTTTGGAGTTGCAGTAGTAACCAGTGCTGATGTTGTAGGCACTGCCTTTGCCTTCTTTACTGCAGGTTCTTTTCCTTTCTTTGCAGTGGATTCCTCGATCGGTGTAACCCTTTCTAGATAGGTTCCGGTCCTCTTTGCCTTAAGATCAAGAATTGAGGCAATAAGGGTAGAGGCATACCCTTCCAGCATGTCATACATCACCTCATAGCCCATTGGCTCAACTTCTTCCTGTCTGGGCTCAACAGCCTCTATTATGCATTGATCCACCTTGATGGTGAAACAAATATCATCTTCATATTTCTTGATGATGTTACCTGATATTCTCATTCTTTGGCTCATTTTTCATCTAAACTCATCAAAATAATTGTTCAGAAATTTAGGATAACCGATTCCCACTCCTTGCAAACTTTCCTTTATCTGTTTGGTAACCAGTTGGTCCACAGACCACTGAATGTCTCCCACTCTTGGGAAGTATCCTTGAAAGTAAAAGAACAACCCAACCAATAGTTGTCCAAACTTGAACCTCAGTGCATTATCTTGTTTGATTGATTTCAAGTTCAATAGGAGTTGCCTCTGCATACCGGTGCATAGGTCAAATGATGCATCCTCCTTTATCATCCAGTAAGCGGCATTTACCACTGCAGTAGATACAGAGCTAATTCTGCTGGCTAAGAACATCTGGTAACCAATCACCATACATGCATACTTCACCAGATCATCCTTGATTGAATTGACTGTCATGCCACGTGAGTCACTCACTGAACCGGTGAGCTTGGACATTTCAGTTTTGCTAACCATCCTTAGGGCTGGCACGTCCCCTATATTGCAGAAATTGGTGACTGCATGAATTGCCTGCAGCGTGATATCATGTGTCCTCTCCAGGTACATCTTGTCACCGTGGACTCTGCTCAAAATGATCCTTATGTGATCCTCTGTAAAATATTCCAGGAAGTAGACAGCATTATGGAGTTTCTTCTTCTCCAAGATATTATACTCCAGTTGGATTTTCTTATCCTTGCCACAAAACAAACCTAACTGGGAGTGGATAGCTAGAGACCCTAGGTCTTCAATCTTGCAGTCTATGTAGTCAAAAATTCCCTCTTCTACTATCACACTAGCTGGAACTTGTGATAGGGCATTATACTTAGACTTTCGTTGAATAAAACTTTCAAATTCAATAGATGCACTAGAACTAGTATGAGATGCAGAAGCCATGATAGAAACTTTAAGAACTTTGAGAAATACCTTTTAAAACACGTGAATTTAGGGCTTTCTAATTCTCCTTCACTCCACACTTCGTCGGTTGCTGAATCACCGCTTTGTGTTCTCCACTTGACCATTTGCAGTTTGAATTCGAATCTCCTTCGCAGATTCTCAATTTCTCAAGATCTTAGCTCAAATCTCCTTTTTGTCGCTCTGCTCTTTGTAAAACTATTCTTTTCTTGAAAATTGATTGTGAGAAATGATTTGAAAAAATGCTTTTAAACATATCTCTCACCTACCACCATTAATGCTCCTCTATTAGGGCGTAAACCCTAATTTTCCTTTTTACCGTTTCTGGTCTTCTACCAAATGATAGGTATCACACACTAGTTAAGGTCTTTTACCAATGTTAATCAGGGGTTCGAGACATTTTGCTGTTTGCTCCCCCTAAGCTTTTCTGAGGCTTAGTTTGCTAGTTCTAATATTTCCACACTAGGTGCAAAAACTGGTTCCTCTTGTAACACCACTGGTTTCTTCTTCCAGGTTTTGTTCATATCTACTTGAACTGTTTGAACATCAATATTTCCTTCCGAAGTGACCGGTATATCATCAGATATGTTCTTTCTTGATCTACAGAATCTGGCAATGTGACCTGGTTTGTTGCAGTGATAGCAGACCAATCCAGGTGCTCTCCAAGGTCCATTGTTCATGTTTCCATTCTTCCTTCTACATGTTGCAGCATTGTGACCATGATCATGACAAATCCAACAGTTTTCTCTCCATCTAGTTGTCGCTTGATAGCCACCACTTCTTGGCTGGTGATTGAAGACATTAAACCAGTTGTGATTCCAGTTCACAAAAGGTTCAAGACCAACTCCTTGGGTCCTCTAAGGATATCTTCCAGTGTCATTCATGACAGACCTGCATTCAAATGCTCTATGCCCATACTTGTTGCATGCATAATAGTTACCATTGAATCTATAGGATCTAGGCTTATCATTTAGGAAATAAGGAAAATTGTTGTAAGTCTTACTCCTACACACATTTGCAGTATGTCATTCTTTACGACAATTAAAGAAAATAGGTTTAAACTTTTGCTTACCTTTTATCCTTTGATGCCAGTTGTTTCTTTGATGCTCCAGCATTTGTACCAGAGGTCTCACCTTCTCATGACCGGAATAACCAAGTCCATTGGTATTCTTGACCGGTTTGGCAAATTCAAGCTTTTGCTCTAGCTTGACAGTACTCTTGTTGAGCTTAGCAAGTATTTCCTTTGACTCAGAGAGTTCTTTGGAAATACCAGCATTTGTTTCTAACAGGTTTTCATTCTCAAAGATGGTAGTGTTCAGTTCTCCTTGCATGTCTTCCTTTTCCACCTTGCTTGCATGGAGTTGAGCATTTAGGGCACTCATCTCTTGTTTCATCTTGGAGATCTCATGATCTCTTTCTTTCACTAGGTCTTCAGCTTTTCTCCGGTTCTCAAGCTCTTGACACATCCGGATAGTCAGTCCTTCCAACTCCTTTCTCAGGTTGGAGTTTGATTCATTCAACTTATTTACTTCTGTAATTAGGGCTTCCATGTTTGCTTCATCTGAAGAACTATTTTCAGATAGCTCCATCAACTTTTTAGCATGTTCTCTCCTTTTTGCCTGAGAAACCTTATATTTAGCCATAAGTTCATCATAGGCTTGCTCAGACTGAGTGAGCCGATGAGTAAGTTCCCTCAATGTGTATTCCCCCATATCTCTTTCCAAGTGGTTAAACTTATAGAAAGGTTGGCTCTGATACCAATTGATGAATACTAAGAGGGGGGGGTGAATTAGTATGCCAAAAATCTTTGCACTTAAACACTTTGCAAGACTAACAGTAAACCGGTAAAACAATTTAGCAGACAAACTGATTAACAAACATGCAAACCAAATAGCTAATGATGCATTCACCCACAGAAGAACAAACACCATAACACAAGAGATTTTGATGTGGAAACCCAAATGGGAAAAACCACGGTGAAATGGAACTCACAAGTAACTATCTGCAGAATAGAAACCAGACCGGTTAAGGTCTTACAATGTTCTTCACCAGAATAGGTCCTGTTAGGAATCTCAATCTCTGTTAGAAGATAAGTCTGATTAAAGACTACCTTGCTAGAGGATTTTAGATCCACAGATGTGAACCACCTTGTTAGAGGATTTACAAGAGGCTTTTGGGCCTATCCAGTTAAGGGCTACAGACTTGTCGAAGATGTGAGTAATCAATAAGTGAGTGATCTAGAAAATAACATAGATTGCTTGGTTAGATCCTTGATAGCTTGATCTTAATGCATTATAGCACTACTTCAGTCTTCTGCACATTCATACTCTCTCTAACTCTTCAGCTACCTTGAACCCTAGTAACAACATCAACCTCAACAACAACCTAAAACCCTAGACATGATGTCCTTATAAAGGAAACTGATTTAATGTCGGTCCAATAGGATTACAATACAATTTCCTAGGTTCAATGCATCTGGACATATCTGGTAACATGACACAAAAAGCACCGCCAAAGAGTTAGCATCGTCAAATGATTAGTGGATGGTAACTCGTCACAAAATGCCAGTTGGTAACTCATCACAGAGTATTACCGGTTCATACAAAATACCAGTTGTTGGTTTGTCAAAAATGAAGACTGGTAACAATGTGTTATGCCACTTTAATCCCTCGTACCGCTTGGTATCCACGAACCGCTTGGGTTCGACATGCCGCTTCAGACTGGTAAACACATTCTGCAAAACATCAATAGTCTAAAGACTATAATACAACATACCGGTTGGAACAAATACCGGTTGTGCTCTAACTCACACATATAAAGAGGATCTTAATGCAAGTGTGTGTCCATCAATGGCAATCACAACATGAACATCAAAAATGCCAATAGGATCATGTAGACAAGTTCTAAGGGCGAGATGTCCATGGTTCCTTTTGTTCGCCTTTCTTCTCATGGATCACCGAAGTGTGTATTCATGTTCTCTCTCTTCTTTCTTTCATGAACCCATAGTTTTACTATTGATGGTTCATGGATGATGTCATCTTTGATCTTTTATGTGATTATTGGTGCTTATCTGATGGCATTTGTTTTTGTGTTTCAATTAGTTGTTGAGACATTTTGAGTATTGAGGTCTCTTCCGCTAGTTGGTATGTGGTCTTGTGTTTTGTTTTTATCGTGTGTCTTTTGTGCCTTGTCTTGTTTTGTTTGTCTTGTTCTTTTTTTCTTGTGTACTCTTGCATATGTTTGAGTGAGTTAAGATCCTAAGATTGGAGGATTTGTTCCTCAAGATTAGTGATGTCTTATACTCCTTGTTGTATCTCTTTGCATCTCTCATCTTCATCTCTCTCTTTCTTCTACTTTACTGGCAGTATTGGCGCAAGCCACACTCCCACTAAAGTGGGGGCTAAATTTAGCATCATAAAATTGTGACCCTTGCAATTTTGACCATATTTTATGCCCTCAACTTTGTGACTGCATCTCCCTACTCAATTGGGACCCCTCTCTGCATCATCCTTCTAAATATCATCATGTTTCAGCTCTTGTGCTACCTTGTGACCCTATCCAAGCCCCAAAATAGGGTAGGATAGGGGCATGGTACCCCTATCCCCCTTGGACAAGGGTGTGGAGCCCTTGTCCTCCCTCTTTAGGTGGCCCTAAAATTGGTCCATCTGACCCTTGGACCTAAATCTTCTTTCGGGAAATAAATTCCCCCTATGTCAACCTTTGATTAGAGGATAATTAACCCTCCAAGGCAAGTATAAAAGGGGGCTTAATTCTCTCATTCAGGTAAGAAGAAGGATGATAGAGGTGAACAAGGAAGAGCTCTTCATTATTATCATCAAGCATTCTTCAAGTCTTCTTCATTCATTCATTGCAGCAACATTACAACATCCATTTGCAAGCATGTGTGTGTTAGGGTTTTGTCATGTTACATGTCATTTCATGCAACACTTGTGATTGCATTCAAGAAGCAAAACAACAATCATCAACAAATTGTAGATCTACAAGGTATACATTACCATTATTCACATTTAAGCATTTGTAATTATTTTATTTCAAGATTGATTCATCAACCAGGGTTTGACAAAGGAGAACCCTTATCCACAACCCTTCTTCCTCTCTTTTTTGTGTGTAGGTTGTAGGTATTCGATGGTAATTGCAGGCTCAGGCTTCATTTTTAGAGATAGAAAAACCCTTTTCGGTGTGCAGATTTTTTGGAGGACCGAGTGCAACTTCAACCTGGTCCCAACAATTTTTCTCCAAATTTGCAGCGCGGATCTATATCAGTCAGAATCTCAGATCCAAAGTTACAATGGAATCCAAAATTGGTAGCTCCTTATTTCATCCATTTTATCTTCATTTTCTGCATAGTCAACAAGTCAACATATCTATTTACAAAAAGGGTAAATCGCATTCCAACACTTGCAATCCACTTAGCATTCACATCCTTATTCCCCTTGGATTTGGATCTAGTGGTTTCTATTAGAATTTGATCATTTGAACTAAACTGGTAATGTGTGTTTGCTTGATGCAACTGGTATATGTCTGTTGTACATAGAGATTAAATCTATGTATGATGATTATTTTGTATGTTGTCATTGATGGAAACTAATATTTATTCATGTTTATGTATGTTTACTTATGTTGTATCGAATCATCTAAAATATTTTTGTCTACCGAAGAGGGCTTACTGGTAAAGAATCAAGAAACTGAGAACTAGGACCTTAACCGGTAAACGAGGAAATATTCTGATTGTATCTGGCGATTGGTGATGCTGATAATGTTGCTAACACTGCTGACAATGTAGATGTTTTTGAAATTGGTGTATAGATGTTTGAAACTCAGTTGGAACATGAAGAAAAAAAAGATGAAAAGAAAGCAGAAGCAAGTGCTCAACTAAGCAATCGGTGAATGTGTAGTCAATAGAGACTCAGACTACACCAGCCAATGTAAGTACAAATGAAAATTTAAATATTTCTACTGAGGATAATCAGACGGATACAATTGATAAGGAAGAGAAAGCACCGGTAAAAGAACAATCTGTTGAACATCCGCAACCAGTCAAAGACACTACTAATAAAAAGAAGATTGAAAAAGATAAGGAGGAAGAGAAGAAAATGGAGAAGGTGGAAGAGGAGAGGAGAACAAAAGAAATAAAGACGACTCCTAAGGTACCTCCTGAATCTAAATTGAAGAAAACAATAGTTGATGATGATGATGATGATGACTCTGTGAGCATTAAAGGTCCTATTAATATGAACAATTTGAGTTCTTCAGAGTTAATGGAGATTGCTACTGCAATGCAATCTTGTGCACAAAAGAAAATATTGAAGGAACAACAAAGAGAAGTAGAGACTATACGAACCGTTGTTGATATTTTGTCAAGTCTCTTACCAAAGACTGATACTGAACATTTGGCTGCCCCTATTGCCAAACTTGGACAGTTAGTTGTTACTGCCAGTGAACAACTTAAAACCCTTGAAGAAGCTGCATATATTTCTATTGAAAATGATTACATGAAGAAAAGGGGAGAATGGTTAATGGTTGAGATAGATAAAGGCAAAGTAGCCCTAATGGTGAATAAACACTTGTTGAAGACCAGAATGGAAACCGGCTATAAGATTTTGGCTACTATCTCCCAATTTTCACTATTTTTTGCTGACTTGAGAAAGAAGAGAGTTGATACTGAGAAGGAAATACAAAAGTTAAGTGAAACATTCACATCGGTACATGACTTAGTAATCACTTTTCGTAAAAAGGTTGTTGATTTACAACACCAGATAGAACTATATGAACATGAACAAGTGAAACAGGTTAGATCACTGAAATAAATCCAGACTCAACTACTTCCAAAAGTAGATATTCTTCAGAGAGCATTCAAGGAGTCAGAGGCAATTTTGGCTACTCCAGTGATGAGTACAGTTGATGCTATGGAGGATTGCATAGCACAGATAATGACACATGTTGAGATTACTAAGACACTGTTAGAAATTTGGGACAATGATTTAAAATAGTTGAAGTTTCATTTCAGTGATGTTTTCTTGAGAATTGCATTGTAAATATCTTAACACTTTTATCTCTATATATACATGCAATTTTGATGACAAATTTAGATGTAATGTATGTATTTTACTTCTTTATTTGGTATTGTTGTCAAAGGGGGAGCAGAATTAGTTTAAGAGTCGGTCAAAATTTTGTATGGTTAAGGGAGAGTAATGATTTCATTTTTGTAACAACATGCAATTGCTAAGGGGGAGTGTATGTCATGAAGTCAATTTTTGTTTTGCACACTTAGTTGAGAAAATTTTCCTAAGTGTTGCCATCAATGCCAAAGGGGGAGATTGTTGGCATTTGATCATTTGAACTAAACCGGTAATGTGTGTTTGCTTGATGAAACCGGTATATGTTTGTTGTGCATAGAGATTAGATTTATATATGATGACTATTTTGTATATTGTCATTGATGGCAACTATGTTTCTTTAAGTCATATAAGTCTTATAGTTCAACTGATAAGACTTAACCGGTTAGCAGAGATAGTTTTTATTAGAGGTGGTTATTAGGACTTCAATTAGTAAAACACTAACAATGTTACATTCTGACAACCGGTACGTGAAAATCATGAAGAATGAAACGATGTGGTTTTGCAGCAGCATTGAAGACTATCGAATGAAGATATGTTCATGACCGCATGTACAGATTCAATCAGGTGAACGAGATTTTTTTTACAGAACAGATTAGTTGATGGAGACTTAACTGGTAGTGATGAAAATCACTCAAACCGGTAAAACGGCACAAAATTGTATTTGTTACGTTGGTGGCCAACATAACTAAAGCATACAATGCAAGATTGTCTAGATACATTGAACCTACAGAATTGTAACAAGGTTCTAGCTGATGTTAGGATGATTTTAAATGTGTGATGAGGTATGAAAGGATATATGTATATGAGCTTGATAGTGTGAGATGATGAGTGAATTTTGTATTTTCTGATAGTGCGATGATCAGAGGAGTTGAGAGATGAAGTCTATGTGATGTTGTAATGTTCTAAAGTGGATCTTATCAGACACAGAAGGTGTTATACTAAGATCATTTGTACTTGTTGTCTCCCTAATAGTTACAACAAGAAAATCCTCTTACAAGGTCACTCCTAATAGGGTGCAATCGGATCCTAACAGGTCTGATAATTAAATCCTATAACCAGGTGACACATTAACTTGTGTTTGCGAATCCCATTAACTTGGGTAGCTCCTAATAGGGCTGGTTCTCACAGGCCTTTTTATAAATCTCTTAACTAGGCTTAGACACTTCTAATAGGGTGTGCCCCTAACTGGGTGTTGTAGATGTCAACCGGTTAGATCTCTATACTACACATAGTGGATCTTGTGGGTACTAACTCCCACCGTGGTTTTTCCCATTTGGGTTTTCCACGTATAAACTCTTGTGTCATGTGGTTTATGCTTTATGTGGTGATTGCATACTTGCTATTATTTCTTACATTCCTATTGAGTTTTAAGTTGGTGAAATTGATAATCAGATTTGTATTGTTTTTACTATCACGGATTCACCCCCCCTCTCAATGCCTTATAAGCTCATCAGATTCAACCCCTATTTTGAATGTAAAGTATCTCCCAAGTAAAAATCATCCTAGTGGTTTCCTTTCTCTCTCCTAGGTGGGGAACCACTAGGATCCAATTTTTTACTTTACAAAAACAATCACCTATGCTAAGGAAAACAGATATGAATGCATTCAAACATGAAGGTAACGTGTTACACAAGTTATGAGAACTGAATGAAGGCGAGAAGGATAATTTTATTCATGCAACGCAATGCAAAATTTCACAAATCACAAAAAACATGTATTTTAAGAGAAAAGAAAAGAAGATCCCTGCAACAGGGTTACAAAATTGCCTTTATAGTTTAGGCATAACTAAAATTAAATGATAGTTATAAACCCTAACTAGCTTCAAGGGTTTGGTTACAAAATATCAAAAGACAAGAATCAAATCAAAATATTGATCTGATAGCATGAATTGAAGTCTGAAGTATCCTCCACATGTAGGAAGAAAAAAAATATCCTTGCAAAAAGGAAAAACTATGTGTTCAATGCGCTTGTAGGGTAGGAAAGTCTTCATTCCGCATTGAATACCCCTAAATGGCATCTAAAGTCTATCTGCACATCAAGTCTGGAGTTATGAAAAAAATTTCGATGGTTGAGTTGAAACTTGATTGGATTTGGGATGTCGCGTCGGCCAAAAAAGATGATTTCAACTACCCAATCAGCAACCACTCTTAAGAGAGCATTTAAATCCCAATGGCTCCTGTAAAATTGAATTCTCATCATTTGATCACCCAGGTCATGCGAAGATGGATGCACGAGAACACGCCACATAGCCCTCCAAAGAATTCAAAAAGAGTTTAAAATATTGTTGTTGATCAACACCTTAAATTTAAAATTCATGGCCGCACATGTGCCACATAGTGGGTCGGGTCCACTTGTCTATCACTGCTTCAAGGGGGTTGAAAAGTCAATGTCTATGTTCTTCATGAAATGGCAAAAACTATCGCCATTTCACAACTTTGAAATACCTTTATAAAACCATTGCTACGAAATAATGATATCATTTTTCTTCATCGTGGCCATTATCGCCATTTCGCGGGTTGAAATGTTTCATTGGCTTTAACTGTCGTGAAACAATGATAACCCTTTATGTTACCGCATCCACTTCGTAGATTTGCGAGGAGGGCCCCACCTTTCCATTTTGTCTTCGCAAAACTACAAAGTCTTCAAACCTAGCATTATATGCCCTTGACCCTCCTATCACTATTTTGTCGAGAGGGCCCCACCATGGCCCTTCCTCTTGGTGAAATGGTGAAAGTTGTTTACTTAGCCACCAAGGCCATTTTCACAGGTTCGTGGGGAGGACAAAATGAGAAGTCCTCCTATCATGAAACAACAAAAGCATAGAAGCTTTGCAAGTCGGTAAAGGGAAAAGGGGGGAGGGGGTAACCGACCCCTTGATGACTTAAGACCCTCTAACTGGTTGCCCTCAAGTGATTTTGATTGGTTGACCCGGTCAACACAAAAATAGAAATTTAGAGATCGAGAATGATTTAAAGGTAAAAAGCCTTAGGACCTAGGGTTTTAGGGCTCTTTTGGAGGTTTTAGAAGGGTTTAAACAATTTTTCCTTAGCCAACTGGGTCTTCTCAGGTCAGTATTTTTCAGGGCTAAGGTTGACACAAATTTAGTCAACAATCACATCGTTGAATTCTTCTATCTAATATTCATATTTATATCTAAAGAAATTAATTCCTATTTTAAACAATTTTTCTTTTACTGGATGATAGAACTAAGATGATAAGTGGTTTTAGTATATATGCACCTTCATGAATAATATAATTACTCCAACAAAATAATATAACATTGTGATACTTATCAAAGTTTCTTTTGGGAGGGAGATCTACAAAATTGTCTAAGTCTTATTAGTAATCCACAAATAAATTGTTAAACCCATCCACATTACTATGTTTCATATTATATCTACTTCATATTAGTAGTTAGTTCATTTCATATAATGTGCCATTGTTGTTAATATTAATATGTCATTCTCTAAGCTCGCCAAATGCAACATATGCCAATCCATATACTCAAAAAAACAATAATAATCAAATAATCTAATTATTCAATGTTAAGTTCTAATGTATCAATCTACTCACATAGTTGGTTATTTTAAAATTCTATAGTTTACTAAGTTTTGAAAAAATAGATACAACCTTACATTAATACCCAAAAGAATAAAAATATTGTCAATCAAAATATATATATATATATATATATATAGGTTCAATAATTTATTTTATTTGACGATTGTTTCTTCTAAACAAGAAATGTAAAGGCTAATCATTACTATGCTATCGATATATACCAATCTATTGGAGAAACATTAATAATGATATTTGAAAAAAAAAAAGACTTTTTATACCCAAAATGAATATCATCTAATAATCAAGATTTCAAATGTCAACATTTAAAAAAATGATATAACTGACAAAACTATTTAATTGATGAGTCTACAAATAACAAATCACATTTTATTTATCAACAATAGAATATGTGAATGATATCAATTATAGATCAACAAGATTATGCCTTGTAATTTATTGAACAATTTTTTGGATACTATTTTATTCCAATAAGACGAGTTCAATTCTTTCATTATAAAGAAAAGAAAGAAAAAACTAATAATACAATGACTATGGAAAAATACAAGAATTGATTCCTAAATCTGCCCCAAAAGAATTTAGCATGAGGTATAGAATAATATACTGCACAAAAACCTCATCAGTGAAGAATGAGTTGCCTGGCAAATTGTATTAAATATTATAATGTTGAGATTATGGTTTATGCACAAAAGTACTTATTGAATGATGTATTAAACTAATAATAAAAGTTAATTAGCAAGCATGAAAAAAAAAAGGAAAATGGATTCATAATTACTAGATAATGTCCCTCTTTTTTCATCAATAAGAGTAAATCGAAACAGTAAAGGGACATTGAAGAAAGGAATTAAAGTATGTTGAAATTTCATAAGATATAAACATGCATGAGCACATGAATACTAGGGTGATTTTGTTTTGAAAAATGTTCATGGAGAGTAGGACTTGCATGTTGAACTCAATTTTCAATTTAGAAAATGGCTGGAAAAAGTTCATGCATCATAATGTTTCTAGAAACGGTCTTATATGTTCAATGCCACGGTTTTAGTTACTAGACAATTAAATGTCAAGGTTTTTAAATTGAATAGTCTGAAATCCACCTTTGTCATTATCATGTGTCAGGTGTATAAATTATGTGAAATAGTTTTTGTAGTATAAGTTAGCTTATCAATTTATGTTTCATGATCTTATAATTTCTCTCGTATTAACCTGCTGAAAACAAATGAATGCAAAGATTAAATTTACACTACAATTAATAGTTAAAAAAAATATTTCAAATGAAACACAGTTATCAACAAAACTAATTGAGATAAAACTATAAGTATAATAATTTCTTAATACAATTATGTATTATTGACTAGGGGATAAGAAGCCTAATTCCTAAACATTTTCTAGTACCCTTAATGCATCATAAATTTCATCTTCCTATCAACCTATAGACTTGTCAATATAATAATCCTTTAATCAAGCACCCTATACCTCACCCAGGTACATAACCCTCAATATAACCCTTTTATAATGTATAAATTCAAGCATAGTTATGACTTATGGGTTGCTCTGACTATGGAATGTTACTTTGACAATTACCATACAATACGTTGATCTCCTTAAGGATAGTAAGGTATGAAATGAGGAGGATATCTAGATATTTTCCCAAAATGTTTAAAAATTTAACTAATTATAAGAAATTATGAGATTGTCTTCATTTACGCATTCTATAATAGGTGTGTGTGTGTGTGTGTGTGTGCTAGTGTGTGTGTGTGTGTGTGTGTGTGTGTGTGTGTGTATGCACGCAAGCACATGTGTGCACACATACACATGATCAACTTCAGTTTATGATGCATCTTGGAATAGTCAAGACTTAAAAGAAGGAAAGCCATTGCTCTACTCTAATAAGCATTGACGGGTTCAAGCCTTTATCAAACATAAGAACACATATCTTTAGCAACCATGACATTTGAATCTGCGTCTTCTAATGTTAGATCCGACAAGGTCTTATTGATAGATTTGTTAAAGCTAATATTTTAGCATTTGTTTTTTAAAAACATTCAAATGTTGATGCCAAAGAAGAAGAATTTATAGCTGATTGTTTTAAGATATGTTCCAATAGCCATATGAGAGTATTGGCTATATTATTCTTGTTGCACTATGTATATGGGTATCTATAACAACTATTCATTAGAATGATAGATATCATAGGTTCGTATGGTTAATCCTTTATGTAAATTAGACATAATATATGTAAATTTAATATCTTATACATTTAGTTTTCTGCATGAAGCATAAGGAAGGTTGATACACTTCACATGGTAATATAGTTACTAAAATCAATAATTCATGAATAGCAACTTGTTACTGTTTCAATGTGGTGCCATGATACATACCCATATTCTAGCATAGTTGGTGATGGAGTAGAACCCTTGATCTGAGGCCTATACTTACTCAATCTTTTGAAAGGAATTTCGCTTGAAAATAGTAGGCTACAACTCTCTCACTCTTGACAAAAAAGAAATTAAAAAAACAAAGTAGACAATATTGAATAAGAGTCTCAAAAGGAATGCCCATGGTTTCGATACTTTATTGGATTAATCACTTATAAAATGTAATACACGATTTTTTTGGTTCTTTATGAAATGCCTAAATGTTATATCATGCATAAGGGTCTCTAATTCTATAATATGTTTTCCATCAATACAAAAATGCAAACAGTTTGATGGTTGTATCAGCAATATAATGCAGAGGTAGGGGTGAGATTCTCAGTGACAAAGTCATTAATATTGGATTTGTCCCTTGAAATTCTTCCTATCCTATATAAATTTTGTGAAGCATATACCACTAATTCTTCTTATAGATATCTAAAAATATTAACTGTTTATAATCAACTTTACCATAGATTATTATTCACAGTAACATGGGAAGTGAACAATATAAATAATAATAAAAGAATTAACAATATCATATCCTCAATATTCTCAAGACATTTAACAATCGCACCTGAACAAAAGGGCCTAGTCTTCTTCTACCTAGTGCTTCAACAATCCAGCTACAGTGTACAAATCGAACTCTCGAATTTTCCTCCCTTTTCTCAATTACAACAGGCAGCTGCCACTTCCCTCTTCCAACGTCTTGCTTGGCCTCTCTCATAGCGACATGAATGCTAAAAATGGTAGCACTAGCAGTACAAACTATGGCAGATAGTGGTAAGAAATGGAGAATGGCCAACGATATAACTCCTTTGGTAGAGAATTGCTTATTAATATTTCTTGTATAACCTTCTCTCTTTGGTGATGTCTATGTGGAGTCTTCTTTTGGCAACGTGGGTATTTCCTTCAATGCATCTCTCACTAGTGCCACAAAAACTCTTAAGTTTTCTTCTTCAATAGGTGCCATGTCTTCATGTTGATGAGTCGACTAAGGTTTAAACATGGAGGTTCATTTTTGAGTTAATTTCACCAACATTAAGCGATGTGGAGTCAACTTCAATGCAACTTTTTAATGACAGTAGTGTGGGAGGTCTGGTGGAATTTAGCAACTATTTGATTAGGCGATATGGAAAAATATATTTTTGATTCTTTTTTTTGGTTGTTATGTTAATGAAGGCGTGGGAGATTAAGCGTAACCCCACGATCAAGACTAATATATTAGGTCTATAGAATGCCAGTCAACTCTGAGTGTTTAAGACTTTTAAGTTTAGAAGTCAAAACTTAGTGTGTGTGATTTAAGCCATCCAGAACCGACTAAATGACATGGAGGGCATTTACAAGTTCAAACTTAGTATAGAATTTTAACATAAGTGTTTTCAATGATACCATATATGCCTCATATAATTCTATCCATGTAGTTTTCACCAAGTCAATATTAAAGTAACACTATCATTTAAATGATAAGATAATATGAAATACATAATGGAGGAGGTTGTGACAAAAAGGATAAGGTATGGAAAATGAGATCAAAATTCCCAATTCTCATATCCAAAAGTTTGAGAAAATAAAAAGAAACATGAGAATCTTTGTCTTACAAAATAAAACAATTAAACATGGTTTAAACTTATGTTTAATTTAAAATGATTCAAGCCCATAAAAATCTCAAATTTATCATTGATACGATCATCCAAAACTTTCAATTTATTTTTTTAATATACACAAATCTTCAACTACACCTTTTGATGTCAAAAAATACAACACACATTCCAATTTATAAAAGATTCTAAGAATCTTTTTTACAATTAGACTCTAATTTACTTTTTTGAAATACCTTTAAAAACCCAAAAATAAATAAAATCTACTTCTAATCACATACATTTTACTCTAATCAATCGTATCACTAAATATCACATACATTTTACTCTAATCAATCGTATCACTAAATAAGTTAGATGCATTCACTTATTTTAAATTTAAAAAAAAAATACATTTTAAAATCATGAATAAATAAAAAAACACGTCTTCAATAAAACTCCCAAAGTGAAAATTCCTCTACTTAAGAGAAAAAGATGCATCAAAAAATATTTCCCCATTTCAAACAATCTAAATCCATTCCAATAAATTTCAAATCCAAACTCTGTCATTTGTAAAGAGTATTTTCGAAAGGAAGGAAGAGAGAGTTTTCAACTAGAAAAAATATTCTCTACCTTTTTCCTGTTTCTTTTAAAAAGTAATCTATATATTTTTAGATATTATTTTCAATGCAAATGATTAAATTAAGATAATTTTCTGTATTAGATTTTTTTTTAAATCACGGTAAAAAAATAAGTGTTCAAATATAGTATAATTAATTTTTTATATAAATTAAATTAATACATAGATGATGATTTAAAGTTCAAACAATCTTATTATTCATAATATATTTTCAAAATATTAAAATACATAGAATCATTTTACAATAGTAATTAAATTTTAATGGAAATGTCTATTCATCAAAAAAAAATTAAGTTTGATTTTTAATTTAAAGTTTAAAGATTAGCTATATATAATTTATAAGATGTAATTGAAAAAATAATAAAATTACAATACAAATAAAATCATAAAATAAAAATGTATAACAAGAAAACACATTATCCTTTATTTACAACACATGGATCTAAAATTGGCCTTAATCTAGATCTTAGTTTTTAATGGAATACAAGATACATCCCACAACTCAATTGAGTGATGTAAATAATATATTTGCCCAAACTAAACCATTTCCAATAATTGTAATTAGAATTAAAACCAATTTCTAACTAAACAAAGCATTAGACATATTTGTTCCACACAAGACAACCAAAGCACTCCATAAATTACCACCATGATATAATGTAGATGCAAACAATATCAATACTTGCATCAATTAAAAACCATTATAAAGTGACATGATCCAAAATCACAAATACAAAAGTCAATAATCATTAAAAACATAATATTGAATTACATAATCATAATCAAATCAAATATAATAGATATAGGACAAATAATTATGTAAAAATACTAAAATAATCCAACATATACAAATTTGCATACATAAGTTCAATCATATAATATCACAACATACACGTCTCATAATCCAACAACACATGTGAATATTAAACTTTTTCAATAACACAAAGTGATGATAAACTAAAACACCACATAAAATAACAAGGGATGCAATGTGTCAAGTTCCTGTCAATAGTGTAGTTAGTTAAGAGAATATAAAAGTAGAGATAGAGATAAAGAGTGAGAGGTTGAGGGAGAGAAATAGATAGAGAGATAGATAAAAGTAGAAATGAAGATAGAGAGGGAGAGGGAGAGGGAGAGGAAGAGGGAGAGAAATAGAAATATATTGTGGCATTGTAGATATTTGTGTAAAAAGAGCTGAAGATGAAAAATAAATATTTATAAACAATAAAGTAAAATTATTTTATTATGTGAATTTGATTATTTTGTAAATTCATCCAACAATATTCAAATACACTAAAACCAAAGTTCCTAATTTTGATCATGATGTTGTAGATTGTGAAATGAAGGCTTCAATGGGTATGTAATAACTTCAAATCAATTATGTACCCAATTATAAAGATTCAATGTTTCCCTAATGAAGACAAGATATTTTTATTCCTAAAGTGATGCTTGTTGGCAATTGACACTCATTGGATTCATTTTGTTGTCATTGATGACAACAAGATTAGATGGAATCATTTACTGGCATTAGGAGGCATATATTGATAGACACTGGCTTTGGAGCATTCAGGGCTACACCAGTACCGACACTGACACCGACATCAATACTTCAAGGAAGCCGACATCAAGGAGGATTTATTTAGTAAATCATTTTGTAATTATTGTCGAGGCTGACATTGAATATATTTTTGTAATGTATTGTAAGCCGACATAAGGCATATTGTTTGTAATGGGTATATAGGTCAGTTTGCTAGGTCATTTTGAAATATACAACATATGAGAGACATGATATAGATATAGGAATATATAGAATAACTGTATAATGCGAAGTATATGTATTTCATTATGCGAATGTTATATAATGCAATGATCTGTAGATAGCTTGGAAAGCATTCTTGGAGGAGAAGTGATACTGGTAGTGTTCAAGGTTTATGAACCAGTACAGAGCATAGCTAGAACCGGAACTCTTTTTGGCATAGCAGATGCATTCTTGAGTTCATTTTCACTATTTTACTTAAGCAGAAAGCTTGTAGTCAGTGAGGCGCTTTAGTGGTGAGTAGTATTCTCTAGGCAGTGTGCCTTCCTACATGTGCAGACCCCCATTATATGTAATATCTTTTCATATGGCCAGTGAACTGATATTGTGGGTCACAAACCCCATTGTGGTTTTTCCTCTTTAAGGTTTTCCACTTATAAATTATGTGTGCTATGGTGCTCATTTATGTGGATGCTTATTTTCTTCAAGTTATATGTTTATTTGTTTACCGGTTATAATGTGTATGGTATAAAAGTATAAAATCTCATGAAACCGGCAAAACACTGATTCACCCCCCCTCTCGGTGTTCTTGGATCCCAAAAATTAGTATCAGAGTCTGGTACCTCATAAGAAGTTTAACAGCTTGAGGAAGATCCTGAAACCAGAATCTTTGAACATGGCTATGGAGAAGCAACTTGAGATGGCTCTTGAGGATTATGATGGCGAAATGATAAAGAACTTGAAATTGCAAGATGAATTGAATTCTACTTTAACGATTGCAAGATGAATTGAATTCTACTTTAATGAGTTCAATCTTATCTTGCAAGAAAGGTTGTCATCAGCTCAAGCCACGAGAAAAGAACTTTTGCAAAACCCAGATGATGGGGAGAAGAATGCACTTAAGGAACAATGTGAGAAACTAAGTCAAGCAAACATGCTCATGAAGAATGAAATGCAAGATCTGACTATGAGGTTATAAAAAGATATTGAGGATAGAAAGAAGAAAGAAGATAATCTTGTTATATCTCTGAAGAACAAATTTGATGAATGTGGCAGATTGACTCATGAAAATAATTTGTTGAGAACTGAATTAGCACACTCCCGGAACAATGAACAAGAACTTGAAAGACAAATAACTACTCTGAGAGATGATCTGACTATTGCAAGTGAGTATAAAGAAAAAATTAGGATCAATGCTACACAGTTGGATGAATTATTGAAAAGACAAAGATAGATTGATGATTCTAGAGGACTTGGATTTGTACAAGGAGAAAGCTCTGGTACTACAAATGAAGATTAGACAACCGGTATGCAGAACTCATCAGAACAAAGGAAACCGGTAAGGAAATATAATGCTTATAAATTCAATGGTAGATGTTTTGTTTGCAATAAATTTGGGCATATGGTTAAACAATATATAAATAAAGCAAATCAAAACTACAATTTTGTTCCCGGTCAATGCACAAATTGCAAGAAATATGGTCAAAGATCAGAGGATTATAGAATGAATGTTAAATGTCATGCATGTGGAAAGTTTGGACATTTTGCTAGTCATTGTAGGTCAAGGAATGATACTGGATATGTCAAAGAAATTCAAAAGAACAATGTTACATGTTATGCATGCAAAAATATAGGTCATATTGTAGAAGCAAGACTCAACCAGTTAGTAATGATAAAGACAATGAGAAAGGAAAGAAGAAGGTAGATGAAATACAACAATATCATACCAAGAGATGGGTTAGAAAATATGAAGAACCAAGTGGAGATGGATCTACACCGGTAACTCCACCAGTAGAACAGGGTAATCCTCCACCGGCAGGAAATTCCACTAGTAATTGAGGCATAAGCCTTAGGGGTTGGAAAAGTCATTAAAAAATCTTGCATATTACCCCAGAGGAGATCTAGCGAGTTGTGTTCATCATTGGCGAAGGTTCACCCGACACAAGACTGTGAAACCGGCATCAGTTAGGGTTGTTCAAAGCATTTATTACAAAGAAGGATTAGGGTTTTATTCACTGATAAAAAGAGTAAGTGAATTCATTTTCACTCACTAAGAATTCAAGCATTCAGAGCAAAGAAAAGGCAAACTTCAGGCAAATTAAGAGCGAGAAAAAGCATTGTGAAAGGATTTCAAGTAGTTATCTGAGAAGCACTCAATCTTCCACTGTTGTTCACTTTCAAGTATTCTTCGAAATGGAATCTGGATCTTCAGTTCTTAATTTCATTACAAACCCAACCATTGTCTAAGTCAAGGATAGGTTAAGGCTCGTATTCAAGGAGGTTCCCGAAATTGCTAAGAAGGAAGACTCTGTGGGAGCATTTTCTAGGGTTCCTAATAGCGTAATGTATATTGAGGATGTAAGGGCATACATTCACTGCACCTTGGAGGATCTAGGAACAGAGAAAATCAAAATCATGTATCAATCCATGATACTAGGAGACTCTAGAACCATCAAACCGGAATTCAAAGCAATTGAGGATCTAGGGTTAACAGGTATTCTATACATATCGAAATTCAAAGATGAGGTTATCAAACATGTTCTGAGCAGGGTTCACAATGAGTTTATATGGCTAGATCGGCCTTACATTATCACCAAGGAGGCTATTCAAGAAGTCACCATCTTACCCAAGGTTGGACAAGAGCCTGGCAAGAAATTTTCCAACACAAAGTTCGAGAAACTCACTGGTGCAACTCCTAATAGAAGATCAATGAGGATCAGCACAATCACTGACATTGATGTAAAATTTGCAAGCATGATAATAGGTTATAAGGTAACTCAATCCAACTGATTGAATTATGCTGCTAGTTCATGCATTCATGCTGCATATCAGATGATGAGAAATGATGTAAAGTATGATTTATGTGAATGGATGAGGAGTGAATTGATGTTAAATCTTGGAAAGATCAATGGAGTCAAGAAAGGCACTTTCAAATATGGTAATCTTATTGTATGTTTAATGCTTTACTTCTTGAATGAGCTACCTGGTCTAGGGAAGAAGCGTTGGTCTCATGACATACTGGTAGTTATGCAGATCAAGGAAGCAATCATCGGTCTTGGTACTAACAGAGATGAGAAACTTTGGGGGTGTTTCAAAACATTACAAGAAAACATGAGGCAGAGGGAGAGAATATAGAAGAAAATTATGGAGAAGTACTCCACTAATATCTTCTTTATGGTGAAAACTGATGAAACTCTTATGGAGGTCGTTGACCCTAGGACAATCTGGGTTACAAAACTTGGATATGAGGTGGATGATAGTATTTTTGAACTCTATGCAAAAATGTTGTTAGACACCCCATTGGATGATAAAACAGAGCATTTTGGTATTGTGGGAGAGAAGGCCCTTGAAGTGAAAACTAGTTTTAACAGGAAGAGAAGAGAGAAGAAAACAGAAAAGATGTTTGCATATGTACAAGATGTAATTCATAAGATAGACACTCAATTGGGATCTGGATCCAAACAGGCAGCAGAACTGACACTAGCTAGTACTTCATAAGTGAAGAAGCTATAAAATTTCATTTCCCCTATCACTTCTGATTCTAACCCTGAGGAAAATGAACCTTTGGCTTTCAAAAGGGTACAAAGGAAGAAAAAAGATAAGCCACCGGTAGAGTAGAAAAAGGTAGATCCTAGGAGGAGACTTGTCAGAAAGGTATCTAAACCTATTGCACCTCCACCACCAACAAGGAAGCCTATGCAAAAGAGGAAACTAGTCACACCTACACCGGCAACCACAAGCAAAAATAAGAAGGGTGATGATACTGGAACCAGTAAGACCACAATGACCTGTGTTGAGCTTATTGATGAAATTATAAAAGATGGAATTTTGAAAAATGTATCTAATTATTATGAAGACTTAGAAGAAAATGAGAAAAATGAAATAGAAGAGGCTATTTTGTTGTATATAGACATTTATAAGAAAGCCTTAGTTGAAATTTTGAAGGATATACCTCTATCCTTGTACAATAAACTTGAGGCTAGAAGACTTCATGTTGTCAAGAGGGATAGGGAGATTAAGGAAGTAGCACTTTTGGAAATGTGTGGTGTTGTAAACAATGAGAAAATGAAAAGATGCATAGATGTTGAAAATAGGACAGTTTTTAGCAGTAAACCCTGGTAGATAAGCCTTATGATGGGTAGAGTAATTGAGGTAATAAATGAGACTAGCAAGGGTTGGACCAAATTCTTTTAGAAAAATCCAAATTTTCTTACATCTCAAGAAGAATTTACAAAAGCAACAACTTCCACCATTCCTAACAAATTAAAAGGGAAAGGTATTTTGGGCAGTTCAACTCTAGTTTTGACACAACCAGCAATAACCATAGATATACAGACACAACCAGTAGTAAAGGAGAGTGTACACTCTATACTGACACAAACCATTTTTGAGCAAGGCAATGCATAGGACTTTGTAAATATTGTGGATAATACTCCACCGATAGTAATTGACACTGCACCAAGTGGCGAAGCCACCAGTGTAAAAGAGGTTGAAGTGGATAAGGTAAAATCAACTGAGTCTATACTGACAGTTAAAACTAATTCCCCAACAAAGGTTTTGGAAATTAACACTTCTCAAGTTGAGAAGAAATCAGTCTCTGAGATGAGTCCAATTGAATTGATGATGATGGCTACTGAGAAATTACTGAAGGAAGGTACTTCAGACAAGGAAATAACTGATCAATCAGTCACAGTATTGCACATAATGATACTTGATTTTGAGATTGAAGATGGAGCAAGCCCTTCTGGCAAGCTCAAGACTCTAATAGATCACATCTCTAGCAATTTTCAATCTCTAAAGCAGATTGCAGACCGACAGGCTTTGAAAAAGTTCACAACAGCTAAAAGAATAGCTTTTGATCACATCATAGATATAGAAAAGAAGAAAATTGAGGACAAACTTATTCTTATTGAGGTTTGTTTAAAACAATGTACAAATATCTACAGAGTGTGTTGCAATATAGAAATTCTTATAGCTAGTGTAGATGGCAAATTGAAGGAGTTATATGACAAGATAGCTAACATTGTTAACTCTTTTGATGGATTAACTACACTAACCACATCTATTGATGGACAAATTTTTTCCTTGGAGAACCAATTTTTTGCTTTGGAGAAAGAGAAAGATAAGATCATTCATAGGGCAAGAAGTCTTAGAGGACTTGTAAGTCCCAGATTAGATTCATTGGGTGTTCATAAGAGAGAGTGAATGGATATGATGGCTAAACCCACACCGACAAAAGTCAAAGAGAAGGAAACACTAGCACACTTACTAAGTGGACTAGTATCCATTTCTGAAACCTTCAAAACTAGATGGGATACATATCTTTAGTTATTGGATAAGGCATACCCATAAATCTTGAGGATGGTCCAGCTCTAGTGAAATCAATAGTATTCTTTTATTCTTTTGTTATTAAATTCTTTCAATTTTTTCACTGGTCTTTGGCATTAATGTCAAAGGGGGAGTATGTATATATGTGAAAAATATCAGAAAATCAGACATGAACACATGGGAAGGATATCAAGATATCGGAAGAAGTGTATTGCTCAGGGGGAGCATATTTCAGTTGAACCGACAGGGAATCCATTTTTCACATGAGTGTTGCCATCAATGCCAAAGGGGGAGATTGTTGGCAATTGACACTCATTGGATTCATTTTGTTGTAATTGATGACAACAAGATTAGATGGAATCATTTACCGGCATTAGGAGGCATATACCAATAGACACTTGCTTTGGAGCATTCAGGGATACACCGGCACCGACACCGACGCCGGCATCAATACTTCAAGGAAGCCGACATCGAGGAGGATTTATTTAGTAAATCATTTTGTAATTATTGTCGAGGCCAACATTGAATATCTTTTTGTAATTTATTGTAAGCTAACATAAGGCATATTATTTGTAATGGGTATATAGGTCAGTCTACTAGGTCATTTTGAAATATACAACATATGAGAGACATGATATGGATATAGGAGTATATAGCAGAACTGTATAATGTGAAGTATATGTATAAAGATCATTTTGTATGTGAATGTTATATCATGCAATGATCTGTAGATAGCTTGGAAAGCATTCTTGGAGGAGAAGTGATACCGGTAGTGTTTAGGGTTTATTAACCGGTACAGAGCAGAGCTAGAACCATAACTCTATTTGGCATAGAAGATGCATTCTTGAGTTCATTTTCATTGTTTTACTTAAGCAGAAAGCTTGTAGTCAGTGAGGCTCTTTAGTGATGAGCAGTATTCTCTAGGTAGTGTGCCTTCCTGCATGTGCAGGCCCCCATTATATGTAATATCTTTTCATATGGCTAGTGAACTGATATTGTGGGTCACAAATCGCACCGTGGTTTTTTCTCTTTGAAGTTTTCCACGTATAAATTATGTGTGTTATGGTGTTCATTTATGCGGAAGGTTTATTTTCTTCAATTTATATGTTTATTTGTTTACCGGTTTATATGTGTATGATATAAAAGTATAAAATCTTGTGATATCGGGAGAACAATGATTCACCCCCCCCCCCCCCCCCCCCCCTCTCAGCGTTCTTGGATCCCAACAATGCTAAAATATTTTAGTTTCTATAGAATAAAACAAACACCCAAAAGAGAAATATATTCATTAAAAATCTTATTTGTAGATACAAAATTGTTTTCAATGGAAACGGTGGTCACATGCAAACCATGACTAAATGGAAACATCTTCTATTTTTTAGTATATTATTTTTTATGATATTTTATTAAAATCCAACTACATAAATTTTTAGTTGGTGTTTATTGATATTATTTTATCAGTAATAGTTAAAAAAATATTTATTTTAAAATTTATTATATTTCAATGAGAATTCATAAAGATGAATTGTTAGAATTTCTTAGTTTTTTATTAAGGATAAAATAGTTTTTGAGGGAACCTAAAACCCCATGCAACAAGTTTTGAAGGGACCTGAAACCCTCAAATTTTTCACTGATTTGGAACCAACAATGGAACATTGCAAGAAGATACAACATAGACATATAGAATCCCAACAACAACCAAGCAATATAGATTAAGCGTTACAAATCTGGTGGCAAAAGAAGAAGGCCAAGGCCACCCCAAAATATTTTAAAGAAACATGAACATAGGGGACAAGGTTACCTCAACCATAATAATGGGTTTTATCAAGGCTCCCACAACCTTATCCTTTAGATAGATCTGTGCAATAATCAACTTGCATTCGAAAATGCCATCACCTGCTCCCTTGCAGCTAAACAACAGGGCTTCATCAACTCCCCAATATAACTTCCAAGAATATCTAGTAGCATCCAACTCCACCTCAATAGGAGAAATGTCACCTCCAACCACATCCATCTCCCCCTCCATAGAAGATAGGACCACCCCTATAGGAAAGACTAGAGAAACCCCAAGATGCAGAAAATGAAGCACAATTAACAAAGCCATGAAGCCAAGAAGGAGAGGGACAAAATAACTATCATCACAAAGAGACCCAAGAGTTAGAAGGTATAAACATAGAAGACTAGACCCCATCAATAGGATAACAAAGGGTTTTGAAAAGGCTCCCTTGACCTTCCTCTGATACAACAGAATAAGCGTTTTCACTAGGATCGCATAACCTAAATTAGCAACACCATGGGAATTTAATAGGCTCCCCAAACCACAAGCACTGGGTTTTAGCATGGCTCCCACAACCATAATAGAGAAAGACCAAAAAAACCTCCAACTAAAAGAAAGAAAAATGAAAACAAGGGGAACCTATACATTCCACAACAACACCCACATCTACATGGAAAGAGAACTCCACCTCCAAAGGAGCTACTAATGCAGGACTAGAGACCCAACCACCCAGCACAACTCCTTGCATCCACTCAAAGACTCACAAGAAAATCACATCTTCACCTCTATAGGAGATGGAGTCATCTAAATAGACAAAGTTGTACAACAAACCCATGAGTAGGAAGACAAAGAGAATACCAAGGAAAGTAGACAAAAAAAGATCCATCTGTAAAGTGGAAAATTGGATCCTAGTGACTCCCCACCTAGGAGAGAGAAAGGAAGCCACTAGGATGATTTTCACTTGGGAAGGAACTTTACATTCAAAAGAGGGGTTGAATCCACTAGATCCAAATCCAAGGGAAACAAGGATGTGAATCGTAAGTGGGTTGCAATTGGTTGAAGTGTGATTTATCAGCCTTTGTAATTGAGAAAGTTGACTTGCTAACTATGCGAAAAAGAGAGGAAATGAATGAAATGAGGAGCTACCAGTTTAGGATTGCATTGTAACTTCAAATCTGAGCTAATTAAACTGATGTGGATCTGCCCTGCAAATTTGGAGAAAAGTCATCGGGACCATGGCGAGAATGTACATGGTCCGCCATAAAATCCACAAAATGAAAAGGGTTCTTCCATCTCTGCAAATGAAGCCCAAACCTGCAATTACAGTTGCACACTTGCAACCTACACACATAAAAGAGAAGAAAGGGGGGTTGTGGATAGGGCTTTGCCTTAGTCAAACCCTGGTTGAGGAATCAACCTTGAAAGAAAGTAATTGCAAATGCTTGAATGTAAACAATGGAGTTGTATACCTTGTAGATCTGCAACTCCTTGATGATGATTTCTTTGCTTCTTGAATGTAACTATAGATGTTGTATGAAATGGCATGTAACATGAAAAACCCTAACTCACATACATGCTTGCAAATGAATGTTGTAATGTTGCTCCAATGGATGAATGAAGAAGACTTAAATTCTTGAATGCTTGATGATGGCCTTTAAATCTTGTATCTTCTCCTTATGATCTTTATTTGTCTATTCGTTGTCCATTTTTTATTCATCCTTGAATGAGGGTATTGAATTCCCTTTTATACATGCCTTAAGGATTAAATTTCAACCACCAAAGGCTGACAAAGAGGAATAACAAACCTTGAAGAGAAGAAGTGCATAAGAGATTGGGCAACCCACACATGGGACCCCTTTAAGAGGTGGGGACAGGGGTTCCATGCCCCTTTCCTAGGGGAATAGGGGCACTACGCCCTTTTCCTAGGGGGGATAGGGGTGCCACACCCCTATCCTATCCTATTTCGGGGCTCGGACAAGCTCGGACAAGGTGTAGAGAAAATACATGACATAAAGAAGGAAGAGAGAAGGGTCAGAAATGCAAAAATAGGTCCTGGTTAGGGAAGGAGATGTCGTTGCCAAGGTGTGGACCCCAAATGTGGTTAAAATTGCAAGGGTCGCAATTTTATGACACTACATTTAGCCCACACTTTAGCAAGAGTATGACTTACGCCACTGTATACACCTAAAAATGGTCTGAAGATAATTAATTAAATAAGCAATTATTTAATTAATCCCCCTTCCCAATTTAATTAAATTCATTAGCAATTTGATTAAATTCTCCCATTCATCTACTTATTAATAAATCTAAGGATTTATTTAATAGTTTCATTTCAATAGTCCCCTTTGATTAATTAATTATACCCCCCATTTTAATTCATTTCTTCTAATCCCCTATAAATTAATTAAAACAAATCAATTTATGAGTTGTTGAAAGTTAATAAGCCTTTTCCTTTTACTTGAATTTTTAAATTCAAATTACCCACATGCCTCCTAACTTCTAACCACCTAACCTAACCATCACCTAACCTAACCCATTCCACCTAACCCTAGGTTTAACTAACCCTATCTTATCTTGCACATCCTAACCTCCTTATCCTAACCTCCTATGGTATGGATATTCTCCCCTTGAGACACATGGAAATTAAACCACATGTCTCCTCCCTTGGACACTTGGCCTCTTATGAGAAACGCTCCTTGACACTTGTCATCATAGAGATGACAAGTGTCCCTTCCTCCAACCTCTTCTCCAACCTCCTCCAATTTGACCCTTGATATCTTCAAACTCAATCTTGACCATTGATTCTTGCCACCTCACCCTTGGCCTTAGAAATCCTATAAATATCCCCCATTTTAGAGCACAAAGGATCCCATCTCATATAATTTTAGGCATTGTTACTATAGGCATATCCATTCTAGCATATCATTTAAGCATTGTTATTATAGGCAATTGCATCTTAGATCTAGCTTAATTTGATCATTTTCTAGCATAATTGTTGAGTCATGTAGCTTAATCAATCTCTATTCTAGCTTAATTGCATCATCATCATAGCTTAATCATACATATAATTAGCTTAATTATCTTAATGGATCATTCTAGCATAATCAATCTCATCTAGCTTGCATATCATATCATTTTAAATCCTCCGTCTAGGTGTAGTCAAGGCACTGGGATTGCTCATCCAGATCTGAGAGAAAATTCACACTTGCATCTCTTAGGAGGTGATAGGTCACTTTGTCATGGTTTATCTTTCATTCAATTTTAATTTTCTAACCATGCTTGTAATGATCTATTGAGTGTTTGTGTTGCATCTGTAGGTACCCTAATTTACACATACAACATTTTTTCGCCCACCATGGGGCAAGAAATCTAATTTCTTGGCCTCTCTCATCATCAAATATTCAGTCTCACAGGTTTCTTGCTGGGCCTATTTCATAATATCATGCGAGTACCTTTACAGTACCATGCAAGTTTCTTTGTGCACTCCTACGAGTATGTGAGAATACTCATATGAGCAAGTGAGAATACTCATATGAATTTCTACTTCTGGGTTTTCAAAACAAATTACATTTTAGGGTTTTTATGCTTCAATTTGGTTATTACTAATGCTAACCTTGGTCTATTTGTGAGTTTTCTAGTAGCCTAACTGGTTTTTGCAGGACGATTATCAAAGATTACGCTTGCCAAATCTTCATTTCATCAAAAACAACATGACTACTAACATATCTATTTTGCAGGTTGCCTAAGAGAACTCAACCAAACTTTATGTCTTGTTAAAGTTTTCTAGGCACACTTATTTTGCTAATAGTAAATGAATATCTTGTTTTCTATGTCTAAGAAGTTGTCTAAAAGGTAGGAGAGTATGCTCTTATCCATTTGGACAATCAGAAATCCCGACCCTTGAAGAGCTTCTATGTTTGAGATTTGATTACCTTTAGCAGGCCTTTCACAGTGGGAAAAGGTATTCACCTTGTGAGAACGACCCAAGTGACTACAGCTAGACCTAAGCTTTTTGAATCACTCTAAAAAATAGGCCTCTCAGGATTAAAGTCTCAAAGGATGGGATTATTTGAGTTTTCTCTTTTGAGATCTCTCATATCTTACATTTAGTAGGGCCTCATGGTCTTAATCATGCTTGTGTGATTTCTTCTTGTTTCGGTACCTTGTTGTGCTATAGGCCTCAATCACGCTTGCGCGACTGCAAGGGGTAATTTCAAACAGAAACCCTTACTACGAACCCTAAGATAGAAGCTACTCGATTCACCACAAAAAGGGGGATAATCTTTGTGCAAGAGAGATAGTAACTCTCCCAAGACACTTGCCATATCGTGCCCCCATTAGTGTTTGGAGTCAGATAATACAACATTGAGAATCCATTGCGTGAGACTTAGTGGCCGTATTCTGATTAGCTAGTTTTCTCTCTCATCCAACTTCCTTAGGATTTAGCATGATGTGCTTGAGGTCACTTATCATATCGCGTGTTTGTTGTGCTTTCATCCCTAAAACAAAAAATCAGACTTCTAAAACTGGAAAATAGAATCAAAACATCAAACATTTTTTGTCAAAAATCTATCAAAGCAAAATTTTTGTCTCTATTCTATCCTCAGTCATACGAGCTTTCTAGTTTGTCATACGAAAAAATATAGTTTATTGTCTAGTTTTGTGGGAGTTGTTGTATGAATCACATTAGCAAAGGATTTTGTGTTATTATTTTATTGTCTAGTTCTGTAGAAATTGTCGTACAAGTCAGATTAGCAAAGGATTTTGTGTTATCATTTTGTCATCTAGTTCTATGGGAAGTGTCATCTGGGACTGTATAAACTTTTCTGTCTCTGTCAATCCAGAGCTATCTTCTTGCATGTCTTTTTCAGATCTGTCATGTTTTCTTGGTCAATTTATAGTGAGCATTTAACACTTGATATATGTCATTTTGTGCTTAGATTATCTTCTTGGTTCGCTCGGCCGAGTTATCTTCTATCAAATCGGATTCTAAAACTAGACACCCTCAAGATTTTCAAGTATTCACTTTCAACAAGTTCAGGATCTAAACATCTCAAAGTGCATTATCACCTTCATTGATAAATTGATCACTCAAAACATAGTTTCTCATCAGGATCTATCATCGTCTATCACGAAACTACATCATTTGGTCAAGATAACTTTGTCCCATATCATAGGATATATCATTCCTATTGGACTTGGTTTTATCAAAATCATCATCATTGCACTCAAAAAACTAAAGATCGAAAAACTTGCAAACTTTCAAACACTTGAATTATCTTTTCATGTCATATCACTCTATCATATCTATGTTGACAATTGGTCACTTATCAAAAAAACTCTTAGACAAACAAATCTTTCATAATACTCTACACCAGTGTATTTTCGTTTTAACTAGAGCGCAGGGATGAAAGATCATAGAAATGGAAATCGAAACATTTGAGATAACTAAAGACTATAGGAACATGGAACATGAAAATGAAATACAAGAAGAAGAGGTAATAGATCAACATATCAGAAAAATCAAACAAGATCCTAAATTAAATAAATTTATGGAGAAAATATTGGAGGGAGAAAAAGAAAAATACTTCCTTATGCTACACTCCCCCAAGATTTTGATATGAGCAGTTTAGGACAAAAGAGAAGTTACTATTTCCATGAAAATGCACGACATGAGGAGATTTTTAGTCACAAAAAGGATGATGCATCAATCCTTGATAACACAAGAACTAATGAGGAAACTTCTGATCCCAAAAGGGATGACGTAGAAATTCTCAACAAAGCTAAATCTAATGAGGACACAAGGAAGAGTCGAGATGATACATGAAGACATCAAGATCATACTAGAACATAAACTCATGGTTATACAAGAACAAATCATGTTGATAATGCTATCACAACTCTTACACAACAAATACAAATGCTGCCAACACAAATTCAAGATATGCAAAGAGGAATTGTTAGAAGATACTCGCTTCAACAAATTTGTCCTTACCCATTCGTGATAGGGTTAACCTAGCTTGCTCACACTTCACCTAGTTGGTGTTGCTCAATTCCACCAACCTCACCAGGTATAGCTATGCTCCAAGACCTTCAATTCCTTCCCAATCTCTTCTAGTAATTTCTCCTTACCAAGCTCAAGGTGTTTGCAACAAGTGTTTTACTAAGAACCCTACCACTTCAATGTGTTTCCCATATGCTCAATCTTGCTATCTTGACAACAACTTGTCAATTTCACCCCCATACTATTGTGAGTCATTGTAGAGGTGTGGAGGTGGATTTTACCATGGAATGAATTCAATTTGGTCCATTTTTGGTTTTGCATTCACTATCTTCCTTACCGATTTCATAAATTTGCCTAGAAATAGGGCTACAAGGATGAGCCCCAATTAGGCCTCCTAAATCCCTTTTTCAAGGGTTTTGAGGGAATTGGTCCAAAAGACCCTACAACAAGGTTTATTTTTCTTCAATCACTCACCCATCCCTAAGATATTTTCTTGGTTTTAGTCTTCCAACTTGTTGTATAGTGCCCTAACCCAAAAATGAGGGTTTGCTAGGGTTTCTAGGACTTTAACCGGAAGTGACTGTCCAGCTTTGTGAAATGGGAATCTAATGGAATTGTCAAGGCTTCTCCTTGCAGTTGCAACTCTGTATGGACTTCATGAATCACCCCAAATGAGATGGATAAGGTTTTGTATCCACCCCTGCAGTATACATTCAATTTACACCCTATTTTCTCTAGTCGGGTTGCTCCTAGACTTGCCTAGAACAAGGTGGTAACCATTATGAATTCCACTTCTAGAAATCCTCCATGCATATTTTCTCTATAAATAGGGTTTCCTTCCATGTCCTAATAGGCCATGATGGTAGCATGGAGGGATTTTATGTGGCAACCATTTTTACAAGAAATTTGCTATTTACAAGCCAAAACTGGTTGTTTGGAAACAAAACAATGAAATTACTAACACAACCTATCTAAAAAGCATGAAATGAACCAAATAGTACTAGAACACACCAAAGAACTAAAATCAAAAACTGGATCAATGGATTCAATCCATTTGTGTTCACATTTTATGCAAAATAAAACAAAAATAGTGATAACAGTGCGAAAATGAGTAGTTTCAGATTGTCAATCATATAAAATCAAACTTCCAACCTTGGTAACCTTGGTAACCATGCAAGAGGAGGTTTAAATATTCTTCCACATGTGTGGAGGCATCCTAGGTAAATATGCTAACCCTAACTCCACCGCTAAGCTTTTTAGGACCAAAGTTGTCATGACAACTTTTACAACTTTTCACATTTTGTCTTTTCAACCTAAGCAACCTATTACAAGTCATTACTCATGACTTTTTAAACATTCCTAAGACTACTCTAAACCTCTCTAATTCTCACACCAATTTATGCCTCTTTTGACCATCAAGAAGGCCATTTACCTACTCAAAACTACTACCTACTCACAAAGTGCAAGCCTAGAAAGAAACTAACTCAATTAGGCCTACACTTAACTCAAAACAAACTTTACACACACACCTTGCACCCTCTTGGAGTCCTTATTAGGAACCTAACATGGCTAAGATCAGTACAAGCCAAAATTGTAGAAGGACTATGAGCCTAAGTCTTAGGTGCTCCTGCACCATTCTCCCAAACAAAAGAAAACTAAGTCACCTCTTTGGGGAACAGATATGATCAATGCCTAACTTCTTGAACTCTATCTCAAGCACCCATGTAGCCTCAGCATAATCCTTACCCTGCCACTTGATTAGATTCTCCCAACAAATTTGGTGTCGTGTCTTCTTAGCGATCCTTGAACTCAATACCTTTTCAGCCTTTAGACTTGGTCTTGCTAGTATTTGAAGGTTATTTACATCATCTGATACCTCTAAGTGACTACAATCTAAACCTTGAATTTTCCCTCTGTAAGAAACTAAGTTTGCTATGTTGAAAACCGGTGACAATCCTATTTCACTAGGTAGGTCCACCTTGTATGCATTTTCTCCATACTTGGCTAGGATGGCACATGGACCCAACCTTCTCATCTACAACTTATTAGGAACTCCTTGTTGTAGCCTTGCTTTGTTAAGATGCACCATGACAAGATCACCTACTTGGAATTGTAGGTTCTTCCTTCTCTCATCAACCCTTTTCTTGATTTTACTTGTGTTCTCCATCAATGCTTGCTTGACTGATTCATGTACTTGTTTCATTGACTAAGAAAAATCTTCAGCATATCCACTCCTTCTTGCTGCATTTCTTAAATCCCTTAACTCCAATATACCCCTTGGGTGAAGAACATAGACCACCTCAAAAGGACTCTTGCATGTGGTTCTATTAATTGTGTCATTGTAAGTATATTCAGCTTGTGATAACACTTGATCCCATGTCTGACCATACTCCTTGGTAAGGTAGCTTAATAAGTTTCCTAATCTCCTATTAACCACTTCGGTTTGCCATCTGTTTGTGGATGGTAGGCTGATCCAAAAGATAGGCTAGTGCCAAGCTTTTACCAAAGTGTCTTCCAAAAATGACTCATGAACTTTGAGTCTCTATCTGAAACAATTCCCATGGGTAAACCATGTATCCTTATCACTTCCTTGAAGAACAAATGAGCTATATGACATGCATCATGAGTAGTCTTGCAAGCCACAAAGTCTACCATCTTACTAAATCTATCCAGTATGACATTAATTTTCTCAAATCCCTGCTTTGTCCTTGTTAAACCTACTACAAAATCCATACTAATGCACTCCCAAGGTCTATTTGGTATGGAAAGAGGTTGGTATAAACAGGCATTTGAAGAAGTGCCCTTGGCCTTTTGACAAACAATACAAGTTTCCACATACTTCTTAACATCTTGATTCATCCTAGGCCAATAGTAATACCTTTGAACTAACTCTTGAGTCTTGTTGACTCCAAAATGACCACTAAGACTGCCATCATGCTTTTCTTGTATGAGATTTTCTCTCATTGACCCTCTAAGCACACAAAGTTGTCCTCCTCTAAACAATAACCCATCGTGCAAGGTAAAATCTGAATACTCACTATGAAAATGATTTTGATACTCTTTGCATACCTTGTAGGTATTTGATAAGTCTTCATCATCCGAGTATAGGTCTTTGAAAGTGTCAACACCTATGCTCCTTAACTGAATTTCTTGGACTATCAAGAGTCTTCTGCTCAATGCATCAGCAACCCAATTTAATTGACCTTTTTTGTGCCTAATTGTGAATGTGTAGGCTTTCATATTCTCTACCCACTTCATGTGTTTGTGACTCAATTTGTCGTATGAGTTTAAAAAGCTTAAAGCTTGATTGCCTGTGTAGACTACAAATTCCTTAGGAAGGAGATAGTGTCTCCACTTCCTCAAAGCCTGCACTAAAGCATATAATTCCAAGTCATATGAGGAGTATTTCCTCTTTGCATCACTTAGCTTCTCACTATGGAAAGCTACTGGTCTTTCTTCTTGACTTAGGATAGCACCTATTGCAACATTGCTTGCATCACATTCCACTGTGAAGAGTTTCTCAAAACTAAGCAACACTAACACTAGTTGAGTAGCTATCTTTTCCTTTCAAGGTTTCAAAACCTCTATTTGCTTGTTCATTCCACTGAAACTTTTCCTTCATTCCACCTCTAATAGTGTCCAACATTGGTGCACATATAGCACCAAATTACCTAATGAACTTCTTGTAATACTGAGCTAGTCCATGGAAGCTTCTCACCTCTGTTGTTGACTTAGGAGTAGGCCAATTTACTATGGCTTCAACCTTGCTAGGATCCATCTTGAGATTTCCTTGTGAAAACACAAACCCAAGATAAACCAGCTCCTTCTTAACAAATTCAAACTTTTCCAAGTTCATGGTTAGCTTCTCTTCATACAATCTTTGTAGCACAATTTGCAAATGATTAACATGATCTGTCCTATCCTTACTGAAAATGAGAATATCATCTAAATATACCACCACAAATTTACCTATGAAGTCTTTCATCACCTCATTCATGAGCCTCATGAAGGTGCTTGGAGCATTAGATAAGCCAAATGGCATTACAAGCCATTCATAAAGACCCTCTATTGTCTTGAATGCTATTTTCCATTCATCACCCTCCTTAATCCTAATTTGGTGGTATCCACTTTTAAGATCAATCTTGGTAAAGTATTTGGCTTCCCCTAAACAATCCATTAGGTCTTCTATTCTAGGAATTGGAAATCTATATCTAATAGTGATCCTATTTATAGCCCTAGAGTTAGTACACAATCTCCAAGTACCACCTTTCTTTGGGGCTAAAATGGTAGGTACAACACAAGGGCTAATGCTTTTCCTAATTAGGCCTTGGTCTAAGAGCTCTTGGATTTGTTTAGCAATCTCAACATTTTGTTGGGGATTCATCTTGTAAGCCGCCTTGTTAGGTAAGGATGCTCCGAGTATAAAGTCTATTTGATGGCATATGGCTCTTTTAGGAGGCAAGGTGGCTGGTTGTCCATCACTCACTATTCCTTTGAGCTATTTCAATAGGTCTTGAACCTCTATTGGCAAATCTAGGTACTCTTTCTTGTCTTCCTCTTTAGGCTTCATCACTAATGCAAACCCTATACCTTCACCTTCCTCAAGTGTCTTCAAGAACTTTTTTTCACTCACCAAAAGGACATTAGGACTCTTTTTTCACCTTCCTCAAGGATAGATTGGATCTTGAATGTGACACCATCTTTCTTGAATGAATATGCATTCTTGGCTCCATCATGAATAGCTTGTCTATCAAATTGTCATGGTCTTCCTAGTAGAAGATGGCATGCATCCATGGGTAGGACATCACATAACACTTTGTCCTTATACCTCCCAATGGTGAAGTCCACCCATGCTTTCTCATTGACTAGGACATGTTGGCCTTTGTTCAACCAAGTGACCCTATATGGGTTGTTGTGAGGTATCCTTTGCAATTTAAGCTTACTCACTACTTCTTCTGACACAATGATGTCTGTTGACCCTGAATCAATGATCACTTTGCAAAATTTGTCCATAATCTTGCATTTGATCCTAAATAATGACCTCCTTTGGCTAGGCTCTTCTTTGATAGGTTCTTTTATCAAATTTCTTCTTATCATCAGATTGTCACCTACCTTTGATTCTAAGGCAACCTCTGAAGTCTTGCTTCTTGAAGTTTCTTCTTGTAAATAGTTCACTCTCCTTTCACTATTCTATGATGATGAACCCTTCTCTGGACACCTATATGTTGGATGACCAAGTTGATTGCAATGGTAACACTTCATTGAGGCAAAATATGAGGAACCTCAACCTTGTCCACTAGACCTTCCTCTAAAACCACTATCTGACCCCCTTCCTCTATTGAGTCCTCCTTTACTAGTGCCACTTTCTTGCTACTCAGTGAGTTTAGACTCACCTTGTGTTATTTTCTCTAAGTTTCTTTCTCCAAAGCCTCCCCTATGGCCTCTATTTTCTTTTCCTCTACCCCTGACCTTCTTACTACTTGAATCATGTTTTCTTTTTAGTTTTTCTTCCACTTTAAGGGCAAGTTGATAGCTTTGATGAACTATCTTTAGGCTCATTAGACTAATTTCCTCTTGGATGTTCCATCTTAGTCCATTTAGGTACCTAGCAACTTTAAGACTTTCTTCTTCCACTGCATGAGATCTAAGGCTAAGTTTGTGAAACTCCTCTGTATAACCACTTACATAAAGGTATTTTTGTCTTAATTTTTGTCTTTTCCTATGAATCTGCACTTCATAGTCATCAGGGAGATAAACTTCTTTGATTTTGACTAACATCCCTTTCCAAGAAGAGATGGGTGTCTTACCCACTTTCTTCCTCTCATCCTCCACAAATTTCCACCATGTGAGAGCAGATCCTCTCATCCTAGCCTTGGCCACTTCAAATCTTTGAGCTTCAGTTATGCCTTCACACTCAAAATGGTTCTCCATGCCCTCTATCCATTCTAGAACCACTTTTGCTTCCATCTTACCAGTAAACAATGGCAATCCTTCTAGTAATTTACCACTTAAGGCTTTCAATGCCTTTAGGAAAGGTTCTTGTTCTAAGATAGGATCAGGTTTAGGTACTTTGTCTACTTCTGACAACTCTTTACCCTTCCCTTCTACTCCTTCAACCTTTACCAACACTTCATCTGCCTTGGTTTCAATCTCACCAAGCTTACCTTCTAATTCTATGAACTTTTCCTTTAGGACTCTAATCTCTTACCCCTGGTCATCCACTTTATTTTCCAACTCTACATTGGTCACCATGATGTTGTCTCCTACAAATTCCACTGAGGACATCTACTCACCTAGCCCAAATCTTATAGGCTCTGATACCAATTTGATAGGGTTAACCTATCTTGCTCACACTTCACCTAGTTGGTGTTGCCCAATTCCACCAACCTCACCAAGTCTATCTATGCTCCAAGAGCTCCAAGTCCTTCCCAATCTCTTCTAGGACTTTCTCCTTACCAAGCTCAAGGTGTTTGCAACAAGTGTTTGACTAAGAACCCTACCACTTCAATGTGTTTCCCATATGCTTGATCTTGCTATCTTGACAACAACTTGTCAATTTCACCCCCATACTATTGTGAGTCATTGGAGAGGTGTGGAGGTGTATTTTACCATGTAATGAATTCAATTTGGTCAATTTTTAGTTTTGCATTCACTATCTTCCTTACCGATTTCATAAATTTGCCTAGAAATAGGGCTACAAGGATGAGCTCCAATTAGGCCTCCTAAATCCGGTTTTCAAGGGTTTTGAGGGAATCGGTCCAAAAGACCCTACAACAAGGTTTATTTTTCTTCAATCACTCACCCATCCCTAACATATTTTGTTGGTTTTAGTCTTCCAACTTGCTGTATAGTGCACTAACCCAAAAAAGAGGGTTTGGTAGGGTTTCTAGGCCTTTAACCGGCATTGACTATCCAACTTTGTGAAATGGGCATCTAAAGGACTTGTCAAGGATTCTCCTTGTAGTTACAACTCTATATGGACTTAGCGAATCACCCCAAATCATTTTTCTGAGATTTTGTATCCACCCCTGTATTATACATTCAATTTACACCATGTTTTCTCTAGTCGGGTTGCTCCTGGACTCGCCTAGAACAAGGTGGTAACCATGATGAATTCCACTTCCAGAACTCCTCCCTACATATTTACACTATACATAGGGTTTCCTTCCATGTCCGAATAGACCGTGATGGTAGCACGGAGGGATTTTATGGGGCAACCATTTTTACATGAAATTTGCTATTTACAAGCCAAAACTGGTTGTTTGGAAACAAAACAATGAAAATACTAACACACCCTATCTACAAAGAATGAAATGAACCAAATAGTACTAGAGCACACCAAAGAACTACAATCCAAAACTGGATCAATGGATTCAATTTATTTGTGTTCACATTTTATGCAAAATAAGACAAAAATAGTGATAACAGTGCGAAAATGAGTAGTTTTAGATTGTCAATCATACAAAATCAAACTTCCAACCTCTGTAACCATGCAAGAGGAGGTTTAAATATTCTTACCTATGTGTGGAGGAATCCTAGGTCAATATTCTAACCCTAACTCCACCGCTAAGCTTTTTAGGACCAAAGTTGTCATCACAACTTTTACAACTTTCCACATTTTGTCTTTTCAACCTAAGAAACCTACTACAAGTCATTACTCATGACTTTTTAAACATTCCTAGGACTACTCTAAACCTCTCTAATGCTCACACCAAGTTATGCCTCTTTTGACCATCAAGAAGGCCATTTACCTACTCACAAAGTGCAAACCTAGAAAGAAACTAACTCAATTAGGCCTACACTTGACTCAAAACAAACTTTACACACACACCTTGGACCCTCCTAGAGTCCTTATTGGGAACCTGACTTGGTGAAGGCTGGTACAAGCCAAAATTGTAGAAGGACTATGAGCCTAAGTCCTAGGTGCTCCTGCACTAATTTGACATTAATCTAATCATGATACCATTTCCTACAGGTTGTGAAACTCCTCGATACAACAAATATAATGGAAGAACTCATCCCCAGGATCATATACAAGAATTTAGCACAATGAGTATGGATTTTTCACATGAGGATACCTAACTACTGAGATTATTTCCAAAAATCTTAAGTGGACTAGCTATGGAATGGTTCTCCAAAATTCCACCTGGAATTATATCATTCACAGAATTGGTGGATAAGTTTGTTTCACAATACTCTTACAACATTCAACATGTGGTCACAGTTCTAGTCCTATGTAATACTAAACAAAAGAGTGGAGAACCTTTCATGACATTTCTACAGAGGTGGAGATGGTTAGATTCACGATATCCTCGAATGGTGCTAGAATATGAGAAAATAGACATATTCATCCATAACCTAAATGGACAAATGAGCTATCATCTAAAAATGCAATTCCATCAAAATTTTGAAAAGATGATTGATAATGGAATCAGAATGGAAGAAGCTATGGTAAAGAAGGGTCAGTTGAATCTATACAAAGAAGGGGTTAATCCTACTACCAACAATGTTAGCAACAATAACAATGATAAGCCTAAATTTTGGAATAAAAATCAAAATGTCTTCAATGATGGGATAATGGATAACAACATTGTAAAACCAAAGAAACCAATTTTCAATTTATCCAGTCACTCATCCACAGCTCAACAAAACAACAATCGCCAAAAATCAACTTTCAAGAATTTCTTTCAAAGGAAATTTACAAACATTGGTGAACCACTGGGGTCTGCATTAAAGGTGCTTCTTGCAAACAAATTGATTACTTTTTCAGAAGGAAGGAACTTCGAACCTCAAGTAAAACCCTCTTGGTGGAACGACAACCATTATTGCGATTTCCATTGAAACAAGGGACACCACATAGATAATTGTCAGTGGTTGAAACATGTCATCCAAGAATTGATTGATAATGGAGTCATAACCATAGATGGACATACGAAAAATGAATCTCATACAACTTTCAAAATTGTGCTACCAAACTATGAGAAGGGTGAATCATCAACAACACATAATGGTAAGGGTAAAGCAAAGGTAAACCATGCTCATACATATGATAATGTGGTAAATGTGATTGTGGTTAAAGAGAAACAACCTCAAGAACTAGCTCATGCTATTACAAGAAGCAAAGATAAAGTTGTTTTGTCGGGTCCTACAACTAACACATCATTCACTACAAAACAATATAGTCTAGTGGATCGATTACAGAAAAATCTCACGTAGATATCCATCTTAGAAATTTTAAAGCTTTCACCTACACACAAAGAAATTCTTGAAAGAGCATAAGTAGATACAACAGTATCCAAAGATCTTAATATAGATCAATTCCAAACCATGGTGGGACACCTCACAACCCCTCACTGATTATCATTCACCAAAGAAGACGACATGTCCTTGCAACATCCCCATAATGCTCCCTTTCATATCGAAGTCCTCATTCATAAGATGTGCGTTAAACGTGTCCTAATAGATGGGGGAGTTGGCTTAAACATTTTCTCATTGAGTCTTTTCTGTGCTCTAGGTTATTCAAAAGATGCAGTGGATCCCCAAAAAAAATAACAATCAAAGCATATGATGAAGAAGAGCATTCTTCTAAAGGAATTGTGATATTACCCATCAGAGTAGGACCTTTGCAGAAAGACACAACATGACAAGTTCTATACTTGGAATTATCATACAACATACTCTTGGGAAGACCCTGGATACATGACATACAAGTTGTTCCATCAACATATCATCAGTGCCTAAAATTTCCCTACAACGGGTAGGAAATCATGATCTCAGCAGATTCAAATTCATTCCAGTACTGTAGTAATCTAAAACCAGCTCAAGAAGTCATTGTTCCTCATTATAGGGAGGCATCATCTTCAAACACACAAACCAAAGGAAAATCATTTGCCTCAATTTTGTCAAGTATGGAAAAACAAATGCAGTTAAGAGATCGAGGGAACAAAGAATAATCACTATCACAATTACCACTTTCTCCTAAATCCTATGGAAAACCATCAAACTCTAAACAACAACCAATTGTGAAACATCTTCCCATATTTGATAGAGCATTTTTTAGTGTTGGGACCTTATCAGAGGAAAAAAAAGACAAAGATGTGCTACAGTGGCTATACAAGGATGAAGAAGTCCAACAAAAGATCAACAATGTTAGAATACCTAGGGAAAAATATGGAAAAGGATTTAACATCCTTCAAAAAATGGGATACACTGGAACAGGTCTTGTAGGAAAATGAAAATAAGGTATCTCAAAACCTATCCAACCTCAGACTTGGCAGGCTACAGACAAATCGAGCTTAGGGTATGGACAAATTACTCTACCAGAGGACATATTTTCTATCCAGCAACAAGATGAATATGAAGACAGACAAGAACAACTTGCAATTGAAAGGAAAGAAACGACTGCCAAGAAACAAGCACAAACAAACATGAAATGAAAACAAAAGCAAGCTTCTAATCAACAAGAGAAACAAACTAAAGACACCTCCTAAGAAACTTTAACTCCTAATCAACACAAACAAGAAGTTGGTACAAATCATGGAGAGTTGATAGCAAGGTTGACATAACTCAATATCAGCCCAAAGGAAGTTGAATATGAGAGAAGAAAAGATATAGCAAGAAAAATGGAAGAAACAAATCAAATGCTATATGAACAAATCTGCAAATAGCAAGCTGCAAGTGAGATGGATTCTAATGAATGGGAATGAGATTCCTATCATTCTGAAGAATGAGCTGAAGAAAATTGCTTTGAAGAAGATATAAGAGTCGATGTAATCCATATGTATGCGAGGCAAATGTTAGGAACTAGCCCACTTGAATTAGAATCACATTCGACTGACTTGGACTTAATCGAGGATGATCAGGAGCTCCTTGTGTGAGATCATTCTGAAGAGAGTACTGTTCTAGACATTGACATACATATCGAAGACTTTGACATCTCTATCATGACCGTAAATATCCTCGAAGCATCTTAACCTAAGGACCCCTTACCTCTAATCCACCCTAAACTTATTCATTGGGAAAATGAAAGACATACTACTAATGATACCTTCCCTAATGACCATGCCATATCCTTATATCTTAATGCAATCAAACCCGCAACTACTTTCACCAGGAATCTCAACAACGCATCTTCCAGTCAAGTGGGTGCCAAGTCTCCCAGTCTCAAAAGTGAAAATAAAGAAAATAATATTAGGTCTAATGTTATAAACCATTCATTGGCAACATTAGACTGAGAAAAAGTAAAAAGAAAGGGCGTATCTAATGGTGAAAACCTTCTCGAGGCACCGTAAGATGGGAGATTTGACACTTTACCTAAATACTATCAAGAAAGGTCATCCATTTTTATCAAACCAACAGAGGCAGTTAACATTGGCACAACATAGAAACCAAAGATTCTACATCCAACAACTTCTCTATCAGAACAAGAAATGCAACAATATATGGAATTCTTCAAATGATGGCAAATCAATTTCGCTTGGTCGTATGCAAACATGCCAATGTTGGATCCAAAGCTTATTATGCATCACTTAAATGTCAGTCTAGGAGCCAAACCAGTTAAACTTAAATTAAAGAAGATGCATCCTCATATCGCTCTTTTGGTCAAAGCATAACTAAAAAAATTACTGGATGTAGGATTCATCAAACCTACAACATATCCTCAATGGGTATCAAATATTGTTCTTGTTTTCAAACTAGATAAAAGTATTAGAGTATGCACAAACTTCAGAGATCTTAATAATGCATGTCCAAAGGATGAATTTCCTTTGCCTAACATTGACATCATTGTAGATTTAACTGCTAGACACTCCATGTTTTCTCTAATGGATGGTTTCTCTGGATACAATCAGATTAAAATAGCACCTGAAAATCAAGAAAAGACAAATTTCACATGTCCATGGGGAACTTTCTGTTGGAACATCGTGCCTTTTGGACTAAAGAACGTAGGTGCTACATGTCAGAGAGCTATGATAATGATATTCCATGACATGATGCATACATTCATGGAAGATTATGTGGATGACATATTGGCCAAATCATACAACAAAGAAGACCATATAGGAATACTAGAAAAGATATTTGACTGGTTAGAACAATACAAGCTATGGCTAAATCCCAAGAAATGTGCCTTTGGTGTCACTTCAGGAAAGCTATTGGGATTCATTGTTTCAGCTAGAGGTATCGAAGTCGATCTAGCTAAGGTCAAAGAAATCATGGAAATGGAATCTCCCTGGAATATCAGTCAACTAAGATCACTCCCAGGAAGACTACAGTCAATCAGAATATTTGTTTCTCAACTAGCAGATAAATGCCAACCATTTACTCATCTATTGCAAAAAAATGTTAATTTCAATTGGGACCATCAATGTGAGGACACATTCAACAAAATCAAGACCTATCTCATGCAACCACTCATCCTAATGTCACCAATTCCAGTAAAGTTGTTGTTACTTTATGTATCAACCACCAAAGTATCATTGGGAGTTCTTCTTGCACAAGAGGAAAATGAAGGAAAGAATGAGCCATCTACTACATCAGCAGAACATTAGTGGTATATGAGATCAACTATTCACCAATAGAAAAAGAATGCTTGGCAGTAATTTTTGCTTCTAAAAAATTAGGACACTATCTACTATCTCACTCCATCAAGTTGATTGCTAAAATCAATCCATTGAAGTATTTTCTTAGCAAGGCGACTTTGATAGGAAGACTAGCAAAATGGATCATGATCCTAAGCAAGTTTGATATTGAGTATGTTGATAGAAATGCTATCAAGGGGCAAGTCATTTCTGACCAACTAGCAAAGGCACTGCTTCAAGATGATCATACTTTACATATTGAATTCCCCGATGTTGATATCCTAATGGTCACCACAAAGACATGGAAATTGTACTTTGACGGTTCATATACGTAGCATGTACCAGGAGCATACATTTCACTCATCACACCACAAGGTCATACAATTCAAAAGGCATATAAATTAAGCTTTCCATGTACCAAAAACACAGAAAAATATGAAGCTTTGGTCACAAGAATCAAAATGGCCATCGAATGGAACATTACACAACTTCAGGTATTTGGACACTCTCAACTCATCATCAATCAAATCAATTATGATTATCAAATAAAGGAGGAAAAAATAATACCTTATAAGAAGATGGTTGATAATGTCAAGAAATACTTTGTCGAAATAACTTTTCAGCAGATTCTGAGGAATGACAACAAAGCAGCAGATGCAATGGAAACACTTGCTTCTCTACTTCAGACACAAGAAAATCAAGAGCATTACGAATTCCTGGTGGAAGAGTTGCTTCACCCTACTCATAATTGTCTTGATTCCCAAACTATATGTCACCTTGTTGGGCATGATTCCTCCTGCTATGGACAAACTTATACATACTTGAAAGATAACACCCTCCCTCCTGACTTGTCAAAGAACCAAAAGAGAAACTTTATTCACCAATCTTCCCATTATACTCTTGTCACGAATACCCTTTTTAAATGAGCTCTAGATGGTACTCTCTTAAGATGTCTCGAGAAAGAAGAATCTGAGAAGGCCTTACATGAATTCAATAACAAAATTTGTGGCACTCATTCAAGTGGTCTTACCCTTTCAAAAAAAATCATACGCTTGGCCTATTATTGGCCAACTATGGAATGAGATTCTTTTCAGGTAGCTAAAACATGCAAACAATGTCAGATCCATGGAAATTTAATTCATGCACCAACACAAGAGCTTCATACTTTGGCAGCATCTTGGCCATTCTGCCAATGGGGTCTTGATCTAGTAGGAAAGATACATCCTCCTTCATCCAATGAGCACAAATTCATTCTTGTAGCTATAGAATATTTCACAAAATGGATTGAGGTAGTACCTCTCATCAATATCATAGGAAAACAAATTGTTGCATTTATCTTGAGCTACATCATTTGTTGCTATGGAATACCCATGACCATTATCACTGATAATGGGCGACTATTCAAGAATCATAATGTACAAGAGCTTTGTGAGAAATTAAAGATCCAACACAGATTATCCACACCCTATTATCTACAAGGGAATGGGCAAGCAGAAGCATCAAACAAAACTATTATGAAAAATCCTCAAAAAGATAGTGAATGATGCTTGCAGAGATTGGCATATTCAATTGAACCCTTCTCTATGGGCCTACCATACCAGTATCTGCACACCAATAGTTGCCATGCCTTTCTCTCTTATCTATGGATCAAAAGAAATACTACCAATAGAAGTAGAGATACCTTCTCTATGAGTATCATTAAAAGGACTTAACCCAGATGAAGAGCAACGAGTATCTAGATTGCAAGAGTTAGAATTGATCCATGAATGAAGACAAAATGCCTTTGATCATTTAAAGGTATATCAGCAAAGAATATGTTGAAGTTATAATCACAAGATCAAACCACGAGCCTTTCAAGTTGGGGAACTAGTACTAAAGGAAAATCCACAAAACTAGTTAGATCGAGAAGAGAAAGGGAACTTTGAACCAAACTGGTTAGGTTCGTTTGTGGTCATAACAGTATTTGGGTTAGGGGTATATCAGCTATCAACATAGGATGGGTATCAGCTCGAGGAACCCATCAATAGCATGCATCTGAAGAAGTTTTATGTCCGACAAAGTAGAAAAATCCAAAAACCGTGAAAAAGTAGAAAAATCCAAAAATAGTGAAAAAATAGAAAAATCCACAAATAGTGAAAAAGCAAAAAAATCCAAAACACAGTGAAAAAGAAGAAAAATCCTGAAAAGTGAAAAATAAGAAAATACAAAAACAACAAAAATAGTGTAAAAAAAACAAAAAACAAAAAAATCATATATGAGAAAAAGTGCAATAAAAACAGATGGTGAAAACTTGGCAAACATACGCTATCTATCAGCTAGCTCTTCCATCTAGTAATTCATGCATCCTTCAGCTTGCATTTCATTTTCCATTAGCCTTGTTCATATGCATAATAAAGCCTTTGTGCATACGCAGGCATCGCGGGTGATTTCTCACAATGGTTTGGATGATTGGGTATATCATAATAAATTTGTTTCTAGGCTTAGGGCACAATCCTACACCTAGATGGGGGCAAAAAATTTTCTCATTTTGAGCATAATCAAACACGTCGAACAATATTTAGGCAACTCTTGTCAAGCAAAAACTGAGACACATCCAACATTGAACACAAGATCAAATTGTCAACCATCAAACTCTCACATATCAGCCTAAGCACGACACACACTTTTCAATAGATGATATCTTTTGCATAATGATTTCTGCACTTTAATCAATGATTCTTCAACTTTTATATCTTGATTTTTGCTATCATGATTTATGAGTGACTCCAGGATGTGTTTTACTAGAGGAATAATGAAGGAACGTGATATTTTTCTTGTATGTTGTCTGTAAATTAATCATTCATATATGCAAATTTGTCTCAGGACATGATCATTGGAGTATCATCGAAGAAATTTCCAATTTGTGTATAGAAATGGTTAATGTTGTCTATTTACGCAAGCAACACTCAGGTCATCTTGGTTCAATTATACCTTGATGCTTGTGCTAACTTGCAATATCAAACTCCAGGAAAGTCATGCTCAGGTCATCATGGTTCAATTATACCATCAATTTTTGCACTCACTTCCCACATTCTAAAAATCTCAATGATGACAAAACACAATAATCGAGTAATTGGTCCAATCGTAGCTTTGCATTTCATTTGCATTTAGTTTGCATTTCATTCTTGCATAGGATCACAAAATCTCATCTTATCCAAGGCCACATCTATCGCAAGAATCACCAATGTATCATCATAGGTGTATGCACAATCAGAATGATGACTCATCTCTCTCTAGATATTGTCAACCCCACGTGAATCTTATGCTACTCCCTCAAATATTCCAACATCAGCCTATCTAAATCTTCCTGCAACCTGATGTGAACAAAATGCCAGTTATTTATCCAATCAACCTTATCAATTCTATCAATCGATCACATCTGATCCATTATATCATGTCTTATATAGGATGCATCTTTCTTGGAACCAGACATTCTGATCAAGTCTTATACAGGATATATCATTCTTGAAACCACGCGCTTTGATCATCTTTGTCTTATATAGGAGGTGTTTGTTGGCAAATGCACACTCCAATGAGAAATTGTAGGTGATTGAAGGTTTTGTCATTGATGGAAACCTTGCAATCATATGGTACCAACAAGACAATATACTGGCACTGGCAATGACAAACTCTACACTGGCACACAGAACACTAGCAAAGAAAGGATACCGACACCCTGGCAGATAGGAATTTTGTTTATAATGTATTTTGTAATTAATTGTAAAATCATTGTAAGCTGACATGGCGAGTTGTAATATGACTCATATATGTATGAGATCATTATAGAACATTTAGTAATAATGTGATAGGCGAAAGAAGATAGACCTAATATGTGAATTATAGGTTAAGGGTTTATGTATGAAGTAGAGCTAAAACTAGTACTAGATCTGGCATAGCAGATGCTATTTTGAAGCAGTGCAAGACATTGGATTTGTATAATCCATTTTGTAAGTCAGTGTGACTTCTTATTTTGTAGTTGAGCAGTGAGCTCTAGGCACTTGGCCTTCTTGCATGTGCAGGCCCCTATTGTAAGAGTAATATTCACTTATTGGCTAGTAAGTGAATATTGTGGGTCACAAATCCCACTGAGGTTTTTCCCACACCGGGTTTCCTCGTTAAACTACTGTGTTATGGTGTGCTTTTCATGTGGTTGTTGTTATCTTTGTTTACTGCATTATTTTTGGTTTACCGGTATACTGTATTGATATGCTTTACATGTTTTAAATCAAGTAAATTCTATAACCGGTTAGATACTGATTCACGCCCCCCCCCTCTCAGTATCTTTGGGAATCCTAACAATTGGTATCAGAGTCCGGTCCTCTATTTTCAGAAGCATAACAGCTTCAGGAAGATCTTGCAACCGATTGAGATGGATAACTTGAAGAAACAATTGGAAACAACTCTTTCAAATTATGATATAGAAAAATTGAAGAACATCAAACTTGAAGATGATCTAAAAGCTACTCAGGATATCATTCAAGCACTTCAAGAGAATTACACTATAGCAAGGAATAAAAGAAGAGAACTTTGTGAGAAGATGCAGAAAGAAGGAGATGAAAAGGAAACTCTTAATGATCTGGCAAACAAACTAAGACAAGAGATAAGTACAACACAGAATGAGATGCAGGATATGACTATGAGATTTTCAAAAGAAATTGAAGATAGGAAGAAAAATGAAGAAGATCTGACTAGAAGACTGAATGATGCTGCAAATGAAAACACAAGACTTAGTTATGAATATGATATGTTGAAGACAAATCTGATGCACACACAAAATGACTCAAATGAACTTATGAGACAGAAAGAAATCTTGGAAAGAGAACTAGCTACTGCAAATCAGCACAAGGAGAAATTCAAGAAAAGCTCAGAAGAACTTGGTGACATGCTGAAGAATCAGAAACCTAATGGTGACACTAATGGCCTTGGCTTTGAAGCTGGTGAAAGCTTTGGTACTGCAAACACACATGATCATAACAAACCAGTAAGACAACCAATTGCTTATAAATTTAATGGCAAATACTTTAACTGTAACAAGTATGGTCATAGAGAAAATCAATGTAGATCTAGAAACTATCAGAACACCAATACACCCATCGGTCAATGTTCCAAATGCAACAAAGTCAGTCATAATTCAGAGAATTGCAGAATGAATACAAGATGTTATGTTTGTGGAAGATTTGGACACTTATCTAATCAATGCAGAACACAAACTGGCATAGGATATGGGAAAACAATTCAGAAAAACAATGTGACTTGTTATGCCTGTAACAAGATTGGACACATTGCTAAATTTTGTAGAAGCAAGTCCTCACTAGCAAATAACAAAGGTCCTAGATTGAAAGGTAAAGAAAAGGTTGAAGAGGTAAAGCAAGAATTCTCAAAACAATGGATCAGAAAATCAGAATGGAATGTTGATGGGAATACTCCTCCACCGGCATAACAGAGTAACACTCCACCGGCAAGAGACTCTTCATCTAATTGAAGGAAAATCCTTTTGAGGGTTTAGCAACTGAATATAAAACATGCTATTATTCCCTTGGTTGATGGTGAGAAGTTGAGATTACTTCTTTACCGACAAATAAGATAAATTGTGACTTAACTGACAAGCATTAAATGTGGCAGGTGAAGAAAATAACATTATAAAACAAGTATTTTGGCTCCATTTTCATTTCACTGAGCATTCAAATCTTTGAGAGTGCAAAAATACTTAACAAAGGCATTCCAAGAAAAGAAGTGAAGAAATCTATCAAATATTTCATCCCTAAGGCAGATTAAGGTATTTATAGCTATGGTATCTTCATCTACTCCTAAATTTATTTCAAACCCTACTATTGTTGAAGTTATTAAATGCCTTAGACCCGTATTCCAGCTAGTTCCCGAAATTGCGAAGAAAGATGATAGTTTAGGTGCATTTCTCAAATACCTAAAGGGGTAGTATATGCTGAAGACCCTAGAATGTATATACATTGTCATATTGATGAACTAGGTGATGAGGAAATTAAGAACGTGTATGAATCTGGAAATGTCAAACCTGAACATAAGATAATAGAAACCCTAGGTTTCACTAAAATTCTCAGTATCCCGGATTTCCCCAAGGATATCATAAGGATAGTATTAAGCAGAGTACATGGTGAATTTTTCTGGTTGGAATCGGTTCATAAAATCACTAAAGAAGTAGTAAAGGCTGTGACAGGGTTACCCTCCATCGGCAATAGACCTGACAAAACTAAGAAGGTCTCAAATGATCTAGTGACAACCCTAACTGGTGCAACATTTGATAAGAGATCACTAAGGGTAAATGATGTAAAGGATACAAATATTAGATTTATCAGTATGATCTTAGGTTACAAGACTGCACATGCAAATAGGTTAAACTCAGTTTCTAGCCTATGTATTAAGAGTGCCTATGATATGGTAAATGATAATGCAAGGATAGACATATGTGAATGGCTTAAAGATGAACTAATAGACAATTTAGCAAAGATCAAAAGGGAAAAGAAAGGAACATTTAGATTTGGAAACCTACTTGTTTGTCTGATGCTATATATAACCAAACAAGTACCCGATATTGGCACCAAAGATTTTTGGGTATGAAATACCAGTAGGAAAACAACTATCAGTATTACTGAACAACATGGGAGAGAATAGGGAAAAGAACTTAAATGAGTATTTTTAGGCATTGAAAGCTCGAATGAAAACAAGAGTAAGGTTATCACAAGCTATTGTGGACAAGTACCAAAAGGAAATTTGTTTTGTAATAAAGAAAGATGAAATTTGGATGGAGGCACTTGTTCCTAGAACCATCTGGGTCACTGAAATGGGGTATGAGACTAATGACAACATAATAGAAACCTATGCAAAAGCCCTCCTAGAAGCTTCTAAGGAACCTGAAGAAGAAGTATTTGGCAATGTTGAAACTATAGAAAGTCAAATTCAATCAAAGAAAAGAGTTAAAAAGGTTGAGGTAACTGTTAGAAAAGGAACCCGACAGGCAAAAGCTATTAAAGAAGATGTGCTAAAGCAAACCGGTATAACTGAAGGTGAATTAGAAGCAATCCAACTAGCAACACACCTTTCACTAATTGGAACTTCTTCAGAAAGTGACATACCTGCAGTATTCAAGAGAGTTGAGAGGAAGAGAAAACCTTCACCGGCACCTTCTCCTACACCAAAAAGATAGAAGCAACAGGGAGTAAGGCCCCCAACAAAGAAATTAACTCCAAGAAAAAGAAGTTGCTCCTAAGAAGAAGTCAAAACAATCTATAGCTCCTATTGATAAATTACTGGATGAAATTACTAAGGATAGCAAGTTGAAGAATATTAGCAAACTGTATAACACACTATCCGCTGATGACAAGGAGAAAGTAGAGAGCAATGTAATATTACACTTAGATATTTTCAAGAAATTTCTGATGCAAGTTGTTGATGAAATACCGGCAGATCTATACAACAGACTTGAATCTAGAAGAGTAGCTATTATTGAGCTTGATAAGAAAATAAAGATTGAAAAATTACTTGTTGTACATCCTATTAACTCACCTAATGAGATAGATCAATTGATCTCTAAGGCTAACCGGTCAGTATTTTCAACTACTCACCGGCATGTAGCACTAATGGCAGGGAGAGTGAATCAGATAACTAAGGAAACAACAGATGCTGGGATATATTCTTGGTAGAAAAAGAAAAATAGGAAGAGTATCAAAAACCTAAAACCTTCAAGGTACATCAAAAGGATAGGTACAAAGGAAAAGGCAAGGTTGGTGGACCTCCTAGTATAAAGATAACAGACAACTTACCCCCACCGCCTTTAGATACTCCACCGATAGACACTATTGAAAATCAACCGGTAATAGAGAGTATGAAGACAACACATGAGGAAACAAATCCTGATTCTGAGGTATTGTATACAATGAATATCGACACATGGGAAGTCAACATTGTGATTGATAAGGAAACAAGTGAGAAAAGAGATGCGGCAACTGAGCCACCGGTAGAAGACACAACAGCTAAGACAAATGTTGAAGATACAGTTGGAGACATTGAAATTGGGAGTGAGCAACAAACTGAATAGACAACGGATACAAGAAAAAATGATAGCACTGGTATTGAGCGACAAACTGAAAAAATTTCAGGGGAAAGCACATAGAAACCAGTAGAAAATACAAAATCACAAGTAGAAAAACCGGTAGTGGATACCACTAAAAAATCATCAGAGGCACCATTAGAGAAACCATCAGTTGAGAGCACAAAGAAACAGGAAGAACAACAGGTTCATTCACAAGTACATTCAGAGATAGTGCCACCAGCTACAATTGAAAAACCTAAACCTTTGGTAGCTGAAATGGAGACACAAACTGATCCTCTAGTAAAAGAGGAAAGCAATGCTATTATCACCACCGACAGATTACAAATTGTGAAGTCAGTTGGACAGACATCTGGAACCTCCATGTCTGAATTCAGACCAACAAATGTGACAGAGGTACTGCTAGATTCAATTAAGAAAATAGCAGATTGTAATGCACTAGCATATAAGGCTATTGATGACACCATACCAATTTTGAAGATGATAGCTCCAAAGTGTAACATAGACAACAAAGATTCTTTGAACCAATTAGACACATTGTCTAAGTATATAATTGGTAACCTAATAACACTGGACAAAATAAATGAGGATACATTTAAGGAGAGATTGATAAAGGAAAAAGAAAAATTCTTTGAGGATATAGTTAAGAAGAACAAGGGAGAGATGGACACTCTTTTACCGGAACTCAATGAAATCATTCTTGACTTCAAGAAACTATACAAGGATACATGCAAAATGGATGTATTAATAGAAGATCTGGACAAAGAAATCAGAAAGACACAGGATAAGATTAACAATATTGCTGACAATCTGATTGGGATATTAGATTCATTTTTGGAATTAGAAAAGAAAATTGCAAAGAAAGAAGAGAAAATAAGGAAACTGGAAAATGAAAAACAAAGAATAAAGGACAAAGCAAAGGACTTAAAATGCCGACTTGGTCCAATATTAGAGTATCTTATTTCTTTGAGAAAAGAAACATCTAAGGCTCTGGTTCCTGGACTAAAGACACCGCAAGAGAAAATGCACATACTCATCGGTACAATGCAGAGAACCCATGAGGCTATAAAAGATAGTAAAACATTCAGCAATGACATAAATTCAATTTTGACAGATATTTTTCAGAGTGTAACCCACTAGTTACAAGAAACCAGGCAGGACTCCATTGACAGCGAATGACAACCTTTGTCATTGATGTCAAAGGGGGAGTAGAGGCTATGAGAAAAATGATCAGCAAAAGGCTCATCAGCTCAGGGGGAGCTCATATTTGTTTTGGTAAGACAATTCTGGCAGACTCATTTTTGGATGACACTTTTTGGATTTTTCTCATGAGTATTGCCATCAATGCCAAAGGGGGAGATTGTTGGCAAATGCACACTCCAATGAGAAATTGTAGGTGATTGAAGGTTTTGTCATTGATGGAAACCTTTCAATCATATGATATCGGCAAGAATATACTGGCACCGACAATGACAAACTCTACACCGGCACACAAAACACTAGCAAAGGAAGGATACCGGCACCCTGACCGACAGGAATTTTGTTTATAATATATTTTGTAATTAATTATAAAATCATTGTAAGCCGACATGGCGAGTTGTAATATGAATCATATATGTATGAGATCATTGTAGAACATTTAGTAATAGTATGATAGGGGAAAGAAGACAGACCTAATATGCGAATTATAGGTTAAGGGTTTATGTATGAAGCAGAGCTAAAACCGGCATTGGATCTGGCATAGTAGATGCTATTTTGAAGCAGTACAAGACATTGGGTTTGTATAATCCATTTTCTAAGTCAGTGTGACTTCTTATTTTGTAGTTGACCAGTGAGCTCTAGGCACTTGGCCTTCCTGCATGTGCAGGCCCCTCTTGTAAGAGTAATATTCACTTATTGGCCAGTAAGCGAATATTGTGGGTCACAAATCCCACCGAGGTTTTTCCCACACTAGGTTTCCTCGTTAAACTACTATGTTATGGTGTTCTTTTCATGTGGTTGTTGTTATCTTTGTTTATTGCATTATTTTTGGTTTACCAATATACAGTATTGATATGCTTTACATGTTTTAAATCAAGTAAATTCTATAACTGGTTAGATACTGATTCACCCCCCCCCCTCTTAGTATCTTTGGGAATCTTAACAGTGTCATTCCTAAAACCAGAGTAGATCTCGATCTCATCAATCTAATCAATCTTGTCGAATTCAATCAAGCTCTATCAATCATCACATTGAGAATGTCATCATTGTGATCAAAACAACTCGCACTTTCGTCAATCAACATTACAAACATCAAATCATTTCTAATCGGGAAATCAATTTCAAAATGATCCAACCACTCCAAAGGTCAGTTCTCTCAATTGATCTCTGGAGGGGGCATCATCATATCAATCAATGTTTGGGGTATCCTATCAAACCAATATCGCATCAATATCATAAAAATGAGATTATTATTTGAATCAACGTGTCATCACACCTCATTTCAAAGAGGGAAAAAATGTATACAACTAAAAATGGTCTAAAAATAATTAATTAAATAAGCAATTATTTAATTAATCCCCCTTCCCAATTTAATTAAATTCATTGGCAATTTGATTAAATTCTCCCATTCATCTACTTATTAATAAATCTAAGGATTTATTTAATAGATTCATTTCAATAGTCCCCTTTGATTAATTAATCCAAATTAATTAATTCTCCCCCCATTTTAATTCATTCCTTCTAATCCTCTAATTAATTAAAAAAATCAATTTATGAGTTGTTGAAAGTTAATTAGCCTTTTCCTATTATTTGATTTTTAAAATTCAAATTACCCACGTGCCTCCTAACTTCTAACCACCTAACCTAACCATCCCCTATCCTAACCCATTCCACCTAACCATGGGTTTAACTAACCCTATCCTATCTTGCACATCCTAACCTCCTTATCCTAACCTCCTATAGTTTTGATATTCTCCCCTTGAGACACATGGCACTTATGCCACATGTCTCCTCCCTTGGACACTTGCCCTCTTATGAGCAAGGCTCCTTGACACTTGTCACCATAGAGATGACAAGTTTCCCTTCCTCCAACCTCTTCTCCAATCTCCTTCAATTTCACCCTTGATATCTTCAGACTCAATCTTGACCGTTGATTCTTGCCACCTCACCCCTGACCTTGGAAATCCTATAAATATCCCCCATTTTGGAGCATAAAGGATCCCATTTCATATCATTTTAGTCATTTTTACTATAGTAATATCCATTCTAGAATATCATTTAAGCATTTTTATTATTGGAAATTGCATCTTAGATCTAGCTTAATTTGATCATTTTCTAGCATAATTGTTGAATCATGTAGCTTAATCAATCTCTATTCTAGCTTAATTGCATCATCATCATAGCTTAATCACTCATATCATTAGATTAATTAGCCTCTTAGATCAATCTAGCATAATCAATCTCATCTAACTTGCATATCATATTATTTTAAATCCCCCATCTAGGTGTAGTCAAGTCACTGGGATTTCTCATCCAGATCTGAGAGCAAATCCACACTTGCATCTCTTAGGAGATGATAGGTCACTTTTTCATGTTTTATCTTTCGTTTGATTTTAATTTGCTAATTATGCTTGTAATGATCTATTGAGTGTTTGTGTTGCAGTTGTAGGTACCCTACTTCACACACACAACAACCACTTTTGCTAGTAAAGTTGAAGAAAGAGAGAGATGAAGATGAGGAATGAAGAGCAATACCACAGGGAGTATAAGACACCACTAATATTGAGGAGCAAAAATCCCTCAATCTTAGGGTCTTAACTCATGCCAACAAATGCAAGAGAACACAAAACAAAAAGGCACAAGACACACAAAAACAAAGACAAAGCACAAAAAGACACACGACAAGAACAAGACACAAGATGACAAACTAACTAGCTGAATAGATCTCGAGCTTAGATGTCTCAACAACTAATCAGGACACAAAGACCAATGCCATCATATAAAAGAGAAAATATGACATCATCCATGAACTATCAATAGTAAAACTATGAGTTCATGAGAGGAAGAAGAGAGATAACATGAAAACACAATTTGGTGATCCATGAGAAGAAAAGCAAAGACGAAAGAAACCATGGAAATATTGCCCCTAAAACTAGGTGATCCATGGAGAGAAAGACATGGAAAATCTTGCCCCTAGAGATTTCCTAGGTGATCCATGTAAAGAGAGAGAGTGTGTGAGAACTTTGTTAGTTCCACTCAACCTCATGCACATGTGTGGAAGTGAGTTTCAAAGCACCTCATAGGAATTTATTCCTGAGTATGCTACAACCTGTATAGAAGGTATAGTACAAGTGTCAAGAAAGGTGTGATATCTCACTCTAAGAGATCATGCTCTAGATCCAAGAATAATCACCCCACATAAGAGAAAAGTGGTGTCATCTCACTCTAAGAGACTGTGCTCCGGTTCTGAGAATGGCCCACTGTGCAAGAGAAAAGTGATGACATCTTTCTGTAAGAGGTTTCTCTTTGGTTCCAAGAATGTCCCACTCTACAAGACAAGAAGAAGTGAATAAATATCTCTCTAAGAGGTCATGCTCTAGTTCTGAGAATGACCCACTGTACAAAAAGTGACGACATCTTTCTCTAAGAGGTTTCCCTCTGGTTCCCAGAATGTCCCACTGTTCAATGCATGAGAGAAGCATGGTACAAAGGAGCAGTGTGGGTGCCCCACTCCTTAAGATGTCAACATATGCTAATGTTTATATCTTAAGGAAAGTATAACAAGGATACCTACCTTTGTCACAAAGAAGATATCTACTATGTAAACAATGTCATAAATCCAAGCAAGAGAGGGAATACTCTTCAAGCAAGGGTACGATAGTTGACAAGAGATATCTTGTTGTAAGTGTAAAGGTGATCCTCAGAGGAGAAGATATCTTTGTTCAAAAGACATCTACCCCCAAGAGTTGTTGTCTTAGACAAATAAAACATCTTCTAGAAAAAGAAAAGTAAAGAACAAGAATACAATCCTTCCTCCTATTTCTAGGTGAAAGGGATTCTTGATGAGGGATTACTCACATTTTAACCCCCAGAGAGATGGTTGGATTTATCATAGATGTATATTACCAAGTGTAAAAGATGTCATAGTCAAGGATTAACACTTCTTGTATAAGAGATAATCCTTAAGCCAATAACCAAAAATTATACACAAGGAATGACATCAAGTAATAGAACTCACACCATCCACTTAATAGGAAAAAGTGGATCCCTAGAGAAAGAGAGAAAGAAGGATAATTGCCTCCCAAGATAATGGTACATTGAGAAGAGCTTACACAATCTACTAGAGAGATATTAAACATAATCAAATGTGCAATGAACTTACATGAACACATGCAAGAATAGACATTAGTAAATGTAAAATACACATCTCAAGAAGTGGTAATCTTTGAAAAGAAGAGATAAAAATCATCATACATTCCCCAAGGGGGGTAAATCATAAAAGGATACCATTATAATAAATGATAATCACATATGAAAAATGCAGCCCCTAGAAGAAATGATGATAAAAAAGGGAAAGGAGTGAAAATCCTTTCCCCCCAAGTGAGGAGAACAAGGAGATACATTACACATTTTCTGATGGTGATTAGTCTCAAGTAATATGCTGCCCTAGTGGAACAAATCTTTTCAAGGAAGGGATACATACCTCCCAAGGGATCATTCCTTTCTAAGGGGCATATCATACTTGCAAAAAATTTAAACCATAGAAGAGGTGAGATTTACAAGAGAACGAAGGAAAAAGGAGATGTGCAGTACTCATTAAAGATGCCCCTCTCCAATTCTTATGCAAGAAAAGAGATCTAATAATGAATGATGCACAAGGATAGAGATAAATGTATAGAAAGAAGAAAAAATGGACTTCATGTTGCTGCCCCAAAGTATGTTAAAGTAACACAATACCACCACTTAATGATAAAGAGCCCCCGTGAAATGGGTCAATTATGTCATAGGGTGAAGAGAAACATGAAGGGAAAGGAAGTGCTAAGGCACGATGTTTTTACCAATAAATACAACTAGATCTTCTGTGAGACACATGTGTGCAAGATCATATTGTAGCTGAACAAATTTCTTAAATGTATAACATTTTCCAATAGAATGTGAATATATATCATGAAAAATACAATATTCTATACCTTTCACTTGGTTAATATTTTTGTTTTTATTTTGAGAAGGAAAGGACATGTTCTTGTCACATTTCAACCTCCAATAGATTCTTGCAGCTAATTTGTCAGGATGGTAAATACTGTCTTCCCATGAAGAAGAGGGTTTGTTAGAAGGAGTTTCATTATCCACAATTCTAAATTTGCCACTTTCTATGCCATCTTGAATAGATTTTTGAATATCAAGTCAATCATCAGCATTGTGGTCATGGGATTGATGAAATGAACAAAAAGGGCGCTTTGAAGAAGAAGCATTCTTGTGGGCTCTCTTGATTTGTTGGTTTTGAAGGTAATCTTTAAAGTTTTGAAGTCTAAGGAATTCTTCCATAGAAAGAGGGGTACCACTTCCTAGGCCTCTTGTAGTAGTTTGTGTAGGAGGATTTATAGGGACACGAATTCCATGTTCAAATTTCCCAATTCCTGGTCCTTTAAAACCTTTTTTTGTAATCATATGAAAGCAATGACTATAAGAATGTTGCAATTGACTAGATGGAGTAACATGATCATGAATTTCTTTGAAATATGATGTATAAGGAGGCAAAAAAGGATTTGTAGATGAAGGAGGAGTATCATACGAAATGACAATCTCTTTGCCTTTATCAAGCTTATCCTTTTTGGAATGCATGACATCATCCTCTCTACATAGACTTTGATGTTGAAGATAGGTCCTAGGAGAATAAGGAGGAGCTAAAGATTTAAGAATGTTGATATTATCATATTCCCCCCCTTGCTCAAGGGTATGTGTTGAAGAAGAAGATGGATCCATATTGCTTTCCAATTCTTGCTCTCTTTTAGAAAGATCATTGGGTAAATCTTTAGATCTCATTGCATCCACACAAGATACCCTAGAAGAGGTACAAGGCTTAGGATCTACAAAAGACTTGAGGTGATTAACATAGGAAATGCATTTTGTTAACAACATCACCATAATGCAACATAAATAATACATGAAAGCTTTGAGATCTAATTATTTAGAAATCCTAACAATACAACATGACCAAGTGCTATGAAGAAAGATAAGTAACATGAAATGTAAGAAACTCTTATCCAACACATGATAAATATATGCAAAAATTAATGTAATCACATGTGAAAGAGCAAGTAAATTCAATTTATTAATTGCCATTAAAAGTCTCTTAAGTGCAATCTGAATTTGCTAGAAAAGTAGATCTAAAATTAGGACCTTTTTATGAAAATTAATTTTAAGATTTGAATTTGATGAAATTTGAATTTGTGTTCGACCTTAGATAGTGTTAAAATTGATAAAATATGCTGATTTTCTGGATCTGAGTAGAAAAATACAATCAGTTCTGTCTCCCAAAATTTTGAGAAAAAACCGAGGACCATGGCAGGAACGCACATGGTCCGACCAACTTTTTTTGAAATTTTCAGGGATGATAGAGGTTATGATTTTAATGCAAAATCCAAAAAAATAGCTGATTTGAAGATGTCTAGATTGGTCAAAATTGAAGTCAACAGTCGAAAATAAAAGAATCTTAAAAATTAGGGTTTTATGATTTAACCACTGAATTTTTAGAATAAAGAGACAGATTTGAATTCCAATTTTGAAATAGAAATCAGATCTGAAACAAGCAATTAAAATTTTACAATTCACAAGCTTAATTTTCTTAAAATGAAAATTTAGGGTTTTTATGCAATTAACCTCTAAAATTTGCAAATAGATCAAACTTGAAAATGAAAATTTAAAATTCAAATTGCAATTAATCAGAATTAATGTGTAAGGCGTCGGGTTCACCAAAATGTAAAGTGGAAAATTGGATCCTAGTGATTCCCCACCTAGGAGAGAGAAAGGAAGCCACTAGGATGATTTTCACTTGGGAAGGAACTTTAGATTCAAAGGAGGAAGAGAGAAGGGTTGGAAATGCAGAAATAGGTTCTAGTTAGGGAAGGAGATGTCATTGCCAAGGTGAGGACCCCAAATGTGGTTAAAATTGTAGGGGTCACAATTTTATGACACTACATTTAGCCCCCACTTTAGCGGGAGTATGACTTATGCCATTACTGCTGGTAAAGTAGAAGAAAGAGAGATATGAAGATGAGGAATGCAGATCAATACCACAAGGAGTATAAGACACCACTAATATTGAGGAGAAAAAATCCCCCAATCTTAGGGTCTTAACTCATGCCAACATATGCAAGAGCACACAAAACAAAAAGGCACAAGACACACACAAAAAAAGACAAAGCGCAAAAAGACACACAACAAGAACAAGATAAAAGACAACAAAATAACTAGCTGAAGAGATCTCGAGATCAGATGTCTCAACAACTAATCAGGACACAAAGACCAATGCCATCACATAAACACAAGCGATCACGTAAAAGAGAAAAGTTGACATCATCCATGAACTATCAATAGTAAAACTATGAGTTCATGCGAGGAAGAAGAGAAATAACATGAATACACACTTTGGTGATCCATGAGAAGAAAAGTGAAGACAAAAGGAACCATGGATATCTCGCCCCTAAAACTAGGTGATCCATGGAGAGAAAGACATGTAAAATCTCACCCCTAAAACTAGGTGATCCATGGAGAGAAAGACATGGAAAATCTCGCCTTTAGAGCTTGCCTAGGTGATCCATGGAGAGAGACTGAGAGAGAGAGAGAGAGAGAGAGAGAGAGAGAGAGAGAGAGAGAACTCCGTTAGTTCCACTCAACCTCATGCATGTGTGTGCAAGTGAGGTTCGAAGTGCCTCATAGGAGTCTATGTCTAAGGCTACAACCTATATAGAATGTATAGAACAAGTGTCAAGAAAGGTGTGATATCTTACTTTCAGAGACCATGCTCTGGTTCTGAGAATAATCACCCTACATAATAGAAAAGTGGCATCATCCCACTCTAACAGACTATGCTTTGGTTTTGAGAATGACCCACTATACAAGATAAAAGTGACGACATCTTGCTCTAAGAGGTTTCCCTCTGGTTCCAAGAATGTCCCACTGTACAAGAGAAGAAGAAGTGAATACATCTCGCTCTAAGAGACTGTGCTTTGGTTCTGAGAATGACCCACTGTACAAAAAGTGATGACATCTTTCTCTAAGAGGTTTTCCTCTGGTTCCAAGAATGTCCCACTATTCAATGCATGAGAGAAGCATTGTATAAAGGAGCAGTGTGGGTGCCCTCCCCTTAAGATGTCAACATAAGCTGAAGGTAACTCGGGCAAAAAACATGAACCCCTGGGCAAACCACTGACAAGGCATAGGGGAACAAAAAGACAGAAAGACACTCTAGCAAAGAAGAAATAGAAATAACCAAAAGAGCACATGGCCGAAAAAACTCAATATCCATGGGAGCTGAACAAGAAGCACTATCTCAACACCCAAACAATGTAGACAATTTTTTTTGGAAAAACCACCCAACCCACAAACCAATGGGAAGACAAGAAACCAGAAGGGCCTAAGTCTTCTCCTCTCTAGATCTCCACCATCGGCATCTGAGTCATCTTCCTCTCCATCGTTGCTAGTTACACCAGAAACCCTAGAGCTTCTGCCTCCATTGCTCCTGCTCCCGCTCCTGCTCCTCTCCATTGATAAATGGAGTTGTTATCTTGCTTTGCTAATTCAATTTCACATTTTCTCCATGATCTTCATGATCTTCCCTTTTATGCATATGATGATAGCTCACATTTGTGTTTCATCCATAACCATGATTTGCCCTATATGACAATTGGTCCTACCTATGAAGATCACTTGGTGCATTATAATTTCTTAGTTAGTCTTGTATTCTAATATTATTTCAACATAAACAATTTGAATTATGAAATTTTTTTTTTAATATCAAATTCAATTAACTTATAAGTAGATTAACAAATTAAGTGGACTTGATCTTGAAGGAACCTATCCCATCAAAGATACTTGAATCAAGATTATACTTGAGATACTCCACTCTTATAAACATTACCTAAATACACATACTAATTAAACTAGTCATTCTAATTCAACCTAGATTCTTATTTTAATAGAACATAAATAAATAAATTGGAAAAAGTCTATATACTTATATTCTAATTAAACATCATAGTTTAAAATAAAAAATAATATTAAAAATTTCCTCCATAATTAAATACCATTCTATGGGGTATTAGAATTCCAATACCTAAGCCCACATTATAATCTTTTATTCTACACTATGAAGTAAAAAAAATTTCAAAAAAATTGAAGAGACGTTACTTGCTTGAGTATAATTAATGTTTATGGTCATTCATCATATGAAGACAATTAAGGTAGGCATTTTTTATATTGAAATTTTTATTGTTTTTTCCAAAAGTTAAATGCTTTCCTCCTTTACATTTACGTAGTTTTTGGATTTTCTATGAAGCATTTTTTTTTTTTGTATAACTAATTATATGAAAAAATTTGTTAGGAGTGCTTTAAGGTAGCCTCTCCATTGTAGTGTAGCATCATAATCATTTGATCTTAAAGGAAAAATCTTGAAATCTTTTTATATACATAATTAAGTGATTGTTATATTAGCTAGATTAGTTTTCACCATTTTCTTCATAATCTCCACTTCATAAAACTTTCATGTCCAATAGATAAAATAAATGATAACAATTTTGTACTCACATCACAATAAACAAAAACAACTACCATAATGAATTTTATTTTTTCATCTTTTATGAATTTTTCAAACTAATCAAAAAATTATAATATCTATTAAAAAATCTTTCATAAACATATTTCTAAAATATTTTTTATTTTTTATATACAATTAATCAATAAAAATATAATATTAAAATCTTCTTATATAAAAGATTTGTTTTTGGAACGAGCATGATCTCTCAACTTTAAATCAAACTTCAACTAATTTGAATAATTACAATATAATAATTTTTTTTAATATTTATTATCTTATTATTTTATTACTATATTATTATTAATATTCATATTATATTATCACTATATTATTATTTTTTAATTATAATAATACATATATTAATACATTAAACATTCAAATCAACATAAACACAAAAATAAATAAAAATTTAAATCGTAACTAATTTTACCACCACAATATTATAATTTACTTTACAATTGCACATTAATTTTTAACTTTTTTAGTTTTAAAACTTTTATTTGTCACTCATATTAATATAATAAATAGTGTGGGTGATAATGGTACAAAGATCTACCTAGTAATTCTTTCATTCATGCGAGGTAGTATGGTGACAATTGTTGAGTGTCTTTTCATGTTTTAATTTCTTTGTTTTTTTTGTATTATTTTGTCATGTTAATTTAATTTTTACGTTACACAGTGTGATCCAAAACATTGATGATTAAAAAGTATACACACAATCAAATTCAAAAAGTGCAACAATGATATTTCATGGATTGTGAAAATCTACTATCATTAAGAGATAATTATTTTGTTCAAATTATTAAATAAGAAATTTAATTACAAACTATAAAATTGTTATTAAAATTTTTACTCTATATTTTGATTGGTTAATTTAATTAAAAAATCAAATTAAATGAATACAATAATATCTTAATAGAAACTAATAATAAAACACATCCAATTATAACAACATACTCAAACAAACACACTAATGTAAAAATAAAGCCTCACCAAAATATCATAACATGCATGGGTGAACATTACATTTACTCGACGTTAGAAGACTATATTGCATGGCATACGAATTATGAATTATATATTTATTTAAAAACTAAAATGACTTAAGGTAGGGCCCTCTTATATGTCTTGATCAATTATTATTATTATAATATATTAAAACAGAAGTAAATGGGTCCACCGAGAAGTGGCGCCACTTGAAGCCATATTGTCTAGACTTGATAGATATAGATATAGTGGGCGCATTTTTGTCGTATAGATATAGATATAGGGGTAGCATTTAAAATATGTGAGAAGTTTTTTCCTCGTCTTGTATGAAACCGTGTTACGAAGTAGGCGCCACCATAAAGCGTGTGATACTTTTGATATTAAATTTTATGTAAGATGGCTTCTATTTATATTACATAAAAAAAGGTCGGTGCCGCACGAGTTGTTGTCGTTGCCCTCCCCTACATCGTATGTGGAGGGAGGCCTTCTAATTTTTAGAGAAAATTAGTAAAATTAGAAATGGGAATGGCTTCATATATGGTGAAGAATATTTTTATATCTAGCATGTTTGTCTTTCATTTTGATTTTTTTGAGGAGAGATATATAAGTTAATTACGAAGAAAATAAGGAGGAAATAAGGAGGAAAATAAAAAGCTATTACAGAATTAATGATCGATAATATATAAACTTAAAAAAATAATTGTTTTAATTTTGAAAGTATTCAGCTGTCTTATCAAGTTATCATTATTATTTGTATGTTAAATCAAAAAATGGTTATCATTATAGATTTTAATCTAAATCAAAAATTTATTTTTGTAAGATTGGATTATAGGTGGTTGATGCACAACATTACAATTCTTTTTTTCTCCTTGATAATGTCTTTTTAGATCTTTGAATATTCAATTTTCTAAATGAGATTTGAGTAAAAAGGTTTTCACATTTTTTATTTCTTATTAGAATTATTTACCTTATATTATCTTTTTAGATGGTCTTTTTTCACTCTTAATCAAACTTGTGTATAACTTAATGCTTGATTGGTGATTGCATAAATAATTGAAATATAATATGGACAAAATGGCAAGGAGAAGACTAAATAGGTGGACTTATAGGAGGAGGATTCAATTACTAACAATTTGGAGGCACAAAATATGACTTTTATAATGTCTTATTTTAATTTTTTATATGCTCAAATATATGTATGTATGTACGTATGTACATATGTGTGTAACTAGTTCTCAGATTGGTGTGGGTGAGTGAATTCTGATGTGGCATTGAAGTTTATAGTTCTAATATGACAAAATAAGTCATTTGGATACCATTTATCTTGAATATTATATAAGATTGACTATTCCTATATGATTTATGTACGTCTAGGTCACTTCCATGAGCACAAATCTATCCTATGACATGTGGATTTGTTCTTAACACTTTTAGGCTTACGTTACTCGATTCGTCATGAAGTCTACTCTTCATTAATTAGTAAGAGTTGATTTAGAAATGCCTCAATAAGGTTGTCAAATCATCAAGATTAAGTCCTCCTTGGTCAACCTAAAACTAGAAGTGGCCTACTTTATGAGCATTGTAAAGGTTGGCATAATGTTGCAGCAAGGCTTTAACACAATTCTTACTTTGAATGCTATCTTTTGGCAACAAAGTGGCAAAGAATCTTATCTTTAATTTTGAGACAAGTGATTTATAGTATTAGAATAAAAGAATTATGATTAATAACCTCTCATGTCACAAATTGATGCTTACCTTTCAAATGAAGAGCAAGTTGGTTTCTCCCTATGAAACACATATGTTAAAGTTCTTGTGAATCCATATTGCATAATAAATATCCACTAAATTACATAACAAGCAAGAGGGAGAGATGTTGCAAACATTACAAATGAGTAGTTTCCTTCTATATTTCTCTTGTGTATTGGGCAATGAGTTATGCTCTCTTCCAACTTACGGGTTACTATAGGCCTTGTCAATGGAGTGCTAGAGAAAGTCGTAGTTATTGTTTGCAAACATGGATGTAAGCCTCTAGGTTTACCAAACTTTGTTCTTGTAAAGTTCAATCACTTTATTGGACCTCGATGGGATTTGGATGAACTGCACCTAATGTCAATTGTTGTAGTCATTCACGACTCTCATTACCAATTGTCTTTAAAAATGACCTAACCTTTAACCTTTGACAATTTCCATAAATGATAGGAGCTCACACTTAATAGAATGACAATAGACTCAAAAAAATATTGATCACCGAGATTTGATTTTCTTTATTATATCACTTTGCAAACCTACACATTTCTCAATGTTTAGCTTTAAAAATATGCAAAGATACGAGACCATACATATGTAACCCTAAAGAAAAGGGATGAGGCTTGTCTCAAGGCTGAGTCATCTACCTTTCCCTATTACCTACAAGACCGTTGTCCTCACACTTTTTCCATGTTTTCCATTGCAAAAAAAAATGATTCTATTCCACCAGTTTGCTACTTCTACGAGAATTTTAGCAAAGTATAAACATTCCCGTAACACCTGGAAAAAATTATTTTCGTATATCAAGGTATTTAGGGTAAGTGTTCTGATATATGATAAAATCTCATGAATCCAAAGGCTATATAAATCCACACAGCACCCAATGTTTCAATGCATTTTAGAAGCCAAATGCACAAAATGACATTGTTGGAAACGTAGCATCCAGCTTCTATGAGTTACTCTGTATGGGTGGCCAGTTGGGCTCATCTCCTACTCAATGTTAAAATATGAATCATGTTATATAAATCCCCTTCATTGGGCCAGCGTAATGTGATTGCAGAAGAGCAGTAGTGGGCATGACAGAAGGATATATTGTTGATGGAGGCTGTGAATTTGGTATTGTTGAGGGCTGCACAAATCTAGCCTTTTGGGCAGGGATTTTGCCTCAGGCTCATTGCGAATAAGAATTTTCTGTTTATAGTCTGAAGCATTGCTGCAGGAAACTGTGTGTTTGCCAGGGTTTTTATCTTTCCGATATCTATCAAAGCATAAAAATTTTTGTCAGATGTTATGGAACTGTTTTGAGAGTCGAGGACATTGGAAACTTATTTTTTAACCTTTACAAATGATCTGAACATTTCATTTTGGGCTTTAAAATGATATTTTGGTGCTAAGACTCCTTTAATTTTTGTTTAATCCGGCAACAACTACATCTACTAATATGAATAATAAAAATATATATAACTTTAATGAAGAGATTGATTTTGCTTCTTTTGGAAGTCTTGATTGTTTGTTTATGTTTCTAACTCAAGCAAAACAATCTATAATTTTGATGCTTGTTTTGTTTTACTTGTCCAATTGTTTTTGTTTGTTAGTTATATTTTAATAAGCCATTGGTGACTACTTTCAGAGTAATATTAAGTTGAAACAATAATTGAATCGAACAACCTTATTATATACGTTAGATTCTCTCCCCTTGGTTTTTATATTTTTTCCAATTTTGTTCAACGTCAGATGAAAATGTTACATTCAAGCTTCAGAAATGTGTAGAATAAAGCTATATTTGAATATGGAAAGAGAACGTATCCTTACTCTATACAGTTGTGCATTATTCTCGTGACTTTAAACAAAATTGGGTCAAATCGAAAGCATTGTAATAAAAAACAAGATCAATAGGTAGAGAAAGCGACTAAAATGAAATATTTAGTGGGCCTCCTATCTCCATTGTTAACCTATCAAGGTAGATACAGCCAGCCATTTTTGGCAACCAGTTTAGTGTAGTCCCCCTCCTTTAAATCTTCAATTGTGTCACAATCAAGGTGTGATTTGATGTTTATGGATTCCTGAGAGCCTGTAAAAATGGAGAAAATGTGTTTAAATGAGAAAACGTATAGAAACTGAATGAAATGAAATCTTGGGCTCACAAAGTAAACAGCCCACCGTTTAGTGGGTCCTCTATCCCCATTGTTGACTGATTAATGTAGATACAACCAGAGTCCCGTTACAACCAGTTTAGTGTGATTTGATGTTTATGAGTTCCTGACAGCCTAGAAAGATCGAGGAATTTTCAAATACTCCGTGTGTATTTTTAATATGGGAACCAATACTTCTCATGGGAGTAGTTGTCACGTCACTATTGGTAGCTAAACTATATGCGTGAAATATTAAAATTTATGTCATAATGCAAATATATAAATTGAACATATCATCCTTACCTTGTGTGACAACTCCACCATAGTAAGGAATAAGCAAAAGCAAATGAAAAGGACTTGGACAAAATGCCATGACTGCAAAACCATGTCCAGAAAGGTTGCTAAATGGCCCTATAAATCTTTATGCAATCGCAAACAATATATGGACTGCTTGGCCAAAGTTGGATCTTGGGAAGAGGGTGTGGATATCCATGAAGCATAAGTGGAAACGGATTTCTATCAGATGTGACTGCCTGGCCCACGTCCTATCTCCACAACCTTCACAAAACTTATGTAGAAAATTCAATAAAAAAGATTTTTAAACTCTCTTTTGAACAAGTTTATATTACAATTAACTCTCTTTCTAGGTTATATAGTGATATTTTAATCTATCCACTATTGTAACTGAAAAATAATTCATTCGGTTTGATTTATTCCTTGTTGATGAAGTATATTGTCATTCTATAAATAATGGTCAAAGAAAGAAAACAATCTTTCAATATGCATATGTGACACTATGCATACAAATGTTAATGTTGATAGTTAGGCAGCATATTTCAAATGATCTATCTTGATGGCTTAGCATTTATTCTTATATTTTAAAGCATTCTAGAACACAATTTGGATTATTTCATGTTCAAATTAATAGACAATGACTAGTTGAAAGAGAATAATGAGGATACAATTATTAAATTTGAATTTAAAGTATAAACATTGATTTTGTGTAAAAGTTTTATCTAAATTTAATTTCATGATGCAAAGTCTAATTGAAATCAATTTCACATTACAAAATCAAATTACTATAAAAAATAATAAAAAATACATTGAATCTAAACACTTTTAAATAGAAAAAAATTAAATCAATAAATATTAAATTAATTTCTATAACTTTTATACTAAATAATTATTGCACAAAGACAAACCAAATTAAAATGAATAAAATATCTATGTACAAAGTATCATATATGATTTTTTAATGAACAAATGTTCATATTACCATTTCGCAAAGTATACAGTTTTCAACTAAAACTTTTTAATAATGTCAATGAATTTATGGAGAACATTAAAAACTATAGTAATAGCCTATGTACAATCTATGTAGAGTGCTGATTGGGGAAGGGCATCATAATACCGCCCCTTCCCTTCCTCATTAGCATCAACACATCACTACCATTAAAATACACCTTGCATGGTGGTTGTAGCAACTTGTTCTGATCTTGTTCTCTTTAATATGGAAAAGAATTCAAGTCAAAGAAGATATTTTGCAGATGAGATCAAATCAGATGTAGTAGGTCATTCCGACTTGTAACAAATTCTTGTTCGGAATCTCTAAAGCTGCTGTCATCTGCCTTGAATTTCTCTTGAGGAAATCATAAGCATAGTTAACCACAAATCTTTTAAGCAATGAAGAATCCTTGCTTGCCCTCACCTCGCTGTGTCCAAGCAAGTACACCACGCCAGCTGCTCTGGCCTTTTCTACAAAACCCAACTCCTCCTCTGCGCTCTCTTTACTAGAATACTCATCTTCCTCACTAAATTTAGTATCAACGCACAAGCTCTCTGACTGTATAAACTCTTTCAGCGATTCTACCATGAGATTTTCAAATTCCAGACTACTACCAGTCCGAGTGTCGGTGTAGCCATACCTTACAATACTCCTGTACATCCTGGACTCTCTGTCCCCCACCCTTCGAAATAGAAAGCGTTCCTCTGCTGGAACAGTATTCACGGGCAGAAACTTAAAGCACACGAATACAACTACAGAATGCAAGGCTGGAAGGTTTGTTATGAAGTGTGAAAATATAGCGGGGACCCCTTGTGCTAATTCTGTGTAGAGAAGCCCCATGCCTTCAACTCTACTCACACCCACACTTCTACTAAGGCTTGTCACATAATCCGCCGACATTTTCTGCTCCATTTCGTATGCATATCTCCTTGCATGCACATAGTGCCACACATACATTACAAACAATAATACAGCTGCAAAAGTTAAAGGCATGTACCCTCCTTCTGTAAACTTCCAGAGCACTGCTGAGAAGAAGATAAGCTCTATTGATCCAAATACCACCACGTAGGCGCCCACCACTAACAGCTGTGTCTGCCATATCATGAGCATTATGAGAGCGAGGAAGGCTGAGGTCACTATCATCACTGCAACCACAGCTATGCCTGCACCAAACATGCCAAATTAGAAAAACTTCTTATATAATTTATATTGACTATGAAACTGATCATATCAAGTCATTATATCTTGAAAAAGATTCTATACCATAAGCATTGCCGATGTTTGTTGTGTCTTTGAAAGAAGCCGTGACTATTACACATGCAATCATAAGAATGTAGTTGATCTCTGGGATGTACACCTGCCCTTCATATTTTGGAGATGTGTGGACGACTCTAACTCGAGGAAAGCACCCCATCGACATGGATTGCTTTATTATGGTAAATGTGGCCGATATCATTGCCTGACTTGCAATAATTGAAGACAAAATGGCGACAACGAACACGGGGATGTAGATTGGACCTGAATCATATTGATAAAACACATTTTCAACGCCTCATTCATGATATAAGTCATAGTAGCTTCTTCTACCAGACTACCAGTTGATTGCTTTACCTGGAATTGACTTGTAAAAGGTGTCCGATACATGTTCCGGAAACCTCCGAAGGTATGCAGCTTGCCCCACATAGGCACAGATCAAACAGGGATAAACTACTCCAGTAAACGCAATCTGAAGAATTTCACCACAAGTTTAAGTTAGTTCATGTGAACTTCAAATCCAATCCTTGAATAAAACTTCTATGCCCTTCAAGAGTGGAGCCCACCTGAATAGATCGAACTGAAAAATGACCCAGGTCTGCAAACATGGCCTCAGTTCCTGCACGATAAGTATACAATCAATTACTTTGTGTACTAGATGAAGAATATTGGGAAAAGAAAAAGTGGGTATTAAGTTATATTATATACCTGTAATACAGAGAACAATTCCTCCCAGGGAGAGCCAGCCTTGTTTAGAATTTCTTTTGAAGTAGTCGATGATGTATTTGGGATTGAAGGCACGAAGAACAGCCGTGTCATGTTTAGCCAAATTGTAGATGCCGATGGATCCAATAAGCAAAAACCATAGTGATATGGCGGGGCCAAACATATACCCAACTTTATTGGTTCCGAAGCTCTGGACGGAGAAGAGAAGAACTAAAATAACCACAGAGATCATCACTACTACATCTGCAAAGAAATCATAAAGTCAGATACCTAGCAATGACCAACCCTTCTTGTCCTCTTCAAAAGATTATATGTGGGGAGGCGTCCAATACTCACCCTGGCTGAGCGATTTGTCGACCTCCCTGATTCCTCCCACTGCTGAGAGAACTAAAATATATAAACAAATAAGTTTTAGTGAGATTACTTGAAAAGATGAGAGAGGGAGAAACTTAAGTAATTCTGTACAATCTGAGGGATTTATTGTGAATTAAGTAGAGTACCAGAGATGCAAGGAGTGAGGACGCCATCTCCTATAACCATGCAGGTTCCCACAAGGGCTAGTACTAACAAACAACTCTTGACAACCTTGCTTTGTTCCAGAGCTTCCTTTATCCTAATGGCTCTCTTGGATTGTCTGTTTACAACTTCAAGCGTATATGAAGAAAGTTTCCGGTCTTCCTCCTGGTGATTGGGTATCATACTAACTTTCGCATGGCGGCAAATCAGCGAATAAAGAGCAAACGTTCCACCTGCAACACCAATCATCCCTCCATGGTTAGAAAACAGACTTGCACAACAAAAAAGTCTAACTTGGCCCCCCCCATAAAAGACATCAGAGGTGTTATTATCTTACCATCTCCATTATCATTGGCCCACAATACAATGAAAACGTATTTGATGAGGGGCAAAAGAGTGAGAGAATATATAATCAAAGACAAAGCCCCGAGAATGTCATCGGGATGACGGATGCCATCAGGAAAAGTACTCGCATACACATAAAGTGGTGACGTTCCTATGTCTCCATAGACGACTCCAATACTCTGAAACGCCAATTGCACAACTGCGGCCATGCTCAACATCTGAGAAATACCACAATCACAAATATTATCACAAAATGCTTTCCAATTCTAAAATCTGCCATCCTCGCCTGATTTAGTCTATACCCACTACTTGATAATCAAATGAGCCATCAAAAAGGATCAGAAGTCAATAGGAAACAAATTCTATTACAAAACAAATATGAAGCTCTAATTTGAAACACTTTTATAGCAACCTGAGCATGGCCCGTTCCTGGAACTCTGTTGGATTCCACATCCAAAGAGTCCACCCGAGAGAAGCGCCTCTCTTTGAGTCTGCCATGAGAAGCCTCCTCCTCTGCTTTAACTGTTTCTTCATCCCCATCAACAAATTCTCTCTCACTACTCTCCTCAACAACTACCTCCTCTGTGGATGACATTCTGCCCACAAATGCAAACTACATAAAAAAATTTTAAAACCCCCGAAGTTGGACTAGGTAAGGAATGGGAGAAAAATGTATGGGTTGTTTTCCTGATATGAAGGAACTCACATAAAATGTGCGCCAGTTTTATAGCATACTTGCTGATGGTCTCATGGAGTATAATTCCCACGAATATTTGACCACGCGGCCAGGCAAATGATCAGTCAAACTCTTCCTTTCTAATGGACGGTCTAGATTTGATTTAAGATATCTATCATAAAATACAATTAAAATGTTGAAAAGATTGTATTGTATGAAAGAGAAGGTTTTATATAAAATGTGAAAAATTAAACATGCCGTCATATAAATCAATTCTTCCTTTCTGATGGACGGTCTAGATTTGATGGTTTTATTTGGAGATTTTTATCATTAAATATAATGAAAATGTTTAAAAGGCTTATATTAGATGAAAGGGAAGGTTTTATATAAAATGTAAAAACTTGTATGAAAAGTATCTTTGAATGAACAACTGTGACAAAAACATTTATGTCACAGACATCTATATTGACTATATGAACAGACCACTGTTTATTCAAATCTTCTTCTGAAAAACCTTAATTTGATAAAAGTATATGCCATAAATATTTTTATATACAATATGAAAAATTATATGAAATTTATAAAAGACAATTTTGAATGAACAACTTGTCACAAAAAGTTTACTTGACAGGGAAGGCCGACCGTCAAATTTATGCCGTATCCCGTATATTATATTCCACAAACGCAGCTATGTCGGTGTTTAAGAGAAGGGCCCAGTTTCGACTGAGAAAAAGGAAGCCTTCTGGCATTTACTGGATTTCTATATTTCGTCGGCTAAATGGAACCAGCCAGAAACCTTGTCTCACCTACAAAGTCATGCCGTAGTGTGAAAAGCATTCAAACTAACCTTTGGTTTCGACATGAGGGCAATTTCCATATTTTTGGAGACGTCTTTGACATCATGCAATACGTCCGTCATCAGAATCTGGAATATCCATACATAACAATCCAACATGTGCATTATGAGAGTCCATCATCTACATTATTAGTTGCACATCAGTCAAATAGAGACATTATTATATTATATATATTGCAGTCAAGATCCACTGAACCGCTATTTTCTCTAGCATACCAATTTTAGCATCTCACGTATCCTTGGTGGATAATCGAGTGGACTTACGAAGACTGAACTGGTCCAAAGCGTGTTGGAAATAGGAGGGCATCTCGATTTCCAATGCCTTTCCTAAGGTCATCTTTATTTTTTTGTCTTGCAATTAGAAAGGGAGGGTTGTACTACATTTGAGCTTTCTAGACAATTTAACAATTGCAGTCAGTGTAACTAGCTATTCTCTTTCGATTAAAATTTTGAGTCATATCATAAGATCATCTTTTCTTTTGCTTTATTGTCTTGTCATAGAAAAAAATTGTATTTATGTTTGAATACTCCAGATAATTCAATATCTACATTTATGGTAAGCTAGTTGATTTGAGTCGCTTTTGTAAACATAGATCTATTCTATGACATGTGGATTTGTTCTAAACAATTTTATACTTATATCCCTTGATTTGGCTCAATACTGATTCTTGCTAATTATTAAGGGCTAAGTTGAAAATACCTTAGGAAAGTGGCCAACTTTATGCGGATTTTAATTATTGGCAAAGAATAGGCAATATTGCAAATGTTCTAGGAAGTCAATCTTAATGTGGATAACCTGTAACTTATATTCTCTAAAGTTATAGGAACTTGAATGATTCAAAGATGAGATTTTATGCCCAAATCAATGTCTTTAAATAACACGACATAGAAATAATCATGCAAAGAATTTACTATGGTGACTCATGGCAAGAATTAAATGTGAAAAAAGTTAGCAAATTTAGTTTTGAATTTTAGGGGTCAATTCCTTATCCAATGAAGGATTGAACAAAGATAAGGGAATAATAATATATTTGTGAAGAGTGAATGTTTGAGCATGGTGGTTGTAATAAATGCCATGTATATTGGAGTGTGTGTATAGATAGATGACATAAGGTCCGTTGTGTAAGAATGAGTGTAAATGGGGATCGGTAAAGGAATGAAAAAGTAGTCCAACTTCACACTAAAAGATTGCATGATTTGTTAATAATACTTAAATTCAGACAATATCTCAAAAAAAACACAAAGCTAAATCTGAATTCCCCTAGCTATACAAATTTTATCATTACATTTTGTCCTAACTACAAGGTGCATGTGAATCCTAAAGTGATTATGTATCTCAAAATAAATGAGCAACTACAAGCACACATGAAGTAAATACTCAAAATTAGAAAGGATATTATGTCCTTAAAAAGCAATGGAATTCACTCGATATCATAATATATTAATCATCCTCGGCAATGCCCAATCCATGGAATCATAAAAATTTAGGGAAAATATGTGTAATGAGTAGCTTGTATACTATAAATGAACTAAGCATAATTACAAACTTTCTTAAGCATTTAAGAAATAAAAAATGAGGAGTGAGACTAATTTTTTTTCCACATATAAAAAGTGATACAACATTTTATCATGTGGCATAATAGAGGATTCCACACCACATGTAAAAGTTTGAATATGACATAGTAATAATTTTGTGTTGTATGTGTTACTACTTGGAAATGTAAACATGAATGTTATTTAAAATATATGTTTGCCTTTAATCGATTGCATTCATTTTGTGCAAATGAATTAGAGGAGAGAGAAAACAAATACATAAAATTAAATACAATCTAAGGACAAACATGTGTAAGCATATAAATTATTTAAAGTAAATATCGTGAATACATCTTATAATAATTGACGAGGTAAGTATCAAATGTATAACATAAAGTGGAGATAAACATCGAGAAACTAAGGTTGCTCCTAGTATAGCTTAATGAAACTGGTGATGTTTAACTCAATGGTAAAATACACCTATGTGGGTACATAGGACACTAGGATGGGAATACATTCTTAATGTGGATTTCAAGAGCATGGGCATGCAATGGTCAAGGTAAGGTGATAGGACACGTGTTAGGAAATTTTCAGCCATACATAATTTTTTTGATATAACACAAATAGATAAAATCATGTAAACAATATTTAAAAATGCATATGCAAAACTAGACATCATACCATTGAAGATGACACAAGATAAATATTGGGAAACCGTCATACATATACATATATATATATATATATATATATATATATATATATATATATATATATATATATATATATATATATATATAGATATATATATATATATATACATACATATACATATACATATATATATACATACATACGTATATATACATATATATGTATGTATATATGTATATATGTATATATACGTATGTATATATGTATATATACGTATGTATATATGTATATATACGTACGTATATATACATATATATATATATATGTATATATATGTATGTATATATGTATATATACGTACATATATATACATATATATATATATGTATATATGTATGTATGTATATATGTATGTATGTATATATGTGTGTATATATATACATATATATGTATATATATACACACATATATACATATACATACATACATATACATACATATATGCATATAGATAGATATATGTATATATATGTATGTATATATATGTATATATACATACATATATACATACATATATACATACATATATACATACATATAACCTTACGGCACCCCAGTTCATATGCACGCTCCAGGACATAGAAAATTGCAAGCCCCTCCATAAAATTATTAGACTACTATCCTTTATGAACTGAAAAGAAGAAGACCACAACCCCCATACAATCCCTACCAACCCCCCAATCCCAGCAGGACTATACATATATACATATACATATACATATATACATATACATATGTATATGCACACACACACACACACACACACACACACACACACACACACACACACACACACACACACACACACACACACACATATATATATATACGGGTAAGTGCACAAAGATGGTCAAAAAGAGGGGTATAAGTGGACACTTTTTTCCTGAAATCGGGTGAACCTGAACTTGGAAAAGTCATCCACTCAAGATATGAAGATAATGAAAGAACAAATATTGTAGTACTCTAAATATATTTTCCAAACTACTAATTTTTTTCAAAATTGGATAAGATTAAGGGGGTCAAATCCTTTGCGCACGAAAAACAGACCCTGATTTTTTCAGAAAAACATAACATAGTGTCTAACGTGCGCATCAAAAAATTCATATTTATATTTAGTATTTTGACAAATCCTTTGGCAGAAAGATAGTTAAGAGTGAGCACTAGAAGATGTGTATTTGTTTGTAACTTTTTGTTGAGTATTTTTTTTTTAATGATTTTTCCGATCGAGCACATCCTGAAAATTAGGTACCTATTCATGCGCGAAGCATAAGTTCCACTAAAAAAAATTTAAAATACAATTTTTTTTTTTTAAATTGTAAAGAATCAAGTTCACTACAATAATATATAAATTTTTTAAAATTTGGATAATTATATCAAAAGTTATTAAAAAAAATAGTGCACCTATGTCTGTGACAACTATGGAGACATTGGTAAAAGAAATTCAATAATAATATGTTATTGTTGTTCAAATTTTTAAAAAATTATATGGTTAGAAAGCTCAGAAGATGGGTGAAAATATGGTGGAAATTTTAGAAATACCCACTTGATGATGTGTAAACCCGATGATGACAAAGTCAAGAAACCAAGTTGATAAAATAAAAATGCCAAAAAGGAGGGAAATGGAGGGAAATCAAACTTCCAAATCGTAGCTTTGTCATCCAGGCCTATTTCCAAGCCTAAACAGACAAAAGCGCGTACGGGGTACCTATGGTATAAAAAGCGCGTATGAGGTACTTATGGTGTAAGAATCGCATACATTCTATCTTAACTATAAAAAGCGCGCACGCACTTTTTATAGTACAAAAAGCGTGTATGCACTATTTTTACTATAAAAAGCGCATACGCGTTATTTGTACTATAAAAAGCACGTACGCGCTATTTTCACTATAAATAGCACGTACGGGCTAAGTTTGTTTAAATTTTGGGAGTGTGTATAATATGCTATTGTATATATATATATATATATAATATGTGTATATACATATAATATATAATTTATATATAATATAAAAATAAAAAAATATATAATATATATTAAATATATATATATACACATATGTGTGTACGTATGTGTATTGTCTCCCTCTCAAGCGTGTATAAAGTGCCTCTCTCTCTCTCTCTCTCTCTCTCTCTCTCTCTCTCTCTCTCTCTCTCTCCCCCTCTCTCTCTCTCTCCCCCCTCTCCCTCTCTCCCCTTCTCCCTTCCTCCCTTCCTCCATACCCCATCTCTCTCTCTCTCTCTCTCTCTCTCTCTCTCTCTCTCTCTCTCTCTCTCTCTCTCTCTCTCTCTCTCTCTCTCTCCCTTCCCTCTCTCTTCCTCTCCCTCTCTCCTTCCCTCTCTCCCTCCCTCAACCCCCTCTCTTTTCCTCTCCCTCCAATATATCTTCTTTTTGTTTGCATATATATAAGGTGATAAGAAGATTGACAAGGTGGTCGGTTTTCTTTTTTTTTAAAAGAAGATAGGATATAAACTAGAACATTTGAAGAAAATGAATGTATTGGTTTCTTTGGATCATGTGGATGTATTGGTTGGATAATATTTATGGGTTGTATGGTGTACGAAGGGGTCATATGGTGTATTATGACCCCTTAGGTGTCGTTATGGGTCATATGGTGTTCTATGATCCCTTAGGACACCATATGACCCCTTAGGACTCCATATGGTGTCGTTATGGGTCATATGGTATTCTATGACCCCTTAGGATACCATATGATCCCTTACATGTCATTAGAGGTCATATTGTTTCCTAAGAGGTCATATGGTGTCCTATGACCCCTTAGGACACCATATGACCCCTTAACACACCATGCGACCCATAATGACACCATATGGTGTCCTAAGGGGTCATACAATGCCATATGACCCCTCAAGACACCATACAACCCATAACAACACCATATGGTGTTTTATGACCCCTTAGGACACTATTTGGCATCATTATAGGTCCTATGGTGTGCTAAGGGATCATATAGTGTCCTATGACCCCTTAGGATACCATATGACCCCTTAGATGTTGTTAGGGGTCGTATTGTGTTCTAAGGGTCATATGGTGTCCTATGACCCATTAGGACACCATATGGTATCGTTATGTGTCTTATGTTGTCGTATGACCCCTAGGACACCATATGGTATCGTTATGTGTCTTATGTTGTTGTATGACCCCTAGGACACCTTATGACCACTTAGAACACCATATGGTGTCATTAGGGGTCATTTGGTGTCCTAAGGGGTCATATGGTCTCCTACGACCTCTTAGGACACTATTTGACTCCTTAGGACTCCATATGGTGTCATTATGGGTCGTATGGTGTCCTAAGAGGTCATATAGTGTTTTATGACCCCTTAGGACACCATTTGGTGTCATTATGGGTTGTATGGTGTGCTAAGAGGTCATATGGTGTCTTATGACCCCTTAGGACTCCATATGACTTCTTACGTGTCATTATGGGGTCATATGGTGTCCTAACGGGTCATATGGTGTTCTATGATCCCTTAGGACTCCATATGGTGTCATTATGGGTCGTATGGTGTCCTAAAGGGTCATATGGTATTTTATGACCTCCTAGGACACCATATGATCCCTTAGGTGTCATTAGAGGTCATATTGTTTCCTAAGTGGTCATATGGCGTCCTATGACCCCTTAGGACACCATATGACCCCTTAGGACACCATATGACCCCTTAAGACACCATACAACCCATAATGACATCATATGGTGTCCTAAGGGGTCATAGGATACCATATGACCCCTCAGGATACCATACAAACCATAACACTACCATATGGTGCCCAAAAGGGTCACATGGTGTTCTATGACCCCTTAGGACACTATTTGGCATCATTAGAGGTCCTATGGTATTCTAAGGGATCATATAGTGTCCTATGACCCCTTAGATGTTGCTAGGGGTCGTATTGTGTTTTAAGGGTCAAATGGTGTCCTATGACCCATTAGACACCATATGGTATCAGTATGTGTCTTATGGTGTCATATGACCCCTAGGACACCTTATGACCACTTAGGACACCATATGGTGTCATTAGGGGTCATATGGTGTCCTAAGGGGTCATATGGTCTCCTACAACCCCTTAGGACTCCATATGGCATTGTTATCAGTCGTATGGTGTCCTAAGAAGTCATATAGTGTTTTATGACCCCTTAGGATATGAATTGGTGTCATTATGGGTCGTATGGTGTGCTAAGGGGTCATATGGTGTCTTATGACCCCTCAGGACTCCATATGACCTCTTATGTGTCGTTATGGCTCATATGGTGTCCTATGACCCCTTAGGACACATGCATGGATCCCTAGGATACCATATGACCCCTGAGAATACCTTTTGACCCTAGAGAGGAAGAGAGGGGGAGGAGAGGGAGGCAATGGGAGAGAGATACGCCTAAGAGAGGAGGAGACTGAGATAGAGACTGAGAGGGAGAGATAAGAGATAAATGTGTGTGTGTGTGTGTGTGTGTGTGTGTGTGAGAGAGAGAGAGAGAGAGAGAGAGAGAGAGAGGTGGATAGAGGGATTGGGAAAGAAAGAGAGACCTAAGAGGTGAAGGGAGGAAAGGTGAGAGACAGAGGTAGAGAGAGTGAG